>NC_135234.1:13514335-13843085 GCF_051348905.1 Ranitomeya variabilis | reverse complement strand
TTATCACTAGAGGAATAGTAAACCCGCTGCCATGTAGTCCAACCCTGCCCCCACCGCTAATTACAATTAGAGACCAATCAGTGGTGTGGGCGGGTTATACAGGGCTCAGAATTCAGAGAACCACTAACTCTGCAGCAGTGAAAAGAGTTTTTAATCAAAATTGCAACAAACAGCTCAGTAAGTGATGCATCACTGGAATCCAGGCCTCTGCCCCTACATCATGCTGATTTCCGATGGGGGTGCAATAACCTGGTGACAGTTTCCATTTAATATGCTAGTTTAGGCTTCCTTAAAGCCAGCAGCCAACATCATTTTATATGGGAAGAGCAGTTTTAGTTTTTTAGTGCATCTTCACACTTGGAAGTTCTTAAAGGGGTGGTCCAAAATACAAATGAATTTTCATTCTATATGCCTATTTAATGCCATAATCTTATCTGTTTTGTAATATACTTTAATTAAAAACTCCCTATCCTTCCCTAACTGCACTATTTTTTTTTTATTATTACAACTTTCTTTTTGAAGATGCATCATTTAAGAATCCCAGTGCATGCTGGGATACACAAACAAGGTGTCATCAGGGGGCAGAGGCTGCGGCAGTGACTGTAGTCTCTGCCTCCTCCCAGAAATGATGTGCACAATGACAGTGCACTCTCTCAATGGTTCAAATCAGTAGTAATGAGCTCACAACAGAGCGCACTGCTAGTGCATGTTTAAGAATACAAGGGGTGCAGACAACGGTGCCGCTTTCGCAAGTGATGTCACTTGCATGGACTGCGCAGGTATCTTCAAGCCAGGTACTTGTCTTACAATGTGCACTGACAGTGTGCTCAGTTGCTGTCTCATTACTACTGATCTGAGTCATTGAGAGAGTGCACTGTCATTGTGCATATTGCAAAGTGACAAAGCAGGGACCAGACCAGACCCTGAAATTAAAATCTTTGATGACCCTTTGTTTTAGGGAGGGGGCAGTGACCTCAGGAAAAATGTTAATGCAGCTCTGGCTGTAACTGCCTCCTGCTTGTCAGGGATCTGTGTGCTATTGATCGAATTACAGTTTGGACCAGTGGCATCATAGCTTGTGTCTTCTCCTATTCTGCAAGCAAAGGCAGCTTTGCCTCTCCAGCATCAAAAGAGAGCAGTGACCGTCCTTGCCTAGGAGACCGACCACCTTTGATAATACAAGGAAGATTTTTAATAAGAAGAAAATTGCACAGTTGCTTGATTTTACACATTGCAATTTGAAATCATATAATGAAAGTAATCCTTGTGTATTAAATCTATATTTATATAGCTTTTTGAAATCGGTGTAGTACCACGCTTCAGCCTGTAGGTGTCAATATGCCTTCTATTTCCATATAAATGAACTAGCAACAATGACACCTACAGGCCAGACTGAGGTATTACACAGAGGAAAGTCATTTACATACAAACTAGTGTAAGGATAACCACCAGATGTGATGACTGCAAAGGCAGAAAAGTTCTCCGATGCCGGAAGAAGTGACACATAAGTGTTACATTGTTTATAAATAACCGGATGACATTGGGGCTGGAATATCCAGCATAAATAGCCAACTAAATTAGAAAAAAAAGGCGTCACTCTCAGCAGCTGGAATGATTTGGAGTCGGCATTATGGAAAGTTCTCATCTCAGAAATAATGTAACAATGAACAGACCAGATACATTTTCAGGATCTCTGCTTGGTGTCAGGGAATGAAAAGGTTCATTGTTTATAGCTCACAGGTGATGATGGATCAATGGAAGCAATGCTCTATCAGAAATCTGAATCTATCGCCTGGCCATACCTGCGCTGAAACACTGTAACAAGTCTTCAGCTGTGTAACAAGTACAAGGTTGGCTTTTTCATCTCTGATTGCACAGGGTTTTTTTTTCTTTCCAATCTTGTAAATGTGATACAAAGTATATAACAAAGTGGGGTCATTCTCGACTTTGTCTACATGAGTCCGAAATTCCCATTTAAAAACATCCCGTGAAAGACAAGTAGAAATAAATATGCAGATCACAGACGAGATCGAGACTTCTGCTGGTTTTGGACAGTCCCGGATTATGAGCCTTGACAGTAGGATGTCTGCAGGGTGCACTACTGCTGGGATCCCCATTAATCAGATGCTTTCTGCCAGGGAATCCCACAAGAAGTGTTTAGTTCCCTGCAGCGCCCCTGCAGGACAAGTAAAGTATTACACCGTTCCCTTTGAAATCAACGGTCTGTCGGTGTAAAGTGATGAGGTTCCGGGTCCTTCAGTCCAGAAACAAATGAACCTGCTTCCCCCTTTATCAAAATGGGTCTTTAATGCCGAGAACCCCTTTAAGACGTGTCCTAGAAGCTCCCATTTTAGGATGTTCTCACTGATCTCGTGCTTCGTGCTCATCTCTTCTTTTTCCTCCTCCTGAATTTCCTTATCACTTCGTCTGTCAATAGAACAAATTACATTTGTTCTGGTTAAAAATTAATAGTTGTTGATACGATGTCAGAAGTCGGAAGAGAAATTCTCAGTGTTTTCCCCGAGGAGCTGCTCCTCACCACGTCCATCCACAGGAGACCCCTCCGCATGATACAGGGGGACGCTCAGGACAAATAGCGCACACTGTCTGATTGCTCTTCCCCTCGGCGGCCCTGGAGTCAGGAATATTTCACCTGTCCCCCTGTATATGCAGTAATTACCGACACCGGAGCAATAACTTTCGCTCCTTGCTGTATGTTACAACCTTAATTGATACAGTTATATGAAAAAGTTTGGGCACCCCTATTAATCTTAAGCTTAATGTTTTATAAAAATAGTTTTTTTTGCAACAGCTATTTCAGTTTCATATATCTAATAACTGTTGGACACAGTAATGTTTCTGCCTTGAAATGAGGTTTATTGTACTAACAGAAAATGTGCAATCTGCATTCAAACTAAATTTGACAGATGCATAAGTATGGGCACCTCACCAGAAAAGTGACATTAATATTTAGTAGATCCTCCTTTTGCAAAAATAACAGCCTCTAGTCGCTTCCTGTAGCTTTTAATGAGTTCCTGGATCCCGGATGAAGATATTTTTGACCATTCCTCTTTACAAAACAATTCCAGTTCAGTTAAGTTTGATGGTTGCCGAGCATGGACCGCCCTCTTCAAATGATCCCACAGATGTTCAATGATATTCAGGTCTGGGGACTGGGATGGCCATTCCAGAACAGTGTAATTGTTCCTCTGCATGAATGCCTGAGTAGATTTGGAGCCGTGTTTTGGATCATTGTCTTGCTGAAAGATCCATCCCCTGCGAAACTTCAACTTTCTCACTGATTCATGAACATTATTGTCAAGAATCTGCTGATACTGAGAGAAATCCATGCGTCCCTCAACTTTAACAAGATTTCCGGTGCCGGCATTGGCCACACAGCCCCAAAGCATGATGGAACCTCCACCAAGCTTTACTGTGGGTAGCAAGTGTTTTTCTTGGAATGCTGTGTTTTTTTTTTGCCGCCATGCATAATGCCTTTTTGTATGACCAAACAACTCAATCTTGGTTTCATCAGTCCACAGGACCTTCTTCCAAACAGAAATTGGCTTCTCCAAATGTGCTTTTGCATACCTCAGCCGACTCTGTTTGTGGCGTGCTTGCAGAAACGGCTTCTTTCGCATCACTCTCCCATACAGCTTCTCCTTGTGCAAAGTGCGTTGTATAGTTGACCGATGCAGTGACACCATCTGCAGCAAGTTGATGCTGCAGCTCTCTGGAGGTGGTCTGACGATTGTCCTTGACTGATCTCACCATTCTTCTC
The DNA here is from genome assembly GCF_051348905.1 of Ranitomeya variabilis. Lineage (NCBI taxonomy): Eukaryota > Metazoa > Chordata > Amphibia > Anura > Dendrobatidae > Ranitomeya > Ranitomeya variabilis. The sequence continues at coordinate 13,839,304 of NC_135234.1, read as the reverse complement.
TGCCTTTCTGATGTTTTTCTTGGCCTGCCACTTCTGGCCTTAACAAGAACTGTACCTGTGTTCTTCCATTTCCTTACTATGCTCCTCACAGTGGAAATTGACAGGTTAAATCTCTGAGACAGCTTTTTGTATCCTTCCCCTGAACAACTATGTTGAATAATCTTTGTTTTCAGATCATTTGACAGTTGTTTTGAGGAGCCCATGATGCCACTCTTCAGAGGAGATTCAAACAGGAGAACAACTTGCAAGTGGCCACTTTAAGTAGCTTTTCTCATGATTGCATAGACCTGGCTATGAAGTTCAAAGCTCAATGAGGTTACAAAACCAAAAAAAGTGCTTTAGTAAGTCAGTAAAAAGTAGGTAGTATTATTTAAAACAGGAAAATGATAAGGGTGCCCATACTTATGCACCTGTCAAATTTTGTTTGAATGCAGATTGCACATTCTCTGTTAGTACAATAAACCTCATTTCAAGGCAGAAACATTACTGTGTCCAACAGTTATTAGATACATGAAACTGAAATAGCTGTTGCAAAAAAAAAAATTTTTATAAAACATTAAGCTTAAGATTAATAGGGGTGCCCAAACTTTTTCATATAACTGTAATTGTCGCTATGTGCGGGGGCTACAGCAGGAGACATCCCCTGTGTCCCAGGGTCAATGAAGCAGCTCAGGGGCAGAATGTTCTCAATCAGGGAACCCTTGTTCTTCTATGCAAATTTATCATTAAAGGTTACCGCAATGAAAACGCCAATATACCCACATATGGGAACTATTCCGGCCATTTGCTTCTGCTGCATTGCGTTGGTCATTTTCTCTTGTGCCCACAACCAAAGCAAAGACACAGAGCAAAACACCTGGAGTCTCCTGTAGATACGGCGTCCGCTCAGCCGCAGCTGCCATTAGATAATAATCCATAATAATCCAGAACGTCTAAACTTCACCGAGTTCATGTTCAGTTACAACCTGTACAGAAGAGTGCGAAGCTGGTAATAAATGCAGCCGAGACACAAGTATATCACTCAAAACGGAGAGTCCAAGAATCACAATTACTGTATGGGAACAATAAAATATTTAGAATTACAGAAAATCCAACTGCACAGTATCTCCAGGATAAGTGATCCTAAAAACTTGCTACATCTATTCATAGCATGAGAAGAATGTATATTTCTCAGTAACCATGTAAAGCTGCACTCACTATTCTGCTGGTGCAGTCACTGTGTACATACATTGCATTACTGATCCTGAGTTACATCCTGTATTATAACCCAGAGCTGCACTCACTATTCTGCTGGTGCAGTCACTGTGCACATATATTACATTACTGATCCTGGGTTATATCCTGTATTATACCCCAGAGCTGCACTCACTATTCTGCTGGTGCAGTCACTGTGTACATACATTACATTACTGATCCTGAGTTACAGCCTGTATTATACTCCAGAGCTGCACTCACTATTCTGCTGGTGCAGTCACTGTGTACATACATTACATTACTGATCCTGAGTTACAGCCTGTATTATACTCCAGAGCTGCATTCACTATTCTGCTGGTGCAGTCACTGTGTACATACATTACATTACTGATCCTGAGTTACATCCTATATTATACTCCAGAGCTGCACTCACTATTCTGCTGGTGCAGTCACTGTGTACATACATTACATTACTGATCCTGAGTTACCTCCTGTATTATAACCCAGAGCTGCACTCACTATTCTGCTGGTGCAGTCACTGTGTACATACATTGCATTACTGATCCTGAGTTATATCCAGCATTATACTCCAGAGCTGCACTCACTATTCTGCTGGTGCCGTCACTGTGTACATACATTACTGATCCTGAGTTATATCCTATATTATACTCCAGAGCTGCACTCACTGTTCTGCTGGTGCCGTCACTGTGTACATACATTACATTACTGATCCTGAGTTATATCCAGTATTATACTCCAGAACTGCACTCACTATTCTGCTGGTGCAGTCACTGTGTACATACATTACATTACTGATCCTGAGTTACCTCCTGTATTATACCCCAGAGCTGCACTCACTATTCTGCTGGTGCAGTCACTGTGTACATACATTACATTACTGATCCTGAGTTATATCCAGCATTACACTCCAGAGCTGCACTCACTATTCTGCTGGTGCAGTCACTGTGTACGTACATTACATTACTGATCCTGAGTTACATCCTATATTATACTCCAGAGCTGCACTCACTATTCTGCTGGTGCAGTCACTGTGTACATACATTACATTACTGATCCTGAGTTACCTCCTGTATTATAACCCAGAGCTGCACTCACTATTCTGCTGGTGCAGTCACTGTGTACATACATTGTATTACTGATCCTGAGTTACATCCTGTATTATAACCCAGAGCTGCACTCACTATTCTGCTGGTGCAGTCACTGTGCACATATATTACATTACTGATCCTGGGTTATATCCTGTATTATACCCCAGAGCTGCACTCACTATTCTGCTGGTGCAGTCACTGTGTACATACATTACATTACTGATCCTGAGTTATATCCAGCATTATACTCCAGAGCTGCACTCACTATTCTGCTGGTGCCGTCACTGTGTACATACATTACATTACTGATCCTGAGTTACATCCTATATTATACTCCAGAGCTGCACTCACTGTTCTGCTGGTGCCATCACTGTGTACATACATTACATTACTGATCCTGAGTTATATCCTGTATTATACTCCAGAGCTGCACTCACTATTCTGCTGGTGCACTCACTATTCTGCTGGTGCAGTCATTGTGTACATACATTAAATTACTGATCCTGAGTTATATCCTGTATTATACTCCAGAGCTGCACTCACTATTCTGCTGGTGCAGTCACTGTGTACATACATTACATTACTGATCCTGAGTTACCTCCTGTATTATACTCCAGAGCTGCACTCACTATTCTGCTGGTGCACTCACTATTCTGCTGGTGCAGTCACTGTGTACATACATTACATTACTGATCCTGAGTTACATCCTGTATTATACTCCAGAACTGCACTCACTATTCTGCTGGTGCAGTCATTGTGTACATACATTACTGATCCTGAGTTATATCCAGTATTATACTCCAGAACTGCACTCACTATTCTGCTGGTGCAGTCACTGTGTACATACATTACTGATCCTGAGTTACATCCTGTATTATACCCCAGAGCTGCACTCACTATTCTGCTGGTGCAGTGACTGTGTACATACATTACTGATCCCGAGTTACATCCTGTATTATACTCCAGAGCTGCACTCACTTCGTGTGCAGACTCTGTAATGTTGTTGTTTGGTCTCTTCACAGTGATGAGTATCTACATGGATGTGTGGTCACTCTGTGTTGCTTATGGTGGTGTAATATCTTCTGTTGACTCTTCCTGTTGTTCTCCTGACTCTGCAGTTTTCTTCTGATGATATATGATGTTACCTTCCTGGTGCACAATTTATTAGTGATGGCACAAATGATTCACAATGACAGAATACATGGTTTTGATTTTTTTTGATAATACATGGTCTCTTCACATTGATGGACGGCCTTCTCAAGATGATGTATGGGCTTTTCATTATCATATATATTCATTTTGAATGATGCTTGTCACAGTTCAAGGGGTGGATACCTTTATCTTCCCCACCGCTGACACCAATTTGTCATGAACCGGGGTTGTTTGGTTGCCCCAGTTCTTTCTGAAGGGGAATTATCTATATCCCACTTCCCAGATCTAGTTTGGAACTTGCAGCTCTCTGGCGCCCCCCTTACTCTTAGGTCAGACAGGGTACTGCACTAAGGATAATTAGTCACCAGAAAGACTGCCTTACTATGTACTGGCTAATGGGCACACTGCAGCGAGTGCGATATAACTACTCCCACTCGGGCAGGAACAATAATTATCAACGCCGTCCGTTGCTACAAAGAATCCCAACTGCACAGGACAAATGCGCTGCCACCAGCTCCAATTTCTTAAATAATAATGGGTCCGGAGCCAACCCAGATTAGTAGCGTAATTCACCTCAGAGGACCTGACATTTCGTTTTAGAGCACGGAGAGATAAAGCTAGTAATTTTATATATTTTACTCCAAAAAAAGGTAGGCAGTGTTTACAGAAGTATAAAAAAAATTATAAAAGTAGACAACTATTGTATGTACAGTACAATTACAAATAAAGTGATATTAAAGTTGAAAAAACACATTTCGTTCATATAATTTCATCTCATGGTGGACCATGTGCTGTGGGGGATGGGCGAACATATATCCAGATGCATTACAGATCTGTTTCGCAGGTAGACCCAGAACAAAAGACTAGTTGTGACTGATGTCTCACTCACTTATCTCCCAGCCCCAAACCAAGGCACTCCCCTTATGGTGTCCTCACTCAGAGGCTGAATCCTCCCCTTTCTTAGAGTTATGACAAACCATTTATATACATAACTCGCTGTATGAACCTTGTGTAAGAATGACACAATGATCAGGATGTTCCTCACGTCAGGAGGGGTTCTTTTAAGTATAAACACGGCGTTGATACATGACCCGCTTACAGCCAACATTTCGTGGCTGATATACAGTATATTCCTTCATGCTGTTTATCTGCCCTAAACCTGATGTAGAAGAACTGAAATAATATATTTTATTATACTGACCTGTGGGGCGGTCCTGTCCGAGGGGTGTCGCTCTTCTTGATCCGGCGCCTCTCTTCTTACGATGCCGTCCTCCTTCTTGATTTGTGTTGTTGATGCATCCCTGCATCATCCACACAGTCTCTCCGGAATCGCGCTCCAGCGCAGGCGTACTTCTCTATCCTGTTGAGGGCAAAGTAAAGTCCTGCAGTGCACAGGCGCTGGGCCTCTCTGACTTTTCCTGGCCCCTGCGCACTGCAGTACTTTGCTCTGTCTGCAACAGTGTAGAGACGTATGCCTGCGCAGGAATGCGATGCCGGGGAGACTGGATGATGCAGGGATGCGTCATCCACACGAACCAAGAAGGAGGATGGTGATCATAAGAAGATGGGAGGTGCCGGACCAAGAAGAGTGACACCCCTCGGACCGGACCGCCCCGCAGGTGAGTATAATAAAAGTTATTTTTCTTCTCTTACAGGTCGGGCTGGCGGCCTATATACTGCATTATAGCATATACTGTATATCAGCCCTGAAAGGTGATGGCTGTAACCTAGGGCCGTATTTAGAGTTTCTGCTGCCCTAGGCACTTTTAGTGCTGCCTCCCCTTTGGTGAGTATGACACTATGGCAAGAATCGCTGATGTGAAAGCCGCCTTTTGCAGTAGATCCGGCAGTTTTTCTGCATCTGCCGCGTAACGGATCACTTACGGCAACACTGCGTTTGGCCTCATTCATTCCCTATGGGATTTGCGGCATTTGCCATGATCTGGCAAATGCGGTACCATACCTCCCAACTTTTGAAGAAGGGAAGGAGGTATAAAGTTTGCGGCGCACTTAGTGCGCCGCGGCAAATTTTAGGCCACGCCTCTGACCACACCCATTTCACAACTAGTAACACCCATATCCACGTCCCAACCACAGCCATTTAGCACTGCTGATCATACTGTTTTATATACAATAATTATAAACAAAAAATATGGCCACACAGTGCTCCATACTGTATAATGGCCACACATGATGCTCCATACTGTATAATGGCCACACATGACGCTCCATACTGTATAATGGCCACAAACAGTTTTCCATACTGTATAATGGCCACACAGTGCTCCATACTGTATAATGGCCACACATGATGCTCCATACTGTATAATGGCCACACATGATGCTCCATACTGTATAATGGCCACACATGATGCTCCATAGTGTATAATGGCCACACATGATGCTCCATACTGTATAATGGCCACACAGTGCTCCATACTGTATAATGGCCACACAGTGCTCCATACTGTATAATGGCCACACATAGTGCTCCATACTATATAATGGCCACACATAGTGCTCCATACTGTATAACGGCCACACACAGTTCTCCATACTGCATAATGATCCCACATGATGCTCAATACTGTATAATGGCCACACATGATGCTCCATACTGTATAATGACCACACATGATGCTCCATACTGTATAATGGCCATTGGCCACACATGATGCTCCATACTATATAACGGCCACACATGATGCTCCATACTATAATGGCCATTGGCCACACATGATGCTCCATACTGTATAACGGCCACACATGATGCTCCATACTGTATAACGGCCACACATGATGCTCAATACTGTATAACGGCCACACACAGTTCTCCATACTGTATAATGATCCCACATGATGCTCAATACTGTATAATGACCCCCCCCCCCCTCCTGTATGCATGGCTCATCTCCCTCCCATCCCATATGCATGGCTCATATCCCCCCCTCCTGTATGCTTGGCTCATATTCCCCCTCTGTATGCATGGCTCATATTCCCCTTTCCTGTATGCATGGCTCATATTCCCCCTCTGAATGCTTTGCTCATATTCTTTCCCTGTATGCATGGCTCATATTCCCCCCTGAATGCATGGCTCATATTCCCCCCTGAATGCATGGCTCATATTCCCCCCCTGTATGCATGGCTCATATTCACCCCCTGTATGCATGGCTCATATTCCCCCCCTGAATGCATGGCTCATATTCTCCCCCTGTATGCATGGCTCATATTCCCCCCTGAATGCATGGCTCATATTTCCTCTCCTGTATGCATGGCTCATATCCCCCCCGAATGCATGGCTCATATTCCCCCCCGAATGCATTGCTCATATTTCCCCCCTGAATGCATGGCTCATATTCCCCCCCTGTATGCATGGCTCATATTCCCCCCTGAATGCATGGCTCATATTTCCTCTCCTGTATGCATGGCTCATATTCCCCCCCTGTATGCATGGCTCATATTCCCCCCCGAATGCATGGCTCATATTTCCTCTCCTGTATGCATGGCTCATATCCCCCCGAATGCATGGCTCATATACCCCCCTGTATGCATAGCTCATATTCCCCCCCCCTCTGTATGCATGGCTCATATCCCCCCCTGTATGCATGGCTCATATTCCCCCCTGTATGCATGACTCATGTTCCCCCCGTATGCATGACTCATATCCCCCCCCCTGTATGCATGGCTCATATTCCCCCCCCTGTATGCATGGCTGGCTCATATTCCCCCCTGTATGCATGGCTCATATTCCCCCCCTGTATGCATGGCTCATATTCCCCACTGTATGCATGGCTCATATTCCCCCCTGAATGCATGGCTTATCTCTCCACCCCCCCGCTCCCGCTCCCATCTTGCACGGCACGCCGGCTTATGTCCTCCTTCATCCCCCCGTCCCTCATACTTACCTGTTCCTCGCCGACATCCCTCTCGCTCTGTCCCAACTCCCAGTGCAGCACCTTCTTCCTGCGTGAGCGGTCATGTGATACCGCTCATTAAGGTCATGAATATACGCACATTCATGACCTTAATGAGCGGTACCACGTGACCGCTCATTCAGGACGAGCTGTGTACGCCGAGACCATGCATCGCTGGAGCAAGGTGAGTATCGTCTTCAAGGAGGGTGGGTGGGAGGCGGGGGCGAGGGGGCGTGGGGGGTTTGGTCGGTCGGGAGGTGACCCAGGAAAAAAAAACAAAAAACAACAAACCTTGCTCAGGTGCCGCCCCCTGCATTGTCCCCGCCCTAGGCACGTGCCCTCAAGTGCCTAGTGGCAAATACGGCCCTGGCTGTAACTCGTATCGGCCAAACCTGGTGACAGGTTCCCTTTAAAGGGAATCTTTCAGTAATACCAACCTCCTTAAGCCATCTATATGGGCATGTAGTTCATAGAAAGTGGAATATAATGATACTTTGATATCTGCGATCCCATGTCTTATTTCAGAGAAATCCACGTTTTTCTTAATATGTAAATGAGCTGTTAAGATCTATGGGCGGGAAACAGATCTCCAAGAAAATCTGCTTCCAGAGCGTATTTTATATGAAAGGAGCCGATACCAGTGTGAGACCAGATGTAGATCAGGAGCGCAGACTGTCAGTCAGTACATGTCTCACACCGGTAACACCATCTTACATTTAAAGTAAGCTCAGGAGGCAGATTCTCAGGGAGATCTATGTCCGGCCCATAGATCTTAAAAGCTCATTTACGTACTAAGAACAATGTAGATTTCTCGGGTGGAAGACACAGATCACAGATATCAAGACATTATTTTATTCTACTTTCTATGAACGCTCATATAGACGGTGACTCATGGTCTAGTAACATTTATCTATGTTCTCCTAATGTTGATAAATGCTCTTTTCTCTACGGTAAATAGTTTACTCTTTATAATCTGTGATCTTCTCATGATTATGTATTGTTACCTTGTGTGCATGGTCTCCTCATGATGATACATGACCTCCTCATGTGATGGTTTATCTCCTCATTTTGTTGCATGAGCTTTTCCTGATGACACATAGTTTCCTTTTGGTTACACATGGTCTTCTTGTGAGATTTTTTTGCATGATGGGTTGTCCCTTGATGATGTATGCTCTTCTTGTGATTGGTCTTCTTTTTGAATGGTATCTGGACTTCTTCTAATGATGACTCACGTTCTCTTCATGTTGATGCATAATCTCCTAATATTATTGCATAATCTTCTCGTGTTGATACATGGTCTCCTCATGTTGATGCATGGTCCCCTATTTTGATGCGTGGTCTCCTTATGTGGATGCATGATATCCTCATATTGAACCGTGGTCTCTTTATGTTGATCTATGGTTTCTTCATGTTGGTGCATCATGTCTTTCTATTATTGCGTGATCTCCTTGTGTTGATGCACAGTCTCCCTATGTTGATGCACGGTCTCTGTCGCATGTACGCCACTCAGTATATGAAGGTGATAGGAAACATGAGTTCTTGTTGGAGTCCTGGGGAAATCTTACTTCACAGTAGAGAGGAGGTATCAGTTTGCAAGCACACAGCTATGACACAGTTCTGAGATGAAATTAAGCACAGGGGTTTTATTCAAGGTTTTTTCATTACACATAATCACTTCTCTTCATGCAATGTTCCATCAACATATATGAAAGTCACTTCACAGATAACTTCTCTTCACACACATTGTCTTATCCCAAAGCATAACTGTACCTTGCTCATGCAGTGAGGTGGTGGAGGGGGATGAGTCCGGTGCTGTAGCTCTCTCACTTCTATCTTGAGATAATAAAGATGTTCCTGGCCGCCCTGAATGCTTCTGTGATTACAGCAATCGCTTCTGTGGAAGAACTGGTCTATACAGCTTGTCTGATTTCAGTCTGACAGGAGACTCTCTAATACACCTTACTCTTGGATCTTCCAGACACAATAACAACTTTCCCAGTATCCCCTGGGGCTGATCTAACCACTCCCTGTCTGCTATAACCATATTAACTTCTATAGTTACTGGATGATTCTAAATCATCACTGTAGTTTCTATCACATCTCCCTATTTTGCTGTATGTTCTGCCTATGTTGATGTGTGACCTTCTTATGTGGGTGCACGGTCTCCTTATATTGATGCATGGTTTCATCATGTTGGTGCATGGTCTCCTCATGTTGGTGGATGGTTTCCTCATGTTGATGTGTGAGCTTTTCATGTTGGTGCATGGTCTCCTCATGTTGGTGCATGGTCTCCTCATGTTGGTGCATGGTTTCCTCATGTTGGTGCATGGTCTTGTCATGTTGGTGCATGGTCTCCTCATGTTGGTGCATGGTCTCATGTTGATGTATGGTCTCCTCGTGTTGATGCATGGTCTCCTCATGTTCCTGCATGGTCTTCTCATGTTGGTGCATGGTCTCCTCATGTTGGTGCATGGTCACCTCATGGTGCATAGTTTCCTCATGTTGGTGCATGATCTCCTTATGTTGGTGAATGGTCTCCCCATGTTGCATGGTCTCCACATGTTGGTGCATGGTCTCATGTTGATGCATGGTCTCCTCATGTTGGTGCATGTTGTCCTCATGTTGATGCATGGTCTCCTAATGTTATAGTCAAACTCACAGAAAAGATATGGGTCCCATATAGTGACAAATAATATCCAAGTGGTTTCGTGTATTTACCCATAGAGTAACCGGACAATAAGTGTATACTCCCAGTACACATTAAGAAACAAAAAATTGGAGTTCCATACACATGAATTAGTTTAAAAAAGTGTACATTTTATTACAAATACTATTGCACATTTTATCACAATATAACACAACAATAGAACAAAAAAGAGACCCTAGATAGAGACAAGTAAGTCCCAGGCATGAAAGTTATATAAACTATCACAATGGTACTAGTATAAACCACTGCAAATCATAATGGCTATAAATCTTTCTGACACCCAATACAAGTACTGTTCATATAAAATCAGTGTTCACCTAAGTATTGGATGACCTTAACATAGTGCGTTCCCCTTAGGCTGTCATAGTGACCAGTACCCCCACAGAGGAGAAAGACAATTGCAGTGCATCTAGTAGCCAAATAGCTTACCCATGGTGAATGTAGCACAATGCCAAGGGACCGGAACAGTACTTGTATTGGGTGTCAGAAAGATTTATAGCCATTATGATTTGCAGTGGTTTATACTAGTACCATTGTGATAGTTTATATAACTTACTTTCATGCCTGGGACTTACTTGTCTCTTACTAGGGTCTCTTGTTTGTTCTATTGTTGTGTTATATTGTGATAAATTGTGCAATAGTATTTGTAATAAAATGTACACTTTTTTAAACTAATTCATGTGTATGGAACTCCAATTTTTTGTTTCTTAAGGTCTCCTAATGTTGATGCATGGTCTCCTAATGTTGATGCATGGTCTCCTCATGTTGGTGCATGGTGTCCGCATGTTGACGCATGGTCTCCACATGTTGGAGCATGGTCTTCTCATGTTGATACATGGTCTCCTCATGTTGGTGCATGGTCTCCTCATGTTGATGCTTGGTCTCCTCATGTTGGTGCATGGTCTCCTCATGTTGGTGCATGGTCTCCTCATGGCGCATGGTCTCCTCAAGTTGATACATGGTCTCCTCATGGTGCTTGGTCTCCTCATGTTGTGGCATGGTCTCCTCATGTTGGTGCATGGTTTCTTCATGTTGGTGCATGGTCTCCTCATGTTGGTGCATGGTCTCCTCATGTTGGTGCATGGTCTCCTCATGGCGTATGGTCTCCTCATGTTGATGCATTGTCTCCTCATGGTTCATGATCTCATGTTGTGGCATGGTCTCCTCATGTTGGTGCATGGTCTCCTCATGTTGGTGCATGGTTTCTTCATGTTGGTGCATGGTCTCCTCACGTTGGTGCATGGTCTCCTCATGTTGGTGCATGGTCTCCTCATGTTGGTGCATGGTCTCCTCATGTTGGTGTATGGTCCCTCATGTTGGTGCATAGTCTCCTCATGTTGATGCATGGTCTCCTCATGTTGGTGCATGGTCTCCTCATGTTGATACATGGTGTCCTCATGTTGGTGCATGGTCTCCTCATGTTGGTGCATGGTCTCCTCATGGTGCATAGTTTCCTCATGTTGGTGCATGGTCTCCTCATGTTGGTGCATGGTCTCATGTTGATGCATGGTGTACTCATGTTGGTGTATGGTGTCCTCATGTTGGTGCATAGTTTCCTCATGTTGATGTGTGAGCTTCTCATGTTGGTGCATGGTCTCCTCATGTTGGTGCATGGTTTCATCATGTTGGTGCATGGTCTCCTCATGTTGGTGCATGGTCTCCTCATGTTGGTGCATGGTCTCCTCATGTTGTGGCATGGTCTCCTCATGGTGCATGGTCTCCTCATGTTGTGGCATGGTCTCCTCATGTTGGTGCATGGTCTCCTCATGTTGGTGCATGGTCTCCTCATGTTGGTGCATGGTTTCTTCATGTTGGTTCATGGTCTCCTCATGGTGTGGCATGGTCTCCTCATGGTGCATGGTCTCCTCATGTTGTGGCATGGTCTCATCATGTTGGTGCATGGTCTCCTCATGTTGGTGCATGGTCTCCTCATGGTGCATGCTCTCCTCATGTTGGTGCATGGTTTCTTCATGTTGGTGTATGGTCTCCTCATGTTGGTGCATGGTGTTCTCATGTTGGTGCATGGTCTCCTCATGGTGCATGGTCTCCTCATGTTGGTGCATGGTCTCCTCATGTTGGTGCATGGTCTCCTCACGTTGTGGCATGGTCTCCTCATGTTGGTGCATGGTTTCCTCATGTTGGTGCATGGTCTCCTCATGGTGCATGGTCTCCTCATGTTGGTGCATGGTCTCCTCATGTTGGTGCATGGTCTCCTCATGTTGGTGCATGGTCTCCTCATGTTGTGGCATGGTCTCCTCATGTTGGTGCATGGTTTCCTCATGTTGGTGCATGGTCTCCTCATGGTGCATGGTCTCCTCATGTTGGTGCATGGTCTCCTCATGTTGGTGCATGGTCTCCTCATGTTGGTGCATGGTGTCCTCATGTTGGTGCATGGTCTCCTCATGTTGGTGCATGGTTTCCTCATGTTGGTGCATGGTCTTCTCATGGTGCATGGTCTCCTCATGTTGGTGCATGGTCTCCTCATGTTGGTGCATGGTCTCCTCATGTTGTGGCATGGTCTCCTCATGTTGGTGCATGGTCTCCTCATGTTGGTGCATGGTCTCCTCATGTTGGTGCATGGTCTCCTCATGTTGGTGCATAGTCTCCTCATGTTGGTGCATGGTCTCCTCATGTTGGTGCATGGTCTCCTCACGTTGTGGCATGGTCTCCTCATGTTGGTGCATGGTTTCCTCATGTTGGTGCATGGTCTCCTCATGGTGCATGGTCTCCTCATGTTGGTGCATGGTCTCCTCATGTTGGTGCATGGTCTCCTCATGGTGCATGGTCTCCTCATGTTGTGGCATGGTCTCCTCATGTTGGTGCATGGTCTCCTCATGTTGGTGCATGGTCTCCTCATGTTGGTGCATGGTCTCCTTATGGTGCATTTTATTGTCATGTTTTGGATTCCATACTAAAGCATTTTATGTAGAATCCATGGGTCCTAGCTCGTCTTCGTCCATAATCTTTCACAGTCAAACCCAACCTCTACCTGCATATTTTGATCCTCCGACCTTTGAGTTTTGATGGAAGTGACATTTCCCTGTGTTTTCTGTGGGCATTATAGATATTGAAAGGTCCAGACAATGGGTGTAATTAGTCATGGCTAATGCTGAGTGACTTTTCCAGCTTCCCGGTACATTTTGGTGATTAGTTGGGGCTGGTGAGGTTGATATTATACTCTTTGCTGCTGTTGTCTTGGTGATGATTACGTGCTCTGGTTGCAGCGGTGGGTTATATGGGTGCGGAGTCTCGGTGCCGTGAGTACGTCGAGGCTGGGGAGGCATCAGCTCCAGTCCCTGGCGTTAGGTTCGGTGAATAACTTTGCAAACACTTTGCCTTGCGTGTGTAAGAGTGACTGGCACGTGCCCGCTCACAGATCACACGGCTCCATCTTTAACCCTGACTTCCTATGTTCTCAACAAAGGAAAAACAGAAAATGCACAAGCTTGCAGATGTCACAACACATCCCGTGTACAGAAACACCGCAGTGGAAAACTCATGGGAAAAATTACATTGCTCCATTCATCCTAGCCGATCCTATTATGTCCCCTTCTTGTGTCTCCCACATATCAGCTGTAATCTGTGGGCACAGCCGGCACTAAGTGTCCAATTTCCCCACAGCACCACGATAGGGGGAAAATAGGCATTACACATTCTCAGACTATAACACGGCAGAAATTCCTACAGAACCTCTTAGCAGAGAGTGAAATGCAAGTGTGAACATGGCCTTGTTTGAGTATATTCTTTATACTGGCAGCCAACACTAGGGGGAGCTCACTGCATGACCTCAATAATAACAGTGTACAATAAGCTCCCCCTAGTGGTGGCCGAAGGCAGACAGGATTGTATCATCCTGGTTCTCCGTCTAGAAAACAGAGTTTTGATATCAAGCAGATTTTTGAAAATTTTCTGGAACTTTGTGGAGCCAAAATTAAAACTGACTTTTCAACTGTGAGCCTTTATGACGTATAACCATAGAGGAGGGAGGGGATATAACTTCCTTAGGAACATGCTCTGCAGGTTTTATGGCCAGACCAGTACTTCCAGCCCCACCACCTCCATCGATCTTCTTATGTGAGAGCCCAAGAGCAGAACTCAGAATTATTCCAACTAGAAGCACATGTAGATGGTGTCCCAAAGCCTCCGCGCCTCATAGAGAGTGGACAGATGGTTACATTTTTAATATTTAATTTATGATTCACTAATTTTAAGAGCTCTGGTTGCTGTTTTTGAATAGAAACATCTTCATTTTAAGAGATTGAATCCTTAAAGATCTAATACTCCATAATTGGCAAACACCAACCTTACACAACTGTCTCCTGTCCTGATAGTTTGTTGCAATGTGTCTAGAATCCTAGGATTGTCTACAATGGATACAATTGTAGCAAACCTTCAGCTCTAAGTATTAGTCCAGGTTCAAAATTGCAATCAGGAACAAACAAATGGAATTCAAGTCCAAAACGGAGCAATGGCAAAACTGCTGTAAACGGAAGCAGAATGGCGGAATTAGCTGCTACGTAGAGGTAGGCGATCGATTCGCGGGACTTCTTCTGCCAGTTCATAATAAGAAGACGTCCCAACAACACATAATCATCATTGGGTAAGGGACTGGAGTCTAATGTCCGCCCATAAGGTAGTAATACCCCAATAATCAAGAGGCGGAGTACTCCGAAGAATATACACATAGCAAAGGAAAAATGGGAGTAACCATGAACCACCAATATGGTTAAAACAAGAGTATTTAGTAGAAAAATATAATTAAAAATAGTTATCAAACAGTGTAACAATATGTCAAAATAAGGACAAACCAGCAAACCAACCAAGGTATCAACCAGTTTATGGTATATACTAAAGCCGTGCACCCAGTCATCATATGTAGCACAAGAGACTGGTTCATAGGTTGTTAATCTTACCCATAGTGAAGGGGAAAAGAAGACTTGGTGGTGCTCTGCCAGAACTGCCCCGACGCACGTTTTGCGTGCAGCTTTCTCTCCTTGAACCTATGAACCAATCTCTTGTCTCTACGTTTATTGGGATTTTTCTACATATGGTGATTGGGTGTACGGGTTTATTATTTACCGTATACTGCTTGATACCTTGGATTGCGTTGGTGGATCTCTGTCTGTTAATCCTCCTTATTTTGACATATTGTTGTACTGTTTGATAACTATTTGTAATGGGTTTTTTTTCTAATAAATACTCTTGTTTTACCCTTATTGGTGGTTCATGGTTACTCCAATTTTTCCTTTGGTTTGCTTCTGCCAGTTCAGCAGTCTCTGGCCGCTGGATGGGAGTTTTGTGAATCTCTTACCTCCCGATATCCCCCGCATTATATTTTTATTATCCAGGATTGGTGAGAGGTCATTATTGTGGCGATTCGGACATTACATTACACCATCCCTGGATAATCAAGAGCCGTGCTGAGGATACTGGAGAGTAAGAGTTTTGCGACCCTCCAGCAGCCGGAGACTACTGATCGGGCAGATGGGCCGGGGTCCCGTGGATCGATCTGCCCGTCTACCACTATAGGGTGGTTTGGGTTTCCACCACATAGCGGAACCCAGACGAGCGCCGTGATCCTCAGTGGGGTCCTCCTGTGTCTCTAATGCTATTGACCAGTTTTTGGACATGAAATCATATTGTCCTGAAAAGGAGCAGACAAAGCAGGATTCCTGACCGCGGGTGTGAACACAACCTTAGATCTGGATAGGTTTTAAGCCTCAGAATATAAAATAATACTATTTTTCACTGACATGGTGACAAATTGAAAGATAAAGTGTATTGGACGTTGGCGGGACTTTACATTATACAGTGGCTGCGTTATCCTGAGTCTCGATAACCCCATGAAGCAGTTCACTCTTCGACATGAGCGTTCTGCAGGGTTTCCCCGCGCGTTTCCGTAGCATTTTTCCTTGTTGCCGCTTCTCCTTTAAGCAGAGCGGTGTGTACACGTTGCGGCGCTCTATTAGCACATATCACTTACAGATTGTATATCATTTGCTGCAGCGTATAATTACATTATTGCGGGCTGTACGTGCAGAAGGCGCTGCATTGTCAGAGCGTTCCGAGGCTCCGCCGCTGCCTTAGGTGTTATCCCCTCAACACTTAGATGTGTTACACCGAGATCGACAACATAATCATATCTTCCAGGAACATTCCTACCGTAAACTGTGATAAGGGAAACGTACCCACACAGAGCAATTTTCACTGGCCGGGTGTTCAGCGGAGAATAAAGGATATCCCGCTGATGACTATTGCTAGGCTGTCATTTCAGCAAGGGGCTGCGCCGAGGTCGGGAGCCGCCAGACTATTTAAGCTTAACTTTTAAGGGTTTTTCCTCGGGTGCACGTGCCGCCTGCAAAGGACAAAAGTGCATTAATGGGAATTGATCTACGGAATGTCCACACATAATGTTATGTGACGTCACCATAGGGCTGATCCCATAAAAAAAATCGCCATCTCTATGCCGCCAGGATATTCCATCATTAGCGGCTGCTACACATTTGCATTCCCCTGGAATCCATCCTGCAATGACACCATTGGGATACAATGTCTTAATCTGGCCAACAGTCAAACATGACATCACAGCCCGTGTTTCAGCGAAAAGCGTGATGTCATCCGGAGCACTACCTGTCCCATGTGCTCCTGCACCAACAAACCAGTGTGTGATTCCCGCCTGATGGGTGTAACGTGTGGGACAATCTTAGGGTGTTGGGTCAAGTGGCTGTTTGTAATGGATGAGATGAAAAGCGGAAGAGCTCAACAGCCGGATCTGACCCACAGGATTCTGGGAGCAGAGAGCACCGGCTCCAACCCCGCAGGCTTCTGGGAACAGAGAACACCGGCTCCAACCCCGCAGTCTTCTGGGAACAGAGAGCACCATCTCCAACCCCGCAGGCTTCTGGGAGCAGAGAACACCGGATCTGACCCCGCAGGCTTCTGGGAATAGAGAACGCCGGATCTAACCCCGCAGGCTTCTGGGAGCAGAGAACAGAGGCTCCAACCCCGCAGGCTTCTGGGAGCAGAGAACACCGGCTCCAACCCCGCAGGCTTCTGGGAGCAGAGAACACCGTATCCGACCCTACAGGCTTCTGGGAGCAGAGAACACCGGCTCCAACTCCGCAGGCTTCTGGGAGCAGAGAACACCGGATGCATCCCCGCAGGCTTCTGGGAGCAGAGGACACCGGCTCCTACCCCACAGGCTTCTGGGAGCAGAGAACAGCGGCTCCAACCCCACAGGCTTCTGGGAGCAGAGAACACCGGATCCGACCTCACAGGCTTCTGGGAGCAGAAAACACCGGATCCAACCTCACAGGCTTCTGGGAGCAGAGAACAGCGGCTCCAACCCCGCAGGCTTCTGGGAGCAGAGAACACCAGCTCGAACCCCGCAAGCTTCTGGGAGCAGAGAACACCGGATCCGACCTCACAGGCTTCTGGGAGCAGAGAACACCGGCCCCTACCCCGCAGGCTTCTGGGAGCAGAGAACACCGGATCAGACCCAGCAGGCTTCTGGGAGCAGAAAACATTCTGCTACATTGTAACCTTTCACACAGAGAGCAAAATGAGCAAATCTTTCCCGTGAAGCACGTCTCAGTGTTGTGCTGCAGAATGAACGCTCCCTAATATTGTCACTTATCTCATACAAGTGTAACAGATGGCAATGACTTCTAAGACGCAGATAATAATCGGGGTTAACACTTTCCTCACATGTGTCGTGTATGATGCTGGCGGGGCGTGAAGAGAAGTAACAAGTGCCATAATGTATAGCAAAGAATGGGAGGACATCGATTATTTATATGTATACTTATATCCTTACAAATGGATGGCGCTAGTATCACACATACTTATATCCTTATACATGGGGGCAGTATTATAGTAGTTATATTCTTGCACATAGGAGCAGTATTGTAGTTATATTCTTGTACATAGGAGCAGTATTATAGTAGTTATATTCTTGTATATAGGAGCAGTATTATAGTAGTTATATACTTGTACATAGGGGCAGTATTATAGTAGTTATATTCTTGTATATAGGAGCAGTATTATAGTAGTTATATACTTGTACATAGGGGCAGTATTATAGTAGTTATATTCTTGTACATAGGAGCAGTATTATAGTAGTTATATTCTTGTATATAGGAGCAGTATTATAGTAGTTATATTCTTGTACACAGAGGGCAGTATTATAGTAGTCATATTCTTGTACATAGGGGCAGTATTATAGTAGTTTTATTCTTGTACATAGGGCAGTATTATAGTAGTTATATAGTTATATTCTTGTACATAGGGGGCAGAATTATAGTAGTTATATTCTTGTACATAGGAGCAGTATTATAGTAGTTATATTCTTGTACATAGGAGCAGTATTATAGTAGTTATATTCTTGTACATAGGGGCAGTATTATAGTAGTTATATTCTTGTACATGGGAGCAGTATTATAGTAGTAATATTCTTGTACATAGGGGCAGTATTATAGTAGTTATATTCTTGTACATAGGAGCAGTATTATAGTAGTTATATTCTTGTACATAGAGGCAGTATTATAGTAGTTATATTCTTGTACATAGGTGCAGTATTATAGTAGTTATATTCTTGTACATAGGGGCAGTATTATAGTAGTTATATTCTTGCACATAGGGGGCAGTATTATAGTAGTTATATTCTTGTACATAGGAGCAGTATTATAGTAGTTATATTCTTGTATATAGGGGCAGTATTATAGTAGTTATATTATTGTACATAGGAGCAGTATTATAGTAGTTATATTATTGTACGTAGGAGCAGTATTAATATTCTTGTACATAGGAGCAGTATTATAGTAGTTATATTCTTGTATATAGGGGCAGTATTATATTAGTTATATTCTTGTACATAGGAGCAGTATTATAGTAGTTATATTCTTGTAAATAGAGGCAGTATCATAGTAGTTATATTCTTGTACATAGGAGCAGTATTATAGTAGTTATATTCTTGTATATAGGAGCAGTATTATAGTAGTCATATTCTTGTACATAGGGGCAGTATTATAGTAGTTTTATTCTTGTACATAGGGCAGTATTATAGTAGTTATATAGTTATATTCTTGTACATAGGGGGTAGAATTATAGTAGTTATATTCTTGTACATAGGAGCAGTATTATAGTAGTTATATTCTTGTACATAGGAGCAGTATTATAGTAGTTATATTCTTGTACATAGGGGCAGTATTATAGTAGTTATATTCTTGTACATAGGAGCAGTATTATAGTAGTTATATTCTTGTACATAGGAGCAGTATTATAGTAGTTATATTCTTGTACATAGGGGCAGTATTATAGTAGTTATATTCTTGTACATAGGAGCAGTATTATAGTAGTAATATTCTTGTACATAGGGGCAGTATTATAGTAGTTATATTCTTGTACATAGGAGCAGTATTATAGTAGTTATATTCTTGTACATAGAGGCAGTATTATAGTAGTTATATTCTTGTACATAGGTGCAGTATTATAGTAGTTATATTCTTGTATATAGGGGCAGTATTATAGTAGTTATATTCTTGTACATAGGAGCAGTATTATAGTAGTAATATTCTTGTACATAGGGGCAGTATTATAGTAGTTATATTCTTGTACATAGGAGCAGTATTATAGTAGTTATATTCTTGTACATAGAGGCAGTATTATAGTAGTTATATTCTTGTACATAGGTGCAGTATTATAGTAGTTATATTCTTGTACATAGGGGCAGTATTATAGTAGTTATATTCTTGCACATAGGGGGCAGTATTATAGTAGTTATATTCTTGTACATAGGAGCAGTATTATAGTAGTTATATTCTTGAATATAGGGGCAGTATTATAGTAGTTATATTATTGTACATAGGAGCAGTATTATAGTAGTTATATTATTGTACGTAGGAGCAGTATTAATATTCTTGTACATAGGAGCAGTATTATAGTAGTTATATTCTTGTATATAGGGGCAGTATTATATTAGTTATATTCTTGTACATAGGAGCAGTATTATAGTAGTTATATTCTTGTAAATAGAGGCAGTATCATAGTAGTTATATTCTTGTACATAGGAGCAGTATTATAGTAGTTATATTCTTGTATATAGGAGCAGTATTATAGTAGTCATATTCTTGTACATAGGGGCAGTATTATAGTAGTTATATTCTTGTACATAGGAGCAGTATTATAGTAGTTATATTCTTGTACATAGGGGCAGTATTATAGTAGTTATATTCTTGTACATAGGGCAGTATTATAGTAGTTATATAGTTATATTCTTGTACATAGGGGACAGAATTATAGTAGTTATATTCTTGTACATAGGAGCAGTATTATAGTAGTTATATTCTTGTACATAGGGGCAGTATTATAGTAGTTATATTCTTGTACATAGGAGCAGTATTATAGTAGTAATATTCTTGTACATAGGGGCAGTATTATAGTAGTTATATTCTTGTACATAGGAGCAGTATTATAGTAGTTATATTCTTGTACATAGAGGCAGTATTATAGTAGTTATATTCTTGTACATAGGTGCAGTATTATAGTAGTTATATTCTTGTACATAGGGGCAGTATTATAGTAGTTATATTCTTGCACATAGGGGGCAGTATTATAGTAGTTATATTCTTGTACATAGGAGCAGTATTATAGTAGTTATATTCTTGTATATAGGGGCAGTATTATAGTAGTTATATTATTGTACATAGGAGCAGTATTATAGTAGTTATATTCTTATACATAGGAGCAGTATTATAGTAGTTATATTATTGTACATAGGAGCAGTATTATAGTAGTTATATTATTGTACATAGGAGCAGTATTATAGTAGTTATATTATTGTACGTAGGAGCAGTATTAATATTCTTGTACATAGGAGCAGTATTATAGTAGTTATATTCTTGTATATAGGGGCAGTATTATATTAGTTATATTCTTGTACATAGGAGCAGTATTATAGTAGTTATATTCTTGTAAATAGAGGCAGTATTATAGTAGTTATATTCTTGTATATAGGGGCAGTATTATAGTAGTTATATTCTTATACATAGGGGCAGTATTATAGTAGTTATATTCTTGTACATAGGGGCACTATTATAGTAGGTATATTCTTGTACATAGGGACAGTATTATAGTAGTTATATTCTTATACATAGGGGCAGTATTATAGTAGTTATATTCTTGTACATAGGGGCAGTATTATAGTAGTTATATTCTTGTATATAGGGGCAGTATTATAGTAGTTATATTCTTGTACATAGGGGCAGTATTATAGTAGTTATATTCTTGTACATAGGAGCAGTATTATAGTAGTTATAGTCTTGTATATAGGAGCAGTATTATAGTAGTTATATTCTTGCACATAGGGGCAGTATTATAGTAGTTATATTCTTGTACATAGGGGAAATATTATAGTAGTTATATTCTTGTACATATGGACAGTATTATAGTAGTTATATTCTTGTACATTGGGACAGTGTTATAGTAGTTATATTCTTGTACATAGGAGTAGTGTTATAGTAGTTATATTCTTGTACATAGGAGCAGTATTATAGTAGTTATATTCTTGTACATAGGAGTAGTGTTATAGTAGTTATATTCTTGTACATAGGGGCAGTATTATAGTAGTTATATTCTTGTACATTGGGAGCAGTATTATAGTAGTTATATTCTTGTATATAGGAGCAGTATTATAGTAGTTATATTCTTGTACATAGGAGCAGTATTATAGTAGTTATATTCTTGCACATAGGAGCAGTATTATAGTAGTTATATTCTTGTACATAGGGGCAGTATTATAGTAGTTATATTCTTATATAGGGGCAGTATTATAGTAGTTATATTCTTGTACATGGGGCAGTATTATAGTAGTTATATTCTTGTACATAGGGGAAGTATTATAGTAGTTATATTCTTGTACATAGGGACAGTATTATAGTAGTTATATTCTTGTACATTGGGACAGTGTTATAGTAGTTATATTCTTGTACATAGGAGCAGTATTATAGTAGTTATATTCTTGTACATAGGGGCAGTATTATAGTAGTTATATTCTTGTACATAGGAGCAGTATTATAGTAGTTATATTCTTGTATATAGGAGCAGTATTATAGTAGTTATATTCTTGTATATAAAGGCAGTATTATAGCAGTTATATTCTTGTACATAGGAGCAGTATTATAGTAGTTATATTCTTGTATATAGCGGCAGTATTATAGTAGTTATATTCTTGTACATAGGAGTAGTATTATAGTAGTTATATTCTTGTACATAGGGACAGTATTATAGTAGTTATATTCTTGTACATAGGGACAGTATTATAGTAGTTATATTCTTGTACATAGGGCCAGTATTATAGTAGTTATATTCTTGTACATAGGAGTAGTATTATAGTAGTTATATTCTTGTACATAGGGACAGTATTATAGTAGTTATATTCTTGTATATAGGAGCAGTATTATAGTAGTTATATTCTTGTACATAGGGCCAGTATTATAGTAGTTATATTCTTGTACATAGGAGCAGTATTATAGTAGTAATATTCTTGTTTGTTCCTGGGGGATATACAGTAAATATATCCTTGTCTGGATAGTATAGTTATGAAAGAGCAGCTATTCCTATCATTTCGCAGTGGTTGATGTCTACTTCAGTCTGCAATGTTTAATTCTTGCTTTGACAAAAGCAGCTTATGTCTGGTTCTTTTTACATTTGCGGTAGTTTTTTCATGAGACTGTGACTAAGGCCACGTTCACACGGTCAGTATTCAGTCAGTATTTTACATCAGTATTTATAAGAGAAAACCAGGAGAGGAACAATCAGGAAAAGTCTAATAGAAACACGTCACCACTTCTGTATTTATCACCCACTGCTGGTTGTCGCTTACAAATACTGAACATGTGAATGTGGCCTAAGGAGCAGCTTCAGTCATGTGGCATCATGTCTCGGATTGTAAGTCCAGCTTGCTGTCTTTCAACCATTTTTAGAGTCACAGTTTCTCTTTATACTTGTATACGAATTGTAGATGTGAGCCGCGTACATTGTGGTCTATGATCGCAGACATGGGACCTACAACTTGAAGTCCAGCCGGATTGGATTTTGGCACCAGTTGTGATCATGTAGCACAGCGCCACCAGATGGTTACGTGTGATTCTACAATCATGGTGTTGTGCATGTGTAGCCCTATTGTCTAGTACTTATACCCAAACTTTCCAGGCTTCGTGGCAAGCAGTAAATACTTAGGACAGTCAAGGTCTTGGGCTTTTCTTGGGTTTCGCCACTAATCTCCACAAATCCTCGTTGCATGGAATGATCATCGCAGTCAGTGACTCTGAGCCTTTCAGTGAGTGGCTCTGTCACAGATCAGCTGTGTCCTTCCCGCTATTGCCCCTATTTCTAAGTTCCCATTTCCCCATATTTCCTTTTAGCTTCATCGTATTTGAAAGCATCAAAATATGAAATATTGTTTCCTGCGGTTCCCTTCTCGCTTTTGCTTTGTTGCGAACATTGCCATATGTTTTTTTGTGACCAATATGCTCTGTTTTGTTGTGTTTTCTGTCCTTGCATTTTAAATTAATTTAGATCTTTTTGCTGAGCAGACAATGGAAACGTTTCTTTTGCAAAAGCAAAATATCTGCTCCGTAGATTATTTAATGTACTGATCGAGGTTTGCCCTATTGTCTAGGTTCTTCTGGTTATGGGTATGCACCAGTCACCGGTTCCTCAATCACAAGGTATATAAATCATAACAGGCTTCAAAATAAAAGACAAATGTTTAACATTGGAGAAACTTGCGAACAGACACTTGTCGCTGCATTCACCTCCTGGAACAGATTGTCCCAAAAATGAGCTTTGGCTGTAATCGGAGAACTTCTTGGATGGAGACATTTAAAGCGATTTTCATTTTTGCTCATTCTTTTTGCATTAATCTGGTCTCCTGAATTGATCTGATTGTGGGGAACCACTTCTGTAATTGTCCTCTCAGTAATGAAGCCCTTCTCTTATCAAGTTTTTTAGAAGGTTCCTCCAGCAATCATTTCCAGGTGCCCAAGCAAGGAGGTTAACACATTGGACAACAAAGACAAAACATTCAGTAGATCGTGGTGTAAAGTTGTTCCCACTTAGTAAGAGATCCAACCTTGTCACCCACCATACTCTCCACCATCTATAACCCATACTGAGGTCTACACTGCTGATGTATGTTGTGGATAAAATGTGGCTGTTGTGACCAGCTTCAGATATGATTACAACCAAATCCACGATGCCCAAAAAGTCCTAACAAAAAAGGCTCAGACAGGCTTGATTTTTGGGGGAGAAATTAACTATCAAAGCTCCCACAACAAACTTGAGCTTTAATGTCTGAAGAATTGCATTCTACTTCTTTGGTCGTCAACTATGGTCAATGGAGACCACTGAGAACACCTTTAGCTTTATGGATGGGTTCATGCATCTTGGAAAATTCTCCTACTTGTCACTGAGGCTTTTCAGAAGATATTATTGATATGGATGGTACAGTTACAAAAAATACAAGTGATGGGGTTCAATGTTTTAAGAACAAGAGATTGTGGCCCTCAATGAATCAGCTCACCCTCTATAGCTTCTATTAAGAGAAATAGGAGGATGCATCGTCTTCACTTGGGAATGGTCTACACTAGGATGGTGTGTGGTCTTCACTTGGGAATGGTCTACACTAGAATGGTGTGTGGTCGTCACTTGGGAATGGTCTACACTAGAATGGTGTGTGGTCTTCACTTGGGAATGGTCTACACTAGTATGGTGTGTGTGGTCTTCACTTGGGAATGGTCTACACTAAAATGGTGTGTGGTCTTCACTTGGGAATGGTCTACTCTAGGATGGTGTGTTGTCTTCACTTGGGAATGGTCTACACTAGGATGGTGTGTGTGGTTTTCACTTGGGAATAGTCTACACTAGAATGGTGTGTGGCCTTCACTTGGGAATGGTCTACACTAGGATGGTGTGTGGTCTTCACTTGGGAATGGTCTACACTAGGATGGTGTGTGTGGTCTTCACTTGAGAATGGTCTACACTAGAATGGTGTGTGGTCTTCACTTGGGAATGGTCTACACTAGGATGGTGTGTGTGGTCTTCACTTGGGAATAGTCTACACTAGAATGGTGTGTGGTCTTCACTTGGGAATGGTCTACACTAGGATGGTGTGTGTGGTTTTCACTTGGGAATAGTCTACACTCGAATGGTGTGTGGTCTTCACTTGGGAATGGTCTACATTAGAATGGTGTGTGGTCTTCACGTGGGAATGGTCTACACTAGGATGGTGTGTGTGGTCTTCACTTGAGAATGGTCTACACTAGAATGGTGTGTGGTCTTCACTTGGGAATGGTCTACACTAGGATGGTGTGTGTGGTCTTCACTTGGGAATAGTCTACACTAGAATGGTGTGTGGTCTCCACTTTGGATTGGTCTACACTAGTGGGGTGTGGTCTTCACTTGGGAATGGTCTACACTAGAATGGTGTGTGGTCTTCACTTGGGAATGGTCTATACTAGAATGGTGTGTGTGGTCTTCACTTGGGAATGGTCTACACTAGAATGGTGGGTGTGGTCTTCACTTGGGAATGGTCTACATTAGAATGGTGTGTGGCCTTCACTTGGGAATGGTCTTCACTAGAATGGTGTGTGTGGTCTTCACTTAGGAATGGTCTACACTAGAATGGTGTGTGGTCTTCACTTGGGAATGATCTACACTAGAATGGTGTGTGTGGTCTTCACTTAGGAATGGTCTACACTAGAATGGTGTGTGGTCTTCACTTGGGAATGATCTACACTAGAATGGTGTGTGTGGTCTTCACTTGGGAATGGTCTACACTAGAAGTATGTGTGTTCTTCACTTGAGAATGGTCTACACTAGAATGGTGTGTGTGGTCTTCACTTGGGAATGGTCTACACTAGTATGGTGTGTGTGGTCTTCACTTGGGAATGGTCTACACTAAAATGGTGTTTGGTCTTCACTTGGGAATGGTCTACTCTAGAATGGTGTGTGGTCGTCACTTGGGAATGGTCTACACTAGAATGGTGTGTGGTCTTCACTTGGGAATGGTCTACACTAGTATGGTGTGTGTGGTCTTCACTTGGGAATGGTCTACACTAAAATGGTGTGTGGTCTTCACTTGGGAATGGTCTACTCTAGGATGGTGTTTTGTCTTCACTTGGGAATGGTCTACACTAGGATGGTGTGTGTGGTCTTCACTTGGGAATAGTCTACACTAGAATGGTGTGTGGTCTCCACTTTGGATTGGTCTACACTAGTGGGGTGTGGTCTTCACTTGGGAATGGTCTTCACTTGGGAATGGTCTATACTAGAATGGTGTGTGTCGTCTTCACTTGGGAATGGTCTACACTAGAATGGTGGGTGTGGTCTTCACTTGGGAATGTGTTGTGAAATTGGATTCTGGGCTCCCCCGGTGGCCACTTGTGGAATTTAACTTGTGTGCATCATCCCCTCTGTTCACCTGCTCCTATCAGGATGTGGGAGTCGCTATATAACCTTGCTCCTCTGTCAGTTTCATGCCGGTCAACAATGTAATCAGTAGCCTTTCTGTGCATGTTCCTGCTACTAGACAACTCCCAGCTAAGTTGGACTTTTGTCCTTGTGTGTTTTTGCATTTTGTTCCTGTTCACAGCTGCTGTTTCGTTACTGTGTCTGGAAAGCTCTTGTGAGCGGAAATTGCCACTCTGGTGTTATGAGTTAATGCTAGAGTCTTAAAGTAATTTCTGGATGGTGTTTTGATAGGGTTTTCTGCTGACCATGAAAGTGCCCTTTCTGTCTTCATGCTATCTAGTAAGCGGACCTCGATTTTGCTAAACCTATTTTCATACTACGTTTGTCATTTCATCTAAAATCACCGCCAATATATGTGGGGGCCTCTGTCTGCCTTTTGGGAAAATTTCTCTAGAGGTGAGCCAGGACTGTCTTTTCCTCTGCTAGGATTAGGTAGTTCTCCGGCTGGCGCTGGGCATCTAGGGATAAAAAGACGTAGGCATGCTACCCGGCCACTTCTAGTTGTGCGGCAGGTTTAGTTCATGGTCAGTATAGTTTCCATCTTCCAAGAGCTAGTTCTCATATATGCTGGGCTATGTTCTCTCGCCATTGAGAATCATGACAGTTTGACTGGCCCAAAAAAGGGTTAAATTACTGGCTGAGAAAGGAGAGAAAAAAGAAGTCTGCTACAATTTTTTTTTTTTTTTTTTTTCCCTCTAGTTCTGAGTGTGCTCTTAATTGAATCACTTGCTAGTCTGCCTATACTGCAGCCTTCCTCTCTTCCTCTCCTTCTAATCCTTGAATGGCTCTGTGTTCACCTGTTTCAAATGGATCTTCAGAGTGTAGCTACAGGTTTGAATAATCTCGCCACAAAGGTACAAAATTTGCAAGATTTTGTTGTTCATGCACCTATGTCTGAGCCTAGAATTCCTTTGCCTGAATTCTTCTCGGGGAATAGATCTCACTTTCAAAATTTTAAAAATAATTGCAAATTGTTTTTGTCCCTGAAGTCTCGCTCTGCCGGAGACCCTGCACAGCAGGTCAGGATTGTAATTTCCTTGCTCCGGGGCGACCCTCAAGACTGGGCTTTTGCATTGGCACCAGGGGATCCTGCGTTGCTCAATGTGGATGCGTTTTTTCTGGCCTTGGGGTTGCTTTATGAGGAACCTCATTTAGAGCTTCAGGCGGAAAAGGCCTTGATGTCCTTGTCTCAGGGGCAAGATGAAGCTGAAATATACTGCCAAAAATTCCGCAAATGGTCTGTGCTTACTCAGTGGAATGAGTGCGCCCTGGCGGCGATTTTCAGAGAAGGTCTCTCTGATGCCATTAAGGATGTTATGGTGGGGTTCCCTGTGCCTGCGAGTCTGAATGAGTCCATGACGATGGCTATTCAGATCGATAGGCGTCTGCGGGAGCGCAAACCTGTGCACCATTTGGCGGTGTCTACTGAGAAAACGCCAGAAAATATGCAATGTGATAGAATTCTGTCCAGAAGCGAGCGGCAGAATTTTAGACGAAAAAATGGGTTGTGCTTCTATTGTGGTGATTCAACTCATGTTATATCAACATGCTTTAAGCGTACTAAGAAGCCTGACAAGTCTGTTTCAATTAGCACTTTACAGTCTAAGTTTATTCTATCTGTGACCCTGATTTGTTCTTTGTCATCTATTACCGCGGACGCCTATGTCGACTCTGGCGCTGCTTTGAGTCTTATGGATTGGTCCTTTGCCAAACGCTGTGGGTATGATTTGGAGCCATTGGAGGCTCCGATACCTCTGAAAGGGATTGACTCCACCCCATTGGCTAGTAATAAACCACAATACTGGACACAAGTGACTATGCGTGTTAATCCGGATCACCAGGAGGTTATTCGCTTTCTGGTGCTGTATAATCTACATGATGTTTTGGTGCTGGGATTGCCATGGCTGCAATCTCATAACCCAGTCCTCGACTGGAGAGCTATGTCTGTGTTAAGCTGGGGATGTAAAGGAACTCATGGGGACGTACCTTTGGTTTCCATTTCATCATCTATTCCCTCTGAGATTCCTGAATTCTTGTCTGACTTTCGTGACGTTTTTGAAGAACCCAAGGTTGGTTCACTACCTCCGCACCGGGAGTGCGATTGTGCCATAGACTTGATCCCGGGTAGTAAATACCCTAAGGGTCGTTTATTTAATCTGTCTGTGCCTGAACACGCTGCTATGCGAGAATATATAAAGGAGTCCTTGGAAAAGGGACATATTCGTCCTTCGTCATCTCCCTTAGGAGCCGGTTTTTTCTTTGTGTCTAAGAAAGACGGCTCTTTGAGGCCGTGTATTGATTATCGACTTTTGAATAAAATCACGGTTAAATATCAATATCCGTTACCACTGCTTACTGATTTGTTTGCTCGTATAAAGGGGGCCAAGTGGTTCTCTAAGATTGATCTCCGTGGGGCGTATAATTTGGTGCGAATCAAGCAGGGGGATGAGTGGAAAACCGCATTTAATACGCCCGAGGGCCATTTTGAGTATTTGGTGATGCCTTTTGGTCTTTCAAATGCCCCTTCAGTCTTCCAGTCCTTTATGCATGACATTTTCCGCGATTATTTGGATAAATTTATGATTGTGTATCTGGATGATATTCTGATTTTTTCGGATGACTGGGACTCTCATGTCCAGCAGGTCAGGAGGGTTTTTCAGGTTTTGCGGTCTAATTCCTTGTGTGTGAAGGGTTCTAAGTGTGTTTTTGGGGTTCAGAAGATTTCCTTCTTGGGATACATTTTTTCCCCCTCTTCCATCGAGATGGATCCTGTCAAGGTTCAGGCTATTGGTGATTGGACGCAACCCTCTTCTCTTAAGAGTCTTCAGAAATTTTTGGGCTTTGCTAACTTTTATCGTCGATTTATTGCTGGTTTTTCTGATGTTGTAAAACCATTGACTGATTTGACTAAGAAGGGTGCTGATGTTGCTGATTGGTCCCCTGATGCTGTGGAGGCCTTTCGGGAGCTCAAGCGCCGCTTTTCTTCCGCCCCAGTGTTGCGTCAGCCTGATGTTGCTCTTCCTTTTCAGGTTGAGGTCGACGCTTCTGAAATCGGAGCTGGGGCGGTGTTGTCGCAGAGAAGTTCCGACTGCTCCGTGATGAGACCTTGTGCTTTTTTTTCCCGTAAATTTTCGCCCGCCGAGCGGAATTATGATATTGGGAATCGGGAGCTTTTGGCCATGAAGTGGGCTTTTGAGGAGTGGCGTCACTGGCTTGAGGGGGCCAGACATCAGGTGGTGGTATTGACTGACCACAAAAATTTAATTTACCTTGAGTCTGCCAGGCGCCTGAATCCTAGACAAGCGCGCTGGTCGTTGTTTTTCTCTCGGTTTAATTTTGTGGTGTCTTACCTACCGGGTTCTAAGAATGTTAAGGCGGATGCCCTTTCTAGGAGTTTTGAGCCTGACTCCCCTGGTAATTCTGAGCCCACAGGTATCCTTAAAGATGGAGTGATATTGTTTGCCGTTTCTCCAGACCTGCGGCGGGCCTTGCAGGAGTTTCAGGCGGATAGACCTGATCGTTGCCCACCTGGTAGACTGTTTGTTCCTGATGATTGGACCAG
This sequence comes from Ranitomeya variabilis, assembly GCF_051348905.1. NCBI lineage: Eukaryota > Metazoa > Chordata > Amphibia > Anura > Dendrobatidae > Ranitomeya > Ranitomeya variabilis. The sequence goes on along the minus strand of NC_135234.1, from coordinate 13,809,136 downwards.
TAGAGTCATCTCTGAGGTTCATTCTTCTGCGTTGGCAGGTCATCCTGGAATCTTTGGTACCAGGGATTTGGTGGCAAGGTCCTTCTGGTGGCCTTCCCTGTCACGAGATGTGCGAGGCTTTGTGCAGTCTTGTGACGTTTGTGCTCGGGCCAAGCCTTGTTGTTCTCGGGCTAGTGGATTGTTGTTACCCTTGCCTATCCCGAAGAGGCCTTGGACGCACATCTCGATGGATTTTATTTCGGATCTGCCTGTTTCTCAGAAGATGTCTGTCATCTGGGTGGTGTGTGACCGTTTCTCTAAGATGGTCCATCTGGTTCCCTTGCCTAAGTTGCCTTCTTCTTCCGAGTTGGTTCCTCTGTTTTTTCAAAATGTTGTTCGTTTGCACGGAGAATATCGTTTCTGACAGAGGGACCCAATTCGTGTCTAGATTTTGGCGGGCATTCTGTGCTAGGATGGGCATAGATTTGTCTTTTTCGTCTGCTTTCCATCCTCAGACTAATGGCCAGACCGAGCGGACTAATCAGACCTTGGAGACATATTTGAGGTGTTTTGTGTCTGCGGATCAGGATGATTGGGTTGCTTTTTTGCCTTTGGCGGAGTTCGCCCTCAATAATCGGGCCAGCTCCTTGGTGTCCCCGTTTTTCTGTAATTCGGGGTTTCATCCTCGATTTTCCTCCGGTCAAGTGGAATCTTCGGATTGTCCTGGAGTGGATGCTGTGGTGGAGAGGTTGCATCAGATTTGGGGGCAGGTGGTGGACAATTTGAAGTTGTCCCAGGAGAAGACTCAGCTTTTTGCCAACCGCCGTCGTCGTGTTGGTCCTCGGCTTTGTGTTGGGGACTTGGTGTGGTTGTCTTCTCGTTTTGTCCCTATGAGGGTTTCTTCTCCTAAGTTTAAGCCTCGGTTCATCGGCCCGTACAAGATATTGGAGATTCTTAACCCTGTGTCCTTCCGTTTGGACCTCCCTGCATCCTTTTCGATTCATAATGTTTTTCATCGGTCATTGTTGCGCAGGTATGAGGTACCAGCTGTGCCTTCCGTTGAGCCTCCTGCTCCGGTGTTGGTTGAGGGTGAGTTGGAGTACGTTGTGGAAAAGATCTTGGACTCTCGTGTTTCCAGACGGAAACTCCAGTATCTGGTCAAATGGAAGGGATACGGTCAGGAGGATAATTCTTGGGTCACTGCCTCTGATGTTCATGCCTCCGATCTTGTCCGTGCCTTTCATAGGGCTCATCCTGATCGCCCTGGTGGTTCTGGTGAGGGTTCGGTGCCCCCTCCTTGAGGGGGGGGTACTGTTGTGAAATTGGATTCTGGGCTCCCCCGGTGGCCACTTGTGGAATTTAACTTGTGTGCATCATCCCCTCTGTTCACCTGCTCCTATCAGGATGTGGGAGTCGCTATATAACCTTGCTCCTCTGTCAGTTTCATGCCGGTCAACAATGTAATCAGTAGCCTTTCTGTGCATGTTCCTGCTACTAGACAACTCCCAGCTAAGTTGGACTTTTGTCCTTGTGTGTTTTTGCATTTTGTTCCTGTTCACAGCTGCTGTTTCGTTACTGTGTCTGGAAAGCTCTTGTGAGCGGAAATTGCCACTCTGGTGTTATGAGTTAATGCTAGAGTCTTAAAGTAATTTCTGGATGGTGTTTTGATAGGGTTTTCTGCTGACCATGAAAGTGCCCTTTCTGTCTTCATGCTATCTAGTAAGCGGACCTCGATTTTGCTAAACCTATTTTCATACTACGTTTGTCATTTCATCTAAAATCACCGCCAATATATGTGGGGGCCTCTGTCTGCCTTTTGGGAAAATTTCTCTAGAGGTGAGCCAGGACTGTCTTTTCCTCTGCTAGGATTAGGTAGTTCTCCGGCTGGCGCTGGGCATCTAGGGATAAAAAGACGTAGGCATGCTACCCGGCCACTTCTAGTTGTGCGGCAGGTTTAGTTCATGGTCAGTATAGTTTCCATCTTCCAAGAGCTAGTTCTCATATATGCTGGGCTATGTTCTCTCGCCATTGAGAATCATGACAGGAATGGTCTACATTAGAATGGTGTGTGGCCTTCACTTGGGAATGGTCTTCACTAGAATGGTGTGTGTGGTCTTCACTTAGGAATGGTCTACACTAGAATGGTGTGTGGTCTTCACTTGGGAATGATCTACACTAGAATGGTGTGTGTGGTCTTCACTTCGGAATGTTCTACACTAGAATGGTGTGTGTGGTCTTAACTTTGGAATGGTCTACACTAGAATGGTGTGTGTGGTCTTCACTTGGAAATAGTCTACACTAAAATAGTGTGTGGTCTTCACTTGGGAATGGTCTACACTAGGATGGTGTGTGTGGTCTTCACTTGGGAATAGTCTACACTAGAATGGTGTGTGGTCTCCACTTTGGATTGGTCTACACTAGTGGGGTGTGGTCTTCACTTGGGAATTGTCTTCACTTGGGAATGGTCTATACTAGAATGGTGTGTGTGGTCTTCACTTGAGAATGGTCTACACTAGAATGGTGGGTGTGGTCTTCACTTGGGAATGGTCTACATTAGAATGGTGTGTGGCCTTCACTTGGGAATGGTCTTCACTAGAATGGTGTGTGTGGTCTTCACTTAGGAATGGTCTACACTAGAATGGTGTGTGGTCTTCACTTGGGAATGATCTACACTAGAATGGTGTGTGTGGTCTTCACTTGGGAATGTTCTACACTAGAATGGTGTGCGTGGTCTTAACTTTGGAATGGTCTACACTAGAATGGTGTGTGTGGTCTTCACTTGGGAATGGTCTACACTAGTATGGTGTGTGTGGTCTTCACTTGGGAATGGTCTACACTTAAATGGTGTGTGGTCTTCACTTGGGAATGGTCTACTCTAGGATGGTGTTTTGTCTTCACTTGGGAATGGTCTACACTAGGATGGTGTGTGTGGTCTTCACTTGGGAATAGTCTACACTAGAATGGTGTGTGGTCTTCACTTGGGAATGGTCTACACTAGGATGTTGTGTAGTCTTCACTTGGGAATGGTCTACACTAGGATGGTGTGTGTGGTCTTCACTTGAGAATGGTCTACACTAGAATAGTGTGTGGTCTTCACTTGGGAATGGTCTACACTAGGATGGTGTGTGTGGTCTTCACTTGGGAATAGTCTACACTAGAATGGTATGTGGTCTCCACTTTGGATTGGTCTACACTAGTGGGGTGTGGTCTTCACTTGGGAATGGTCTTCACTTGGGAATGGTCTATACTAGAATAATGTGTGTGGTCTTCACTTGGGAATTGTCTACATTAGAATGGTGTGTGGCCTTCACTTGGGAATGGTCTTCACTAGAATGGTGTGTGTGGTCTTCACTTAGGAATGGTCTACACTAGAATGGTGTGTGGTCTTCACTTGGGAATGTTCTACACTAGAATGGTGTGTGTGGTCTTCACTTTGGAATGGTCTACACTAGAATGGTGTGTGTGGTCTTCACTTGGGAATGGTCTACACTAGAATGGTGTGTGTGTTCTTCACTTGAGAATGGTTTACACTAGAATGGTGTGTGTGGTCTTCACTTGGGAATGGTCTACACTAGAATGGTGTGTGGTCTTCACTTGGGAATGGTCTTCACTAGGATGGTGTCTGTGGTCTTCACTTGGGAATGGTCTACACTAGAATCTTGTGTGTTGTCTTCACTTGGGAATGGTCTTCACTAGAATGGTGTGTGGTCTTCACTTGGGAATGGTCTTCACTAGGATGGTGTCTGTGGTCTTCACTTGGGAATGGTCTACACTAGAATCTTGTGTGTTGTCTTCACTTGGGAATGGTCTTCACTAGAATGGTGTGTGGTCTTCACTTGGGAATGGTCTACACTAGAATGGTGTGTGGTCTTCACTTAGGAATGATCTACACTAGAATGGTGTGTGTGGTCTTCGCTTGGGAATGGTCTACATTAGAATTGATGTTTGTGGTCTTCACTTTGGAATGGTCTACACTAGAATGGTGTGTGTGTGGTCTTCACTTGGGAATGGTCTACACTAGAGTGGTGTTTGTGGTCTTCACTTGGGAATGGTCTACACTAGAATGGTGTGTGTGGTCTTCACTTGGGAATGGTCTTCACTAGAATGGTGTGTGGTCTTCACTTGGGAATGGTCTTCACTAGAATGGTGTATGTGGTCTTCGCTTGGGAATGGTCTACACTAGAATGGTGTTTGTGGTCTTCACTTGGGAATGGTCTACACTAAAATGGTGTTTGTGGTCTTCACTTGGGAATGGTCTTCACTTAGATGGTGTCTGTGGTCTTCACTTGGGAATGGTCTACACTAGAATGGTGTGCATGGTCTTCACTTGGTAATGGTCTACACTAGAATGCTGATTGTGGTCTTCACTTGGTAATGGTCTACACTAGAATGGTGTGTGTGGTCTTCACTTGGGAATTGTCTACACTACAATGGTGTGTGTGGTCTGGTCTACACTAGAATGGTGTTTGTGGTCTTCACTTGGGAATGGTCTACACTAGAATGGTGTGTGTGTGGTCTTCACTTGGGAATGGTCTACACTAGAATGGTGTTTGCGGTCTTCACTTGGGAATGGTCTACACTAGAATGGTGTGTGTGTGGTCTTCACTTGGGAATGGTCTACACTAGAATGGTGTTTGCGGTCTTCACTTGGGAATGGTCTACACTAGAATGGTCTGTGTTGGTCTTATCTCATGAACACTTACTTCTCTGAAGCTGGTAGTGGGTGGACATGGCTTTTAAGTGCCCACAACTTCACATTCTTCCTTCTGGAAGACCTATATCATGAGTTGTACGTGTCCGCGGACCTCACGGAGCAGAGTGGATCAGTGAAACACAATCTGATGACTGTCTTCTCCCATCACTCACTATAAGTTGTCGTGTTTTGCCGTTTGCTGGCCTCTACTTTTACTCCAGAACTTGCTCTCAAATGGTGACGTATAGACCTCCTGACCCGCTCGGGAGCTGTTATGTAACCTCTCACTAATATTACATAATACTGAGGTTTTACTGTATAATGCCAAGTCTCCTCACCCTGAACGTCTCGGCACTTGTAACTTCAGCTGCTAGTTCTTCATAGAACTATGATTGCTGTGAATATTACATAGAATGAAGAGAATTTAAGTCTTTAAATAAAAAAGGACATTTTTGTTCATTTTAGAATATTATTTTGAGTTCAATCTATCAGTCGATAAGCAATTATTTTTTGCCGTCATCATTGAATGTAGATGGTGCACAGAGCAGATAATTCTCTCCTCCTCAGCGGCAGCTTGTTGTATTGGGCGTCACAAAAACCAGAAGGGACCTGAGGAGAAGGATAGGGGATCACCTGGGGGATATCAGGCACGCCAGGGACACTCCTATATCGAGACATGTCCGGGATGTGCACCAGGGAGACCTCGGTTCCTTCTCCTTTTGTGTTGTAGAACTGGTGGCTCCATCAATTCGAGGTGGGAACTGGGACAGAAGGATTCTACAGAAGGAAGTAAAATGGATCCACAGATTGGATACGGTTTCCCCAAGGGGGTTGAACGAACAAATGAACTTTGGTTGTTACTTATGCGTGATTTCCTGTTGATGAAAAATTGGCAATAAGTTTACCTGCAACATTGACCCGAATGGGTGAATAATATACATGATTATCTGTCTTTATTTTTGAGACGTTACATCCTAGTCACTTGTCAAGCATTATTTTTGATTGAAATGATGAGATGGGTACATGCGTTGATGACTATAAAAAGAAAATGAAAAGCTTGACTATATATGGAGATATGGAGGATATACGCCTAAAAAAATTGCCTAAAAATTGATTAGTCTGTGGTGACTATACCACTACGCAGCTAAATATAGCTATATATGGCAAAATATATCATATGGTGATCGGTCATATTATCCCCCAAAATAACGATATCATACGGTGATCGGTCATATTATCCCCCAGATAACACATATGTAGTAAATGTAATACACGTGTAAAATAGATCTATGCGTCAGCATTGATATAAATATGATTTTAATATAAATAAGATTGAACATCTGAACAATGAACGTGCTTATACAGTAATTAAGTGCCTTTGCAGGGAAATGGGGGAGGCACAGGCGCAATAAGGAATATATGCAATGATGACGTAATGACATCAGCGCATGCGCGATTGCCGTTATCCGAGCACACTGATATCATGTGCAGCGTTGTGTTAGGGTACCGTCACACAGTGGCATTTTTATCGCTACGACGGCACGATTCGTGACGTTCTAGCGATATCGTTACGATCTCGCAGTGTCTGACACGCTACTGCGATCAGGCACCCAGCTGAGAATCGTACGTCGTAGCAGATCGTTTGAAACTTTCTTTCGTCGCTGGATCTCCCGCTGTCATCGCTGGATCGTTGTGTGTGACAGCGATCCAGCGATGCGTTCGCTGGTAACCAGGGTAAACATCGGGTTACTAAGCGCAGGGCCGCGCTTAGTAACTAGATGTTTACCGTGGTTACCAGCGTAAAAGTAAAAAAAAAACAAACCGTACATACTCACATTCCAGTGTCCTTCAGGTCCCTTGCTGTCTGCTTTCCGCTCTGACTGTCTGTCGGCCGGAAAGTGAGAGCAGATCACAGCGGTGACGTCGCCGCTGTGATCTGCTTTCACTTTACGGCGGCACTCAGTCAGAGCGGGAAGCAGACGGCAAGGGACCTGAAGGACATCAGATGGTGAGTATGTACGGTTTTTTTTTTTTTTACTTTTACGCTGGTAACCACGGTAAACATCGGGTTACTAAGCGCGGCCCTGCGCTTAGTAACCCGATGTTTACCCTGGTTACCAGCGAACCTCAGCATCGTTGATCGCTGGAGAGCGGTCTGTGTGACAGCTCCCCAGCGACCACACAACGACTTACCAACGATCACGGCCAGGTCGTATCGCTGGTCGTGATCATTGGTAAATCATTATGTGAGACGGTACCCTTAAGTTTGTAGTATGGGCTCTTCAGTGGCCACAATGGTACCTGATGGCGCATGCGTGCCAGAGAAACCAGCGCCCTCATTGGCAAATAATAATCACAGCCACGAAGGCGCAGCAGGTGAAACGCACACCTGGAACGCAGTAGCATCAGCGCAGGTGTGGGGATTTGCACCTGCGCACAAACATTGTAGGAATTGTGGTCGGATGATCAGGACCACGTGAGGCATTTGGAATGCTGGCTGGGAACCGGATGTGCATTATGCTGACACGCACGCCGAGCAACCAGGTGACACGTATGAATGGTTAGTATGTAGGATATAAAACGCATGTACTCTGGCACTCTCTCCGAGGCATCATATCAAGAGGGGACCTGCCCTGAGATGTTGAGGATCGTATCGGTTAGAACCTATCTACTATGAGAAGCTAAGTAACCCTTTGGCAACTTTTTTTGCTCCTGATGAACCTCATGTATTTATTGAGGGGAAACGCGTCGTGTGTACAAGGGATATACTTATGAGTATATAGGTGACAGACATTTTGTGTTTCCAAGGGATTTGTCCGGTGTTCCAATGGTTGATATGTGGGTTGTTCTTAAGTTATATATCATCATAGTATCAATTTGTATCTTGTTATATATATATGCAGTGGAATTGAGCATTACATCAAGGGGATCTGGTTATATGTAAGACCGGATCTGGTATCCGAAATCAAGTATCATTAAATCATACTGTGTCCTGTGTACACTCACTGGCCACTTTATTAGGTACACCTGTCCAACTTCTTGTTAACACTTAATTTCTAATCAGCCAATCACATGGCGGCAACTCAGTGCATTTAGGCATGTAGACATGGTCAAGACAATCTCCTGCAGTTCAAACCGAGCATCAGTATGGGGAAGAAAGGTGATTTGAGTGCCTTTGAACGTGGCATGGTTGTTGGTGCCAGAAGGGCTGGTCTGAGTATTTCAGAAACTGCTGATCTACTGGGATTTTCACGCACAACCATCTCTAGGGTTTACAGAGAATGGTCCGAAAAAGAAAAAAAATCCAGTGAGCGGCAGTTCTGTGGGCGGAAATGCCTTGTTGATGCCAGAGGTCAGAGGAGAATGGGCAGACTGGTTCGAGCTGATAGAAAGGCAACAGTGACTCAAATCGCCACCCGTTACAACCAAGGTAGGCCTAAGAGCATCTCTGAACGCACAGTGCGTCGAACTTTGAGGCAGATGGGCTACAGCAGCAGAAGACCACACCGGGTACCACTCCTTTCAGCTAAGAACAGGAAACTGAGGCTACAATTTGTACAAGCTCATCGAAATTGGACAGTAGAAGATTGGAAAAACGTTGCTTGGTCTGATGAGTCTCGATTTCTGCTGCGACATTCGGATGGTAGGGTCAGAATTTGGCGTAAACAACATGAAAGCATGGATCCATCCTGCCTTGTATGGAGCATCTTTGGGATGTGCAGCCGACAAATCTGCGGCAACTGTGTGATGCCATCATGTCAATATGGACCAAAATCTCTGAGGAATGCTTCCAGCACCTTGTTGAATCTATGCCACGAAGAATTGAGGCAGTTCTGAAGGCAAAAGGGGTCCAACCCGTTACTAGCATGGTGTACCTAATAAAGTGGCCGGTGAGTGTATATGCACTGTGAATGAATATCATGTGAAGGGGATCCGGACATACATATATATAAATCCCGAGGAACACTTTTTTATACCTCAAAAGCACTATAGCACCTTAATACATGTTTCTTTTCTTTGCCCTCAACTGCCTGATAAGGGATAGGGTAGAGGATAGCCGTCGAAGAGCGGGGGCGCCATTGGCGTACTGAAATAGGGTGTCAACGTCCGCTGACATGCAGGGGCAGGATAGATGCAACCAGAGATCTGCCACCTTATCAATGTGGACTAAACAAATGATTGGGCTTTGTCGTGCATGATGAAGACAGTCTTATCCCATCCTAATAGGGCCCGTTAGGGGTAGGAGGGACAGTCGACGGTGAGCGGGGGCGCCATTTGCGCAGGTATTAGGGTGCCAACCTCCACTGGCAGGTAGGGTATATATAGTGGAGTGCAGGGTTAGGCACCACCCTGGTCTTTCCTATGGTATGTTGTTGTCATGGTGATGGTTTGTGGAGTGCACCAATTTTTGGATTTTAATAAATTAATTAATAAAAGGTAATTTTTATCTATTGAGCACAGGGGATTTTTTCTGTGAGCTTTTTAACAAAATAGGTCCCCAAAGACATTTTTTCTTTTCTGTGAATATTTGTATTGGGCGTCACTGTCCATCGTTGGGTGATGAGCGTCCTCCTGCCTGATGGCGTTCTCTGTGCATCCGGTAATTGTGAAGAGCGATGCATGGACGCTGTCGGCTCCACAAGCCTCAGACAGATGCCTGGCTCCCAGCTGGGAACAAAATGGTGAAGTAGAACCTAGAATTAATCTGATTACATGGTAGACGGCTACACGTGGGGCTCCGCAAATGGACCAGCGATAAAGGCAGGAGGTGCAGGCTGTGATTAAAGTGACAAGTTTGGGGAGGATCTCAAGGATGCATCACATCCGTGTAATAAAGTTAACGGGTGACATTCTCACACTAATGACCCGACTGGAGCTACATGGAAAATGACAAGTCGCTTCATACACGAGGGAATGCAGAGTATGTGACATAAGGCCGGGGAGATCAGGAACAGAGAACAGCAACACGGCTTATATGTGACATATAGGCGCTTCTCAGAAAATGAGAATATCATCAGAAAGTGAATCTCATATATTCTATAGACTCATTACACACAGAGTGATCTGTTTCACGTGTGTATTTCTGTTAATGTTGATCACTCACTATTCTGCTGGTGCAGTCACTGTGTACATACATTACATTACTGATCCTGAGTTACATCCTGTATTATACCCCAGAGCTGCACTCACTATTCTGCTGGTGCAGTCACTGTGTACATACATTACATTACTGATCCTGAGTTACCTCCTGTATTATACTCCAGAGCTGCACTCACTATTCTGCTGGTGCAGTCACTGTGTACATACATTACATTACTGATCCTGAGTTACATCCTGTATTATACCCCAGAGCTGCACTCACTATTCTGCTGGTGCAGTCACTGTGTACATACATTACATTACTGATCCTGAGTTACCTCCTGTATTATACTCCAGAGCTGCACTCACTATTCTGCTGGTGCAGTCACTGTGTACATACATTACATTATTGATCCTGAGTTACATCCTGTATTATACCCCAGAGCTGCACTCACTATTCTGCTGGTGCAGTCACTGTGTACATACATTACATTACTGATCCTGAGTTACATCCTGTATTATACTCCAGAGCTGCACTCACTATTCTGCTGGTGCAGTCACTGTGTACATACATTACATTACTGATCCTGAGTTACATCCTGTATTATACCCCAGAGCTGCACTCACTATTCTGCTGGTGCAGTCACTGTGTACATACATTACATTACTGATCCTGAGTTACCTCCTGTATTATACTCCAGAGCTGCACTCACTATTCTGCTGGTGCAGTCACTGTGTACATACATTACATTATTGATCCTGAGTTACATCCTGTATTATACCCCAGAGCTGCACTCACTATTCTGCTGGTGCAGTCACTGTGTACATACATTACATTACTGATCCTGAGTTACATCCTGTATTATACTCCAGAGCTGCACTCACTATTCTGCTGGTGCAGTCACTGTGTACATACATTACATTACTGATCCTGAGTTACATCCTGTATTATACTCCAGAGCTGCACTCACTATTCTGCCGGTGCAGTCACTGTGTACATACATTACATTATTGATCCTGAGTTACATCCTGTATTATACCCCAGAGCTGCACTCACTATTCTGCTGGTGCAGTCACTGTGTACATACATTACATTACTGATCCTGAGTTACATCCTGTATTATACTCCAGAGCTGCACTCACTATTCTGCTGGTGCAGTCACTGTGTACATACATTACATTACTGATCCTGAGTTACATCCTGTATTATACCCCAGAGCTGCACTCACTATTCTGCTGGTGCAGTCACTGTGTACATACATTACATTACTGATCCTGAGTTACCTCCTGTATTATACTCCAGAGCTGCACTCACTATTCTGCTGGTGCAGTCACTGTGTACATACATTACATTATTGATCCTGAGTTACATCCTGTATTATACCCCAGAGCTGCACTCACTATTCTGCTGGTGCAGTCACTGTGTACATACATTACATTACTGATCCTGAGTTACATCCTGTATTATACTCCAGAGCTGCACTCACTATTCTGCTGGTGCAGTCACTGTGTACATACATTACATTACTGATCCTGAGTTACATCCTGTATTATACTCCAGAGCTGCACTCACTATTCTGCCGGTGCAGTCACTGTGTACATACATTACATTATTGATCCTGAGTTACATCCTGTATTATACCCCAGAGCTGCACTCACTATTCTGCTGGTGCAGTCACTGTGTACATACATTACATTACTGATCCTGAGTTACATCCTGTATTATACTCCAGAGCTGCACTCACTATTCTGCTGGTGCAGTCACTGTGTACATACATTACATTACTGATCCTGAGTTACCTCCTGTATTATACTCCAGAGCTGCACTCACTATTCTGCTGGTGCAGTCACTGTGTACATACATTACATTATTGATCCTGAGTTACATCCTGTATTATACCCCAGAGCTGCACTCACTATTCTGCTGGTGCAGTCACTGTGTACATACATTACATTACTGATCCTGAGTTACATCCTGTATTATACTCCAGAGCTGCACTCACTATTCTGCTGGTGCAGTCACTGTGTACATACATTACATTACTGATCCTGAGTTACATCCTGTATTATACTCCAGAGCTGCACTCACTATTCTGCCGGTGCAGTCACTGTGTACATACATTACATTATTGATCCTGAGTTACATCCTGTATTATACCCCAGAGCTGCACTCACTATTCTGCTGGTGCAGTCACTGTGTACATACATTACATTACTGATCCTGAGTTACATCCTGTATTATACTCCAGAGCTGCACTCACTATTCTGCTGGTGCAGTCACTGTGTACATACATTACATTACTGATCCTGAGTTACATCCTGTATTATACTCCAGAGCTGCACTCACTATTCTGCCGGTGCAGTCACTGTGTACATACATTACATTATTGATCCTGAGTTACATCCTGTATTATACCCCAGAGCTGCACTCACTATTCTGCTGGTGCAGTCACTGTGTGCATATTACATTACTGATCCTGAGTTACATCCTGTATTATACTCCAGAGCTGCACTCACTATTCTGCTGGTACAGTCACTGTGTACATACATTACATTACTGATTCTGAGTTACATCATGTATTATACCCCAGAGCTGCACTCACTATTCTGCTGGTGCAGTCACTGTGTACATACATTACATTACTGATCCTGAGTTACATCCTGTATTATACCCCAGAGCTGCACTCACTATTCTGCTGGTGCAGTCACTGTGTACATACATTACTGATCCTGAGTTACATCCTGTATTATACCCCAGAGCTGCACTCACTATTCTGCTGGTGCAGTCACTGTGTACCTACATTACATTACTGACCCTGAGTTACATCCTGTATTAAATCCCAGAGCTGCACTCACTATTCTGCTGGTGCAGTCACTGTGTACATACATTACATTACTGATCCTGAGTTACATCCTATATTATACTCCAGAGCTGCACTCACTATTCTGCTGGTGCAGTCACTGTGTACATACATTACATTACTGATCCTGAGTTACATCCTGTATTATACCCCAGAGCTGCACTCACTATTCTGCTGGTGCAGTCACTGTGTACATACATTACATTACTGATCCTGAGTTACCTCCTGTATTATACCCCAGAGCTGCACTCACTATTCTGCTGGTGCAGTCACTGTGTACATACATTACATTACTGATCCTGAGTTACATCCTGTATTAGGCTATGTCTCCACGTTCAGGATGACCGGCGGGAACGCCGCAGCGGCGAAGCCGCTCGGCGCTAAGCCCCGCCCCCTTTCTGGGACGCGATCATGCCGGATGTGTTAACTCTTCACATCCGGGATGATCGCTCTGTCCCATAGGGCCCTGTGATATGCCTTGCGGGGACGCTGCGTCCCCGCAAGGTGTACGGGCATGCTGCGATCTAAAAAGACGCGCAGCATGTCCGGAGTCGCAGGGCCGCCGCGTGCGGGTTTCCACGCATAGTGGAGACGGGATTTCATAAAATCCCCTCCACTATGCTGGAACATCTGGACGCTGCTTGTTTGACGCTGCAGCGCTGCGCAGCGTCAAACAAGCAGCGTTTCCTGAACGTGGAAACATACCCTTATACTCTAGAGCTGCACTCACTATTCTGCTGGTGCAGTCACTGTGTACATACATTACATTACTGATCCTGAGTTACATCCTGTATTATACCCCAGAGCTGCACTCACTGTTCTGCTGGTGCAGTCACTGTGTACATACATTACATTACTGATCCTGAGTTACCTCCTGTATTATACTCCAGAGCTGCACTCACTATTCTGCTGGTGCAGTCACTGTGTACATACATTACATTACTGATCCTGAGTTACATCCTGTATTATACCCCAGAGCTGCACTCACTATTCTGCTGGTGCAGTCACTGTGTACATACATTACATTACTGATCCTGAGTTACATCCTGTATTATACTCTAGAGCTGCACTCACTATTCTGCCAGTGGAGTCATAAACAGTATATAATCTATAAGAAGTTGCTCCTGTGATTACCTTCTGTTAACTGAGTGTCACTCACTAGTGATTGATGTGTTGCATGATGCTGATCGTGCCCACGGCTTCCGCTCGCCCATGTGGCGTTCTTGCTGTAGCCCTCTGTGTGTCTCCTATGGTAAACTATCCTGATCACTGACTCCTCGCTGTGGATGAGTCATTTTACTGTCACCAGAGGGAAGGGAATCTCCTTTGTCATTTTGGCAGCATCATCTATAATGAACCTGTGGACACCTGCAGTGTGAACGCCGCTGATGATCTCTCTGTGTGCACCGTAGTAGCAATGGCTATTTACAGATGATACCTTGGCTCATGTTATTAAGTTACCCGAGTCCATAAAGTTCCTGGGGTGATGCCCGCAGTTTTTCCTAATTTCTGATCTTATCCCAATAGAGCATTAGATATACAGTTGTGTGAAAAAGTGTTTGCCCCCTTCCTGATTTCCTATTCTTTTGCATGTTTGTAACACTTAAATGTTTCAGATCACCAAACAAATGTAAATGTTACACAAAGATAACAATCTACTATATAATTGTCTAAGGGAAATCCCAAGTCGCTGATTGGTCGCGGCAAAACAGCCACGACCAATCAGCGACGGGCACTGTCCGGCGGCAAAATGGCCGCTCCTTACTCCCCGCAGTCAGCGCCCGGCGCCCGCTCCATACACCCCGCAGTCAGCGCTCACATAGGGTTAATGGCAGCGTTAGCGGACCGCGTTATGCCGCGGTGTAACGCACTCCGTTAACGCTGCTATTAACCCTGTGTGAGCAACTTTTTACTATTGATGCTGCCTATGCAGCATCAATAGTAAAAAGATCTGATGTCAAAAATAATAAAAAAAAATAAAAAATCGTTATATACTCACCGTCCGTCGGCCCCCGCATCCAAAACAGGTCTTTCCCGCTCCTCGCGACGCTCCGGTGACCGCTCCATGCATTGCGGTCTCGCGAGATGATGACGTAGCGGTCTCGCGACACCGCTGCGTCATCATCTCGCGAGACCGCAATGCACTCTTGGGACCAGAGCGCGCGAGGAGCATCGGTAAACGCTTCGCCTGCATCCGGGGCCAACGGAAGGTGAGTATAACTATATTTTATTTTAATTCTTTTTTTTTAACAGGGATATGATGCCCACATTGCTATATACTACGTGGGCTGTGCAATATACTACATGTGCTGTGCAATATACTACGTGGGCTGTGCAACATACTACATGGGCTGTGCAATGTACTACGTGGGCTGTGCAATGTACTACATGGGCTGTGCAATATACTACCTGGGCTGTGCAATATACTACGTGGGCTGTGCAATATACTACGTGGGCTGTGCAATGTACTATGTGGGCTGTGCAATATACTACGTGGGCTGTGCAATATACTACGTGGGCTGTGCAATGTACTACGTGGGCTGTGCAATGTACTACGTGGGCTGTGGAATGTACTACGTGGGCTGTGGAATGTACTACGTGAGCTGTGTTATGTACTACGTGGGCTGTGCAATATACTACGTGGGCTGTGCAATATACTACGTGGGCTGTGCAATGTACTACGTGGGCTGTGCAATTTACTACGTGGGCTGTGCTATATACTACGTGACAGTGCAATGTACTACGTGGGCTGTGCTATATACTACGTGGGCTGTGTTATACACTACGTGGGCTGTTATATACTACGTGGCCTATGTTATACACTACGTGGGCTGTGTTATACACTATGTGGGCTGTGTTATACACTACGTGGGCTGTGTTATATACAGCGTGTGTGGGCTGTTATATACTACGTGAGCTGTGTTATATGCTATGTGGGCTGTTATACACTCAGTGGGCTGTGCTATATACAACGTGGCTGTGCTATATACTCCGTGGGCTGTGTTATATACTACATGGCTGTGCTATATACTCCATGGGCTGTGCTATATACTACGTGGCTGTGCTATGTGGCTGTGCAATATACTACGTGGCTGTGCTATGTACTACGTTGCTGCTATTTACTGCGTGGGCTGTTATATACCGTACTACATGGCTGTGCTATATACTACGTGGCCGGCCGCGAACAATCAGCGACAGGCGCAGTTCGGCCACGAATTGGCGCGGGATTTGAACCACGCTTCGATAATTGGTCGCGGCCGGCCGAATCCTGTGTATAAATTGCATTATTCTAAAATCTTCATAAATAAACTACATACATATTCGAGAATACCCGATGCGTTAGAATCGGGCTACCATCTAGTCTACTATATAATTGTCTAAGGGGTACTTCCATTTGTCTGTCTGTCCCGAAAATCCCGCGTCGCTGATTGGTCTCGCCAGCTGCCTGTCCTGGCTGCTGCAACCAATCAGCGACGGGCACAGTCCGATTAGTCCCTCCCTTCTTCCGTCCAGTTAGTGCCCGGCGCCCGCTCCATGCTCCCCCCCCCCCCCCCCAGTAAGCGCTCACACAGGGTTAATGCCAGCGTTAACGGACCGCGTTATGCCGCAGGTAACGCACTCTGTTAACGCTGCTATTAACCCTGTGTGTCCCCAACTTTTTGCTATTGATGCTGCCTATGCAGCATCAATAGTAAAAAGATGTAAAGTTAAAAATAATAAAAAAAAACAAAAAAACTGCTTTTCTCACCTTCCGTCGTTCGACGATGCGCTCGCGGCTGCCGCCAGCTTCCGTTCCCAGAGATGCATTGCGAAATTACCCAGAAGACTTAGCGGTCTCGTGAGACCGCTAAGTAATCTGGGTAATTTCGCAATGCATCCTGGGAACGGAAGATGGCGGCAGCCACACGCGCATCGATACAGCTTCGTTGGATCCCGGCGGGTGAGTATATAACTATTTTTTATTTTAAATATTTTTTTTAACAGGGATATGGTGCCCACACTGCTATATACTACGTGGCTGTGTTATATACTGCCTGGGCTGTGCTATATATTACATGGCCAGTGTTATATACTGCGTGGGCTGTGCTATATATTACGTGGCCAGTGTTATATACTGTTTGGGCTGTGCTATATATTACGTGGCCAGTGTTATATACTGCGTGGGCTGTGCTATATATTACGTGGCCAGTGTTATATACTGTTTGGGCTGTGCTATATATTATGTGGCCAGTGTTATATACTGTTTGGGCTGTGCTATATATTACGTGGTCAGTGTTATATACTGTTTGGCCTGTGTTATATACTACATTGCCTGTGTTATATACTGCGTGGCTGCTATATACTGCGTGGGCTGTGTTATATACTGCGTGGGCTGTGTTATATACTGCGTGGCCTGTATTAATGTATCGGGTATTCTACAATATGGATGGATGTATGTATGTATATAGCAGCCACATAGAATATAGCACAGGACGCGTAGTATTTGTCTGCTATATACAGTACTACATGGCCTTTGCTATATACTGTGTGGTTGCTATATACATACATACATACATACATACATACATACATACATACATAGATATTCTAGAATACCCGATGCGTTAGAATCGGGCCACCATCTAGTAATAATAATAATAACACAAGTAATCACAAAATGCAGTTTATAAATGAAGGTCACTATTATTAAGGGGAAAAGAAATTTAAACCTACAGGGCCCTGTGTGAAAAAGTGATTACCCCCCCTTAAACCATAAATTAACTGTGGTTTATCACATCTTTGGGAAGCTGAGTTGAAATTCCCTAGCCGCACCCAGCCTGATTACTGCCATACCTGTTCTCAATCAAAAAATCACTTAAATAGGACATGCCTGACAAAGCGATGTAGACCATAAGATGTTTGAAAGCTATACATCATGCCGCGATCCTCAGACATTCTGGAACAAATGAGAAACAAAGTAATTGAGATCTATCCGTCTATCTAAAGCCATTTCTCAAGCTTTGGGACTCCAGTGAACCTCAGTGAGAGCCATTGTCCACAAATGACGAAATGGCAACAACATCCAAAGAACTGCAGGCCTCACTTGCCTCAGTTAATGTTAGTGTTCATAATTCCACCATAAAAAAGAGACTGGGCAAAAATGGCCTGCATGGCAGAGTTAGAATATGAAAACCACTTCTGAGCAATAAGAACTTAAAGGTTCATTTCAGTTTTGGCAGAAAACATCTTAATGATCCCCAAGACTTTTGGGAGAATACTCTGTGGAGTGACGAGACAAAAGTTGAACTTTTTGGAGGGTGTGTGTCCCATTACATCTGGCATAGAAGTAACAGCATTTCAGAAAAGGAACATCATACCAACAGTAAAATATGGTGGTGGTAGTGTGATGGTCTGAGTCTGTTTTGCTGCTTCAAGACCTGGAAGACTTGTTGTTGTAAATAGAACTATGAATTCTGCTGTCTACCAAAAAATCCTGAAGGAGAATGTCCGGCCATCTGTTCGTGACCTCAAGCTGAAGCGCACTTGGGTTATGCAGCATGACAATGATCCAAAACAACCAGCAAGTCCACCTCTGAATGGATTAAGAAAAACTAAATTAAGACTTTGCAGTGGCCTAGTCAAAGTCCTGACCTTAATCGGTTGAGGTGCTGTAACATGACCTTAAAAAGGTGCTTCATGCTCGGAAACCTCCAATGTGGCTGAATTACAACAATTCTGCAAAGATGAGCGGCCAAAATTCCTCCAGAGCGTTGGCCTCATTGCCAGTTATCGCAAACGCTTGATTGCAATTGTTGCTGCTAAGGGCGGCCCGACCAGTTATTAGGTTTAGGGGCAATCACTTTATCACACAGGGACCTGTAGGTTTGGATTTCTTTTTCCCTTAATAATAAAGACCTTCATTTATAACCTACATTGTGTGATTACTTGTGTCATCTTTGTCTAATGTTTACATTTGTTTGGTGTCTGAAACATTGAAGTGACAGACATGCCAAGTAAGAAATCACGAAGGGGGTGAACACTTTTTCACACAAATGTATTGCCTCTTACCCACCCATCTTGCCATCTAGTCCTGGGTGATGGCCACCTCAGACCTTGCCTGTTGGTACTGTGGATGTTCTCCACCTTAGGTCAGCGGTGCGCTGACATCTTTGGAGGACCTTTGACCAAGCTTTGTGTGCTCGCACCTTTACCATATCCACCCACATGAGGGATTTAGGATGTGTGTGATTCCTGGATCTACAGAGTGTCCCTACAACAAGACTTACACACTAGAGGACCGAGGCGAGTGACGGGTGACACATCAAGAGTTGCCACAGCATAGTCGTGTTTGATCCACAGTGGACGGATCTTGATATTGGTCTACTGGCCCTCGAAGGCCTGAAGAAGGATAACTGAGACCTGAAAATGCTGGTGACACCCCAGGACAATATCAAGTCTGTTTGTCATAATAGACTTGCATGTGTAGCCTTTAACCCTTCCCATTCCTCGGAGCTCTAGCAATGTGGGAACTGCGTGCTATCGTCCATTGGATAACACCAGGCGTTCCGGCTCGTCGCGGTCATGAATCAGACGTTCTGCCATGTCTGCACCAATGTAATATTGATTATGAGGCTTGGGCTCATCATTGTGGGACCTCTGAATGCCCCCCATCTCCTGAGATTCCCGGAGCCCACTGGCCGCCCGGCCCTCCCTTGGCTTGTATCTCTGCGGCATGTGATCCCTTTGCTTTGCGCTATGTGGACACCGCATCCTCCGCCATCGGCTGCTGTGGAAACAATCTTTTTGATCATGTTTTCTTTTTTTTTTTATTCTCGTCTCACTGTTTCATGAAAATTCATTAATCTGTGACATTTAAACGCTGTGTCTGAGAGGTGTCTGCCACTGGGCCGGCTGCCCGCATCAATACTTTACTTACTTCTTGGCATCTTATCAATATTTCGGGGACCCCAGCAAGTACACATGGACTCCGCGCCCGTCAGTCGGCACACACCCACCGCCGCTCCTTAACGAGCCAGAGCTAACGGATATTAAAGCGTCAGATCGTTTCACAGCTTCATAACACGTAGCTGAGCGTTTCTGCCTCTCCTCCTCCTCGTCCTCCTCCTCCCGCGCTCAGCTCTTGTTTATCTGATGTCATTCACAGAGCCATAAATATGGAACAGAGACGCCTTTATCAGACCTGCGGCGCAGGGTATCGTGGTGAAATCTGGTTATGTGTCTCCAGAAAAATAACAGATCAGTCCCTCCGCTCGCTACAAACCATCAGCGCCATTTTCTTTGTCGTACAATGACACCGAACTGGAAATGTGGAGAAGAATGACAGAATCAGCGGAGGCACCAATATCACGGACTGATTTCATAGTGACCCTTTCTTTTACTCATCCTTTTATAATAAGGCAAAAAAAATGTACTTTTAGGGTGTGTTCACTTCTGCAACCAATGTTTTAACGCTCCAATGTTAAAAAAACAAACAAAAAAACAGTAACTTTGTAAAGTTCTGATTAGAAATATCATTCTGCTTTCTGTATGCAGTCCCCATGCAAAACCATGTGTCTCCCTGGTTACAGACTCATCGCTCGTGGGTTGTATGTTTCCATGCTTTCCTGCTCTACCCAGACAGATGAAAGGCTTCAAGGCGAGACAGACACGGTTTGTTTCACGTCTGCAGACACGCGAGCCCGGAACGCTACACAGAAAACAGATTTCTTTATTTTTTCAGTGAAGACTGTTTGCTACGTTGCTTTGTTTTAATGGCATGAAAAAAATCTATAAATACTTACATTTCATTAGAAAAGTTTTGGATATAAAAAATATTTTACTCCAAGATTAAAGTTGTTCATGACATGGGAAAAAGAGAATCCTCCTTAGCTGTGCGAAGGGATTCTTCTCAGTAAGAGAAATCGTAGAATTCTTTATTGAGCATTTTTAATCTTTCCAAGAAGAAGAAAAGAATAATAATCAGTAGGTAAGGCGTCCCACATCATAGTCTTTGACTATCAGTCAAGAGAACCCCCCAACTCCACTCAGCCCCGTACTCCCACTCAGCCCCGTACCCCCCACTCCACTCAGCCCCATACCCCCCATTTCCACTCAGCCCCGTACCCCCCAACTCCACTCAGCACTGTACCCCCCCAACTCCACTCAGCCCCGTACTCCCACTCAGCCCCGTACCCCCCACTCCACTCAGCCCCGTACCCCCCAACTCCACTGAGCCCCGTACCCCCCAACTCCACTCAGCCCCGTACCCCCCAACTCCACTCAGCCCCGTACCCCCCAACTCCACTCAGCCCCGTACTCCCACTCAGCCCCGTACCCCCCACTCCACTCAGCCCCATACCCCCCAACTCCACTCAGCCCCGTACCCCCCAACTCCACTCAGCACTGTACCCCCCCAACTCCACTCAGCCCCGTACTCCCACTCAGCCCCGTACCCCCCACTCCACTCAGCCCCGTACCCCCCAACTCCACTCAGCCCCGTACCCCCCAACTCCACTCAGCCCCGTACCCCCCAACTCCACTCAGCCCCGTACCCCCCACTCCACTCAGCCCCGTACCCCCCAACTCCACTCAGCCCCGTACCCCCCAACTCCACTTAGCCCTGTACTCCCAACTCCACTCAGCCCCGTACCCCCCACTCCACTCAGCCCCGTACCCCCCACTCCACTCAGCCCCGTACCCCCCAACTCCACTCAGCCCCGTACCCCCCAACTCCACTCAGCCCCGTACCCCCCAACTCCACTCAGCCCCGTACCCCCCAACTCCACTCAGTCCCGTACTCCCCCAACTCCACTCAGCCCCGTACCCCCCAACTCCACTCCGCCCCGCAGAAATGCTAGCACAGGCTTCCCGTATCTGTTGTTTCAGATGCTGCACATCTCGTATCTTCACAGCATAGACAATTGCCTTCATATGACCCCAGCATCTGAGACAACAGATACGGGAAGCCTGTGCTAGCATTTCTTCTGCGGTGTTGCTATCAGTTTGTCAAGAGTGTGAGAAGAGGGCTGCACTGACAATCCAACACAATGGGCAGCACTTTGAACACATTTTATAAGTGGTCATAAACATGTAAATAACTTGTAAAAGAATAAAGTTACGTTACAATAAAGCACACCATTGTTTTTCTTCTGAAATTCTCAATAAGTTTGATGTGTCACATTACCCTCTTCCCATTGGCAAAAATAAAGTTGGATCCAAAATGGCCGCCATGGTCACCACCCATCTTGAAAAGTTTTCCGCCCTCCCATATACTATTGTGCCACAAACAGGAAGCTGACATCACCAACCATTCCCATCTTATTTAGGTGTATCCATATACATGGCCCACCCTGGACATTATCCTCCGTTACCAGGCTACATGTGGCTGAACATGGTGTTTCTGTAGAATCCCTGGTAGTGGATGATGACCACTGATGATTATATGACCTTGGTATAACATAAACCAATGATGTGACCAGTTCTACTAGTGGTTCACCACGCCACCTGCCATCTACAGGGGATGTAATCCAGGTTCTCCATCCCTGAGGGCTTCTGATGACTGGGCGAGAAGATCCATAGCTCCGATAATTATCTGTGATGGATGGCAGGAGATGGTGGGATAATACTCTTCTGTCGACATTTTGTGACTATCAGTCTTCCCATTTGCCACCACTTATGGGACAGGTTACACTCCCTGCATCCATCCCTACTAGGATACTACTGAATGTCGGAGCCCCGGGAGCAGTCGTGGCCACTAATACACCTGGAGTGTCCCTCTAATAATATGTGACCCCTCTCGCGGGCGAGCAGTGTGAAGTGACCGCCTTGTGAATATTTCATGGCGTCTCTGCTCACAGCCAGGCAATGATGTCTGCAGATCTGCTCCATATTTCACAAGGATAATACAGATTCCGTGTTCCTGGCTGATCTTAGAATTAAGGGGGTTAAATGATGTCAGCCGTGCACTGCAGCGTCATCTGTTTACATGTCCAACAGACATCGGCCCCCCACCGAGTGTTCATTATACTGTGATCTCTGCCCCCTGTACTGGGGCAAGAAACCCCCCTGTGAAAGAGGTTTGGTCATATGAGGGTAGAGGTGTCTCTGTGTGTGTGATGTGTTTGTCCAGGTAATGTGTGTATGTAGATATGTATGTAATATGTGTATGTATGATGCTTGTGTACGTATGTTTGATGTGTGTATGTATATGTGTGTCTTATGCATGTTTGTCTGTAATATGTGTATGTGATATGTATGTAATACGTGTATGTATGATGCATGTGTATGTTACATGTGTGTATTGTGTATATGAGTATCTTATGTGTGTAAGTATGTATCTGTGCGTCTGTAGTATGTGTATGTATGTGTGTGTCCATGTGACGTGTGTAATATGTGTATGTAAATTGCGTGTATGATGCACGTGTATGTTTATGTATAGTATAAATGTGTGTATGATCCATGTGTATAAATATATATATATATATATATATATATATATATATATATATGTGTGTGTGTATGTATATGTGTGCATGTATGATGCATGTGTATGTATGTTTGATGTATCTGTATGTGTGTATGTATATATGTTTATATGTATATATGTCTTATGCATGTGTGTGTATATGTGTGTGTGTCTTCATGTAACATGTGTATACATGAGTATGCATGTGTTTGTATGTTTCATGCATGTATATACTGTATATGTGTGCATATATATGTGTGTTTATTATGCATGTACGTGTGTGTCCATAATATATGTATGTGATATGTAAGAAGTGTATGTGTGATGCATGTTTATGTATGATGCATGTGTGTGTGTATATATATATACACTCACCGGCCACTTTCTTAGGTACACCATGCTAGTAACGGGTTGGACCCCCTTTTGCCTTCAGAACTGCCTCAATTCTTCGTGGCATAGATTCAACAAGGTGCTGGAAGCATTCCTCAGAGATTTTGGTCCATATTGACATGATGGCATCACACAGTTGCCGCAGATTTGTCGGCTGCACATCCCAAAGATGCTCCATACAAGGCAGGATGGATCCATGCTTTCATGTTGTTTACGCCAAATTCTGACCCTACCATCCGAATGTCGCAGCAGAAATCGAGACTCATCAGACCAAGCAACGTTTTTCCAATCTTCTACTGTCCAATTTCGATGAGCTTGTGCAAATTGTAGCCTCAGTTTCCTGTTCTTAGCTGAAAGGAGTGGTACCCGGTGTGGTCTTCTGCTGCTGTAGCCCATCTGCCTCAAAGTTCGACGCACTGTGCGTTCAGAGATGCTCTTAGGCCTACCTTGGTTGTAACGGGTGGCGATTTGAGTCACTGTTGCCTTTCTATCAGCTCGAACCAGTCTGCCCATTCTCCTCTGACCTCTGGCATCAACAAGGCATTTCCGCCCACAGAACTGCCGCTCACTGGATTTTTTTTCTTTTTCGGACCATTCTCTGTAAACCCTAGAGATGGTTGTGCGTGAAAATCCCAGTAGATCAGCAGTTTCTGAAATACTCAGACCAGCCCTTCTGGCACCAACAACCATGCCACGTTCAAAGGCACTCAAATCACCTTTCTTCCCCATACTGATGCTCGGTTTGAACTGCAGGAGATTGTCTTGACCATGTCTACATGCCTAAATGCACTGAGTTGCCGCCATGTGATTGGCTGATTAGAAATTAAGTGTTAACAAGAAGTTGGACAGGTGTACCTAATAAAGTGGCCAGTGAGTGTATATATATATATATATATATATATATATATATATATATATATATATATTTATATATATATATATATATATATATATATATATATATATATATATATATATATACTGTATATGTGTGTGTGTGTATAATGCATGTGTATATACACTGTGTTCCAAATTATTATGCAAATTGCATTTAAGTGTCTTAAAGATTTAATTGTTTTGTTTTTCAAATAAACTCGTGGATGGTATTGGGTCTCAGGGCTCAATGAATCACTGAAATCAATCTTAAACACATGTGATAATTAGTTTTCCAGGTGATTCTAATTAAAGGAAAACTACTCAAAAATGATGTTCCACATTATTAAGCAGTCACAGGTTTCAAGCAATATGGGAAATAAAAAGGATCTCTCTGCTGCTGAAAAGCATCAAATAGTGCAATGCCTTGGACAAGGTATGAAAAAATTAGATATTTCACGAAAACATAAGAGTGATCATCATACTCTGATGAGATTTGTGACTGAAACACAGCACAGACAGAGTTCATGCAGAAAAAGGCATAATGAGGAAGGCTTCTGCCAGACAAATTCATTGGATTAAGAGAGCAGCTGCCAAAATACCATTACAAAGCAGGAAACAGTTATTTGAAGCTGCTGGTGCGTCTGGGGTCCCTCGAACCTCAAGGTGTAGGATCCTTCAAAGGCTTGCTGTGGTGCATAAACCTACTATTCGGCCACTCCTAAACAGTGTTCACAGCAGAAACGGTTGCAGTGGGCCCAGACATACATGGAGACTAATTTTCAAACAGTCTTGTTTACTGATGAGTGTCGAGCAACTCTGGACGATCCAGATGGATGGAGTAGTGGATGGTTGGTGGATGGTACCATGTCCCAACAAGGCTGCGACGTCAGCAAGGAGGTGGAGGAGTCATGTTTTGGGCTGGAATCATGGAGATCCAGCTGGTGGGGCCCTTTAAGGTTCCTGAAGGTGTGAAAATGACCTCAGCAAAGTAAATAGAGTTTCTGACTGACAACTTTCTTCCATGGTCTAAAAAGCAGAAAGTTGCCTTCAGGAGCAAAATCATCTTCATGCATGACAATGAATACCTCTGAGTCATTGGCTGCTATGGGCATAAAAGGAGATAAACTCATGGTGTGGCCACCATCTTCCCCTGACCTCAACCCTATAGAGAACCTTTGGAGTATCATAAAGCAAAAGATCTATGAGGGTGGGAGGCAGTTCACATCAAAACAGCAGCTCTGGGAGGCGATTCTGACTTCATGCAAAGAAATACAAGCAGAAACTCTCCATAAACTCACAAGTTCAATGGATGCAAGAATTGTGAAGGTGACATCAAAGAAGGCGCCTATGTTAACATGTAACTTGGCCTGTTAGGAGGTTTTGGAGTTAAATAGCTTTTTTGTTCAGTGAATGTGACCTCCTAATGCTGCAAATTCCACAAATGAGCATTTTCAGTTCTTTAAAACATATCAAATGTTTAGAAATTCTACTGTGCCTAATAATTTGGAACAGAGCATTTTAAGTTTTTATTCATTTTGGAGATTATACTGTTATCATTGGGAGGTTTATTCAATAAAATTCAATGTATACGCTAAGGGGTGATGACTTTTATTAGACTGACCGTCATTTACATCGACCATTTAGGAAAATCAGAGAAAAATGTAATTTGCATAATAATTTGGAACATAGTGTATATATGTCTATTATGCATGTGCATGTATGTATGTATCTGTGTGCAATAAGTGTATGTATGTTTGATATGTGTGTATGATGGGTGTTTGTTTTGTATCTGTGATATTGATGTATTGAGTGTGTGTAACGTGTACAGACTCCACTCACTGTCCGCGGTGTGTATGTATCGTACGTGTGTCTGTGAGGTGTATATGTAACGTGTACAGACTCCGCTCTGTCTGCTGCGTGTATGTATCGTACGTGTGTCTGTGAGGTGTGTATGTGTTTAACGTGTACAGACTCCGCTCACTGTCCGCGGTGTGTATGTATCATACGTGTGTCTGGGAGGTGTATATGTAACGTGTGCAGACTCCACTCACTGTCCGCGGTGTGTATGTATTGTACGTGTGTCTGTGAGGTGTGTATGTGTGTAATGTGTACAGACTTCGCTCACTGTCCGCGGTGTGTATGTATCGTACGTGTGTCTGTGAGGTGTGTATGTGTGTAACGTGTACAGACTCCGCTCACTGTCTGCGGTGTGTATGTATCGTACGTGTGTCTGGGAGGTGTGTATGTGTGTAACGTGTACTGACTCCGCTCACTGTCCACGGTGTGTATGTATTGTACGTGTGTCTGTGAGGTGTATATGTAACGTGTACAGACTCCGCTCACTGTCTGCGGTGTGTATGTATTGTACGTGTGTCTGTGAGGTGTATATGTAACATGTACAGACTCCGCTCACTGTCTGCGGTGTGGGGGTAGTGGATCATTTACTGGATGGCTCTGGCACAGGTGACGTTACCGCTGTCTGCCTGGCACATATGTACATTGTGGGGGTCCTGCTGATTAGAGTGTCCGCTCTGGGGCGAGGGTCGACCTCTCCAGTCTTTCGGATTCTTTTTACCCGTGTAAACCCTACAGTCAGAGACATATTTCTTTATGTTTGTTCCTCTTCTTCCCATAGGTGACTGCTGGCTGACACTAGCGGGATTCGGGGATATCGCCCATGTTTATGAGACCCCTCAGGAGAGCGGGAATGAGCAGCGGCCGTAGACCCAGACGCCCAGACCTGCCGCACTAAAAGGTATTGTTTAGTCTTGTCCTGCATATTTCCTGACATTGATTTGTGCTCCGATCACATCCAAAGCTGCATAAATAATGGTCCCGGCTGTCACCACAGTGCTGGTACACCTGACCCAGCGATCCGCTAACAGTGATGTGCCGCACTCCCCGCACTGTGGGCGCTTTATTTGTCAGACCCTACTCTGCATCGCCCACAATACATCCCAGCAGGAGGCAGCAGTCACATAGGTGCCTAAGCCCAAGAGCTGACAGATAACCAGCAGAATTGTGATCGCAGCTCTGGCTGTGACTGGTGTAGAAGCCGGTGTAAAGTTGTAAGCTGTAAAGTTCAGATGCCCTGATGCCGAGGGTGAATCTGGAGGCTCGGGGCCATGAATTATACACAATGCCCAACCATAGGGAGCATAAAGTGACATATCAGCAATAATTTATGCTGTGTAATGCCGGCGGCTCGTTAAAAGGCCCACGTCACTGTCACAACAATGGACTAATTAACCAGGTACTGAATCTAATGTGTGAGCCAGGAGCCAACAAACCACTGGTGCTGCCCACAGGGGCCCAGGAGGTCAGGGGGCCACATCTGCCTCCAAAGAATTGTACATTATGATGAGATATTACACTGCCAAGGGCCTATATACTGTTATTGATCTGGTGTGATCTGTCACCCAGATTTCCATAGACCCTGACTGGAATATGATGCTGCTTTACTGTTCACAGATACATTGTGATTTGTCTCCTCTGCTCTGTGTCAGTTTCTACTGTAGTAACTTCTAGCATTTTATTTATGAACCAGGAGGCTTGATCACATGTGGTTGATCACATCTTTGGAAAGCTGAGTTCACATTCCCTAGCCACGCGCAAACCTGATTACTGCCACACCTGTTCTCAATCAAGAAATCACTTAAATAGGACCTGCCTGACAAAATGAAGTAGACCAAAAGATCCTGAAAAGCTAGACATCATGCCGCAATCCACAGACATTCTGGAACAAATGAGAAACAAACTAATTGAGATCTATCAGTCTTGAAAAGGTTATAAAGCCATTTCTCAATCTTTGACGTCATGCCAACAGCGGCAGCAGAGGAGATGGAGACATTACTTTCTCTACCTCTTCTGTAATTGTTCTCCGATCCTTTCATGCGAGAGGATCGGAGCACAGTAGCATGACACTGGGCTCTGGCTCGCAGCAGAGCTGGTGCTGAGGGTCATTAGCATATTGTATCGGATGCTATGCGCTAGTGTGACACCGGTCTTAGAGACACACACAGACAGTAGATGTGTGCTACAGCTTTTGGTGTTTTACCTCTGCAGAGTGCTGGATTCACAGCTACACTGCTCAGCACTGCTGTATAATGTTCTCCATGTTGCTGGTGCTGCTGCTTTTCAACGTTTGCTACATAGAGACAAGAAAGTAAGAACCTGTCTCTTCTGTCTGCGCCGAGTATGGGAGATAGTACAGCAGCTAGTAACACTAGCTCAGAGACAACTGAGCTGGAGATCGGTCCTGCTGAGTGGAAAACTGGAGAAAATGCAGAATACAAGATGTGTAATGTTTATGACTTGTTATTCCTCATGTGCACACAGCGGCTTATCCTGACATATTTGAATATTCGTTTTTGCAGTGGTACTTTCCTCATTAGTGGTGGCTGCCCCGCTATGTGCTGACACCCAGCTTTCCCAGGATCAGATATTAATAATGGTTCCTTCTAGCAGCGACAGATGAGGACGACGTGTATTTCCTGAGACTTTAATGCAATAAAGCCCTAATGGAATGTGCGGCGGCGGAGTATCGAGTGTCCGAGGCTCCGATTGTTTACGTTTATTTTGGATCCACTGTCTGTGAATTCTTTGTCCTCAGAGGACCTCTGCTCCATCTTCTCCTCCTCCAGTCCTCGCTGCTGCCGTCGACTGACTGCGCTCAGATCCATTTACCGGGACAGATCAGGTTCTGACAAAAAAAAGTTTGGTTTTGCACCAAAAAGCCTCTCAGTGGCTATCAGAGGGAACATAAGATAAGAATATCAGATGCAAGGAGGAGACAAATCCCCGCTGCCGTGCCGGCTCCAGGTAAACGATAGGCCGGGAAAGATAAGACGTAGACAATTCCCAGCGCCCCGGTCCCACGCCGCCCGGACCTATAGGTGGCGGCACAAATCCACTGCAGGGATCCGAGATGCTTACCTCAATCCGCTCGGCTGTCTCTAGCACTGCCAAAAATCCGGGGCACTGTGCCAGACACCCAAGCTGAGGGAGAGCATGGACCATAAGATTCTGACGATCGGCTAATTATGGTTTATGAATTTCAGCTTTAATCTGCAGTTCACTGAGTCCTGATTAAATATCAGTTAAACACAATTAAAGTTAGTGTTGTGTTTCCCTCTCTTGATCAGAATAATTAGAGACTACGCCGCTCATGTCACCAGTCACAGGCAGAATTTTTTTCCTCCTCCCCCCCCCCTCTCGTAAATGAATATGTTTCTTTAAAAGCAGTTTTACGGCACCAGCTGTTGGTATTATTCTGCATCTCGCTGTTATCATTGCACCGATTATCTCTCAGTAGCCTAAACCTTGCGCCATCGCTTCCGGCACTCCTCCTCCTCTGCCCCCATCACTGCCGGCACTCCTCCATCACTGCCGGCACTCCTCCACCCCCATCACTGCCGGCACTCCTCCACCACCAACACTGCCGGCACTCCTCCACCACCATCACTGCCGGCACTCCTCCACCACCATCACTGCTGGCACTCCTCCACCACCATCACTGCCGGCACTCCTCTGCCCCCATCACTGCCAGCACTCCTCCTCCACCATCACTGCCAGCACTCCTCCATCACTGCCGGCACTCCTCTGCCCCCATCATTGCCGGCACTCCTCCACCACCATCACTGCTGGCACTCCACCACCACAATCACTGCCGGCACTCCTCCACCACCATCGCTGCCGGCACTCCTCCACCACCAACACTGCCGGCACTCCTCCACCACCATCACTGCCGGCACTCCTCCACCACCATCACTGCCGGCACTCCTCCACCACCATCACTGCCGGCACTCCTCTGCCCCCATCACTGCCGGCACTCCTCCACCACCATCACTGCCGGCACTCCTCCACCACCAACACTGCCGGCACTCCTCCACCACCATCACTGCCGGCACTCCTACACCACCAACACTGCCGGCACTCCTCCACCACCATCACTGCCGGCACTCCTCCACCACCATCACTGCTGGCACTCCTCCACCACCATCACTGCCGGCACTCCTCTGCCCCCATCACTGCCGGCACTCCTCCTCCACCATCACTGCCAGCACTCCTCCATCACTGCCGGCACTCCTCTGCCCCCATCACTGCCGGCACTCCTCCACCACCATCACTGCTGGCACTCCACCCCCACAATCACTGCCGGCACTCCTCCACCCCCATCACTGCCGGCACTCCTCCACCACCATCACTGCCGGCACTCCTCCACCACCATCACTGCCGGCACTCCTCCACCACCATCACTGCCGGCACTCCTCCACCACCATCACTGCCAGCACTCCTCTGCCCCCATCACTGCCGGCACTCCTCCACCACCATCACTGCCAGCACTCCTCCATCACTGCCGGCACTCCTCTGCCCCCATCACTGCCGGCACTCCCCCACCACCATCACTGCTGGCACTCCACCACCACAATCACTGCCGGCACTCCTCCACCACCATCGCTGCCGGCACTCCTCCGCCCCCATCGCTGCCGGCACTCCTCTGCCCCCATCGCTGCCGGCGCTCCTCCGCCCCCATCGCTGCCAGCACTCCTCCGCCCCATCACTGCCGGCACTCCTCCATCACTGCCGGAACTCCTCCACCCCCATCACTGCCGGCACTCCTCCACCACCAACACTGCCGGCACTCCTCCACCACCATCACTGCCGGCACTCCTCCACCACCATCACTGCCGGCACTCCTCTGCCCCCATCACTGCCGGCACTCCTCCACCACCATCACTGCCAGCACTCCTCCATCACTGCCGGCACTCCTCTGCCCCCATCACTGCTGGCACTCCTCCACCACCATCACTGCTGGCACTCCACCACCACAATCACTGCCGGCACTCCTCCACCACCATCGCTGCCGGCACTCCTCCGCCCCCATCGCTGCTGGCACTCCTCCGCCCCAATCGCTGCCGGCACTCCTCTGCCCCCATCGCTGCCGGCGCTCCTCCGCCCCCATCGCTGCCGGCACTCCTCCGCCCCATCACTGCCGGCACTCCTCCGCCGCCATCGCTGCTGGCACTCCTTCCCCTTCATCGCTGCCGGCACTCCTCCGCCGCCATCGCTGCTGGCACTCCTCCCCCTTCATCGCTGCCGGCACTCCTCCCCCTTCATCGCTTCCGGCACTCCTCTGCCTCCATCACTGCCGGAACTCCTCCCCCTCCATCGCTGCCGGCACTCCTCCCGCCATCATCGCTGCCAGCACTCCTCCCCCTCCATCATTGCCAGCACTCCTCCGCTATCATCACTGCCAGCTCTCCTCCCCCTCCATCACTGCCGGCACTCCTCCGCCGCCATCGCTGCTGGCACTCCTCCAACTTCATCGCTGCCGGCACTCCTCCGCCACCATTGCTTCCGGCACTCCTCCGCTGCCATCGCTGCCAGCACTCCTCCCGCTTCATCGCTGCCGGCACTCCTCCTCCGCCATCGCTTCCGGCACTCCTCCCCCTCCATCGCTGCTGGCACTCCTCCGCCGCCATCACTGCCGGCACTCCTCCCCCTCCATCGCTGCTGGCACTCCTCCGCCGTCATCGCTGCCAGCACTCCTTCCCCTGCTTCATTGCCGGCACTCCTCCGCCTTTATCACTACCGGAACTCCTCCCCCTCCATCAATGCCTGCACTCCTCCGCCGCCATCGCTGCCGGCACTCCTCCCCCTTCATCGCTGCCGGCACTCCTCCGCCACGATCGCTTCCGGCACTCCTCTGCCTCCATTGCTGCCAACACTCATCCACCGCCATCGCTATCACCACTCTTCCGCAGCCATCTCTGCCGGCTCTCCTCTGCCGCCATCGCTGCCGGCACTCCTCTGCTGCCATCGCTGCCGACACTCCTCCACCTCCATCGCTGCTGGCACTCCTCTCCTGCCATCGCTGCCGACACTCCTCCACCTCCATCGCTGCCGGGACTCCTATGCCACCATCGGTGCCGGCACTCACCCTCCATCGCTGCCAGCACTCCTCCGCCACCATCGCTTCCAGCACTCCTCCCCCGCCATCCATGCCGGCACTCCTCCCCCTTCATCGCTGCCGGCACTCCTTCGCCACCATCGCTTCCTGCACTCCTCTACCTCCATCACTGCCGGCACTCCTCCGCCACCCTCGCTGCCGGCACTCCTCTGCCACCATTGCTGCCGACACTCCTCCACCGCCATCGCTACCACCACTCCTCCCCCTTCATCGCTGCCGGCACTCCTCCGCCGCCATCGCTTCCGGCACTCCTCCCCCTCCATCGCTGCTGGCACTCCTCCGCCGCCATCACTGCCGGCACTCCTCCCTCTCTATCGCTGCCTGCACTCCTCCCCCTCCATCGCTGCTGGCACTCCTCCGCCATCATCGCTGCCAGCACTCCTTCCCCTCCTTCATTGCTGGCACTCCTCCGCCTTTATCACTACCGGAACTCCTCCCCCTCCATCAATGCCTGCACTCCTCCGCCGCCATCGCTGCCGGCACTCCTCCCCCTTCATCGCTGCCGGCACTCCTCCGCCACGATCGCTTCCGGCACTCCTCTGCCTCCATTGCTGCCGACACTCATCCACCGCCATCGCTATCACCACTCTTCCGCAGCCATCTCTGCCGGCTCTCCTCCGCCGCCATCGCTGCCGGCACTCCTCTGCTGCCATTGCTGCCGACACTCCTCCACCTCCATCGCTGCCGGCACTCCTCTCCTGCCATCGCTACCGACACTCCTCCACCTCCATCGCTGCCGGGACTCCTATGCCACCATCGGTCCCGGCACTCACCCTCCATCGCTGCCAGCCCTCCTCCGCCACCATCGCTTCCAGCACTCCTCCCCCGCCATCCATGCCGGCACTCCTCCCCCTTCATCGCTGCCGGCACTCCTTCGCCACCATCGCTTCCTGCACTCCTCTACCTCCATCACTGCCGGCACTCCTCCGCCACCCTCGCTGCCGGCGCTCCTCTGCCACCATTGCTGCCGACACTCCTCCACCGCCATCGCTACCACCACTCCTCCCCCTTCATCACTGCCAGCACTCCTCCGCCGCCATCGCTTCCGGCACTCCTCCCCCTCCATCGCTGCTGGCACTCCTCCGCCGCCATCACTGCCGGCACTCCTCCCTCTCTATCGCTGCCCGCACTCCTCCCCCTCCATCGCTGCTGGCACTCCTCCGCCGTCATCGCTGCCAGCACTCCTTCCCCTCCTTCATTGCCGGCACTCCTCCGCCTTTATCACTACCGGAACTCCTCCCCCTCCATCAATGCCTGCACTCCTCCGCCACCATCGCTGCCGGCACTCCTCCCCCTTCATCGCTGCCGGCACTCCTCCGCCACGATCGCTTCCGGCACTCCTCTGCCTCCATTGCTGCCGACACTCATCCACCGCCATCGCTATCACCACTCTTCCGCAGCCATCTCTGCCGGCTCTCCTCCGCCACCATCGCTGCCGGCACTCCTCTGCTGCCATCGCTGCCGACACTCCTCCACCTCCATCGCTGCCGGGACTCCTATGCCACCATCGGTGCCGGCACTCACCTTCCATCGCTGCCAGCACTCCTCCGCCACCATCGCTTCCAGCACTCCTCCCCCACCATCCATGCCGGCACTCCTCCCCCTTCATCGCTGCCGGCACTCCTTCACCACCATCGCTTCCTGCACTCCTCTACCTCCATCACTGCCGGCACTCCTCCGCCGCCCTCGCTGCCGGCGCTCCTCTGCCACCATTGCTGCCGACACTCCTCCACCGCCATCGCTACCACCACTCCTGCGCAGCCATCTCTGCCAGCACTCCTCTGCCACAATCGCTGCCGATACTCCTTCACCGCCATTGCTACCAGCATTCCTCTATCGCCATTGCTACCAGCACTCCTCCACCGCCATCGCTGCCGGCACTCCTCCACCACCATTGATGTTCATGCGGTCTATTGCAGAATCCAGGCAGGAAGTTTCAGTGCAAAAGTATTCCCACCCCTCCTACAAGCTCAGGTGTAGGGAGACTTATAGGCTGTGCAATGCTACCTGGGAAAATAAATATGCAAATAATCTCTACAGAGTAGGAGAGCAGGGTCTCTAGTGCCGCCTAGTCGGGCAACAATCTTAGGAGTCAATATCGAAGCCAAACCACGATTGTCTCCTAAAGGTAAGGACGCCTTTTGCAGACACTTACTCAGGGTCCTTGTGAGTGAAAAGTAGCTGGCTGGATGAGAGGACTTCAATGGAAGGTGTAAAGGGGACATTTCTCCTTAAGGGAAACACCAAGAGCTGGCCAAGTGAAAACAATGGGCAATTAAATGCAAGGTAGGAAAATAAGTCAGCAAATAACTCTTCTCAGGGTCTGTAGGTAGTAATCCTAGAAGTCACAACTGGCCCTTTAAAGAACCCGGCCACACAAGTCCATTGCAGACAGCAGTTTTGTGGTTCTTTCCCCATTGTCAGTGTAAAGTAGCCTTGGTTGCGCCCCTTTTGGAGATAGCCAATCTAATTGCCAGTATTGAGCCTTGAAAGACGCTCTGTGGAAGGCATCTCGGCCAGCCAGCCAGTTCTCCTACCCAGGCACCTGTCTACAAATGGAGTCTTCTCATTTTCTTTGGCTTTACATCCTAAGTTATGTGACAAGATTCTTTAAAGAGTCAAAACTGACTTCTTATTGCCAACTCCACTAGGTGGCACTAGAGACCCACGGTGTGGAGGCTGATTGTATCGGATCACTACCGCTCACAGGCATTTTTGCTCATTGCCCACTCCTCCTTAAGTAGTTTCCAGCCTTAGCTGCATATGTATCACTGCGTGTATCCACAGCTGCGCTGGGTTTGTAGCGGCCATGAGTTGGGCATTGTTAACTGACCACCTTCTCCAGCCCTCACCGCCTTACCCTAGAAAGAAGAAACATTGGCCTAATACATTTTACCTACAGTGTTACATTGTAAAACACCACAAACATAATTCAGTGTAATAAAGTCCAAGAGTTGCAAACATATATGCAAAAGATATTTATTGATAATTTACACAAGATGAATGGCAGAACACATGGTTAAAAAGTGACGGATTTTGTGTTACATTGTAGCAAACTATCCGTCCGGTTAAGAGATTTATGCTGCTGGTCCATTTAGCTCAGAATGGATTGTCTAGACTAAATGCAATTGTAACAAAGCCTCAGCTGTGAGACTTAATAGGTTTTATAATATACTTTAATTAAGTCAGGAAAGGAAAATGCTTGTTAGTGTGCTGGAAGTTCCCGCTGTGAGAGGGGAGAGCGTCTTTCTTTAGCGCTGCTGGATATTATATACATTATTATTTATTATTATAGCGCCATTTATTCCATGGCGCTTTACATGTGAGGAGGGGTATACATAATAAAAACAAGTACAGTAATCTTAACCCCTTAATGACAGCCAATACGTCTTTTAACTGACCTGAGATATAAGAGAATAGCCTCCCCATACAGGTGACAATCCCGCAGCTGTCGGCTGTACACTATAGCTGACAATTTACTCCATCAGCCACAATCAGTGTTTGCCCCATCCAAATCTGTTTAACCCCTTAGATGCTGCTTTGAATAGTGACTACATCATTATAAATGGTTAACAGACTGTGGGGGCTTCCTCCTAATCCCAATTGGTGCCCTCAGATCATGATTTTGTGGTCCTGATGTTTGTGATTGGCAATTCATGACCAAATTCTGGCCTAAGAGTCTGATGGCTGTTGTAACCTGTTCAGAAGTTAGAGGCATTTAGGTGGTAAAAAATGCACATTTTCATTTCTGTCATGTCTCTTTGCATTAATTCCTGAAAAGCAGCTGAAGGGTTAATAAATTACCTGACTGCAGTTTTCAATATGTCAGGGGGTGCTGATTTTAAATGGTATCACTTTTGGGGGTTTCCAAATATATGGGACCCCTAAAGGCACTTCAAACATGGCTAAGTCCCTAAAAAAACAAATTTTGTGAATTTCCTTAAAAAAAAATGAAAAATTACTGCTACATTTTTAAACCTCCTAAAGTGCTTACAAAATAAAAGAACATTTTACAAATGGTGCTGATGTAAAGCAGACATGAGGGAAATGTTATTTATTAATGTTTTGCTATGGCATGACTATCTGGATTAAAGGCATCATTCAAATTTTGAAAATTGCTAATTTTTTAACATTTTTCTCAAATTTCTGATATTTTTTATAAATAAACACAAAACACATCGACCTAAATTAACCATTATCATAAAGTATAATGTGTCTCGAAAAAACAATATCAAATTCACTGAGATTTGTTGAAGCGTTCCAGAGTTACTACCACATAAAGTGACACTGGTCAGATTTCAAAAATTTGGCTCCATCACTAAGGGGTACAATACAAGTCACAAGTGGTACAGGAGGAGAGAGGACCCTGCTCGCGAGGTCTCACAATATACAAGGGATGGGTGAGGATACAGTATTCGAGGGTACAGCTGGTCGTGCAGCGGTTTGGTCGATCGGTGGTCACTGCAGGTTATAGGCTTGTCGGAAGAGGTGGGTCTTCAGGTTCTTTTTGAAGGTTACGATGGTAGGTGAGAGTCTGATGTGTTGTGGTAGAGAGTTCCAGAGTAGGGGGGATGCGTGGGAGAAATCCAGTATGTGATTGTGGGAAGAGGAGATAAGAGGGGAGTAGAGAAGGAGATCTTGTGAGGATCGGACGTTGCGTGCAGGAAAGTACCGGGAGACGAGGTCACAGATGTATGGAGGACACAGGTTGTGGATGGCTTTGTACGTCATGGTTAGGGTTTTGTACTGGAGTCTCTGGGTAATGGGGAGCCAGTGCAGGGATTGACAGAGGGGAGAGGCCAGGGAATAGCGGTTTTACAGGTGGATTAGTCGGGCAGCAGAGTTTAGAATAGATTGGAGGGGTGCGAGAGTGTTAGAGGGGAGGCCACAGAGCAGGTTACAGTAGTCGAGGCGGGAGATGATGAGGGTATGGACTAGGGTTTTTATAGATTCTTGGTTGAGGAATGTACGGATCCGGGAAATATTTTTGAGTTGATGTCGGCAGGAAGTGGAAAGGGCTTGGATATGAGATTTGAAGGAGAGATCAGAGTCAAGGATTACCCCGAGGCAGCGAGATTGTGGGACTGGGGAGAGTGGGCAGCCATTTACTGTAATGGATAGGTTCGTTGAGGGGGTCGCGTGAGATGGGGGAAAGATGATGAATTCTGTTTTTTCCATATTAAGTTTTAGAAATTTAGGGGAGAAAAAAGATGAAATAGTGGACAGACATTGAGGGATTCTGGTTAGTAGGGTGGTGATATCTGGTCCAGAGATGTAGATCTGTGTGCATAGAGGTGATACTGAAAACCATGGGACTGTATGAGCTGGCCAAGGCCAAAGGTATAAATGGAGAAGAGCAGAGGCCCAAGGACTGAACCTTGCGGGACTCCGACAGATAGGGGGCGAGGTGAGGAGGTGGTGTGTGAGTGGGAGACGCTGAATGTCCGGTCTGTTAGGTATGATGAGATCCAGGATAGGGCCAAGTCTGTGATGCCAAGGGATGAGAGGGTCTGTAGTAATATGGAATGGTCCACTGTGTCAAAGGCAGCCGACAGGTCTAGGAGGAGGAGGACAGAGTAGTGTTGCTTGCTCTTGGCAGTTAATAGGTCTTTGGTGACCTTAGTTAGGGCAGTTTCAGTGGAGTGGTGTGACCAGAAGCCAGATTGTAAGCGGTCAAAGAGGGAGCAGGAAGAGAGGTGGGAGGACAGTTCAAGGTAGACGTGTTGTTCCAGTAGTTTTGAGGCATAGGGGAGAAGTGATATAGGGCTAGATACAGAGGATGGGTCAAGA
Organism: Ranitomeya variabilis; assembly: GCF_051348905.1. Taxonomy (NCBI): domain Eukaryota; kingdom Metazoa; phylum Chordata; class Amphibia; order Anura; family Dendrobatidae; genus Ranitomeya; species Ranitomeya variabilis. The sequence continues at coordinate 13,771,052 of NC_135234.1, read as the reverse complement.
GAGGGCTTTTTGAGGATAGGTGTGATTGAGGCATGTTTAAAGCTTGAGGGGAAACACCAGTTGTTAGTGATAGGTTGAAGAGATGGGTTAGGGTTGTAATGAAGACTGTGGTGAGGTTTGGGATGAAGTAGGATGGGATTGGGTCAAGTGCACAGGTGGAGAGATGTGAATTTGAGAGTAGAGTGGAGAGTCGATCTTCTGTAATGGTGAAGTTGGTTTTGGAGGAGGAGGGCTGGGAAGTTTGGAGGAAGGGCTCTGAGGGTTATCGACCAAAACTGCCTCTGATGTTATCAATCTTCTGCTTAAAAAATGAGGCAAAGTCTTCCGTCGAGATGAGTGGGGAGGGAGGAGGTGCTGGGGGACGGAGGAGAGAATTGAAAGTGTTGAATAGCTGTTTAGGGTTGTGAGACAGGGAGGATATGAGAGATGAGAAGAAAGTTTGTTTTACTGCAGCGAGTGAGGCCTTGAAAGTAGTGAGGGACTGTTTGAATGCGATTTGGACTGTGCTCGTTGGAGTGAGATCTTTTCTATCTCCATTCAGCAACCCTGGTAGCCCATCTCAGTTCTTTGGTCAGGTTGGTGTGCCAGGGTTGTCTGTTGATTTTGTGAGCTTTGGTATGTGTGAGAGGGGCGGCCGATTCCAAAGCTACAGCTATTGTGGTGTTATATAGAAAACAGCGGCATCCGCATTGTGTAGGGAACTTATGTCTGTAAGAGGGAGGAGGGATTCAGAGAGTGAGTGTAGATCAAGGTGTTTAAGATTTCTGCAAGGATGTGCAAGTTTGTGGGGTGGAGATTTTGGACAAGGAGTGGAGAGGGAAGAGAATGTGAGTAGGGTGAGTTAGAGAGGTTAGATAGGGAGCAGAGGCGGGTGAAGATGAGGTCCAGTGTGTGGCCATCTTTGTGGGTGGCTGCAGAAGACCATTGAGCGAGGCCGAAGGAGCAAGTGAGAGATAGAAGTTTAGTGGCAGCTGAGAGGGAAGTATCACTGGGGATGTTGAAGTCGCCCATGATGATAGTGAGGATGTCCGCGGAAAGGAAATGAAGTAGCCAGGTGCTGAAGTGGTCAAAGAAGATGGTGGCTGGCCCTGGGGGCAGTAAATGACAGCCAATTAGAGGTTGGAGGGGGAATAGATGTGCACAGAGTGCACATCAAAGGAAGGGAGGGTAACAGAGGGTGGCAGTGAGATTGGGGTGAAGGAGCAGTTATCTGACAGGAGAAAACCAACTCCCCTGCCATGCTTGCTCCTGTGGCGGGGTGTGTGTGAAAGGAGGAATCCACCATACGAGAGTGCAGCAGGAGAGGCTGTGTCAGAGGGGGTGAGCCAGGTTTCGGTGATGGCGTGGAAGGAAAGTTTGGTAGTAACAAAAAGATCGTGGATGTAGGAAAGCTTGTTACAGACAGAGCGAGCGTTCGTTCCATAGAGCTCCTGCTAGTGGGACTGGGGAAGCGGGGGCTGGGCGGATGGGTATAAGGTTAGAGAGGTTACGGAAAGATGTGATAGAGCGTGGATGGGAGATAGAAATGACTGTGGGGATGTGGTGAGGAGGACCAGGATATGGAGAGATATCACCAGCAGTGAGAAGGAGCAGAGAAAGTGTTAGAGGGTGGGAGTATGAGAGGGCATGAGGGGGCTGTCTGTGTTTGGAGATAGAGGATTGTATGTTGAGGAACAGTTCAGAGGAGGAGGTGAGATGGATGTGGAGGATTGAAGAAGAGATGAACAATTCCTTACTAGGTGTAGAGATTAAAGGGGTTAGTAGAAAGTGAAGGATTATAGGGGTGAGAGTGAAAACAAACAGAAACATTGTTTATAGTGACTGTATCCGGTTACCTTCAGTTCCCTTCTGGTTCAATTCTGGAATTAATTCTGAGCATTACACTTCTATGATACACTTATGTGATACACGCTGCAGACGTCTGGTTTGCAATATATTTGCTAGAAAGTGCATTCAGGTGTGAAGCAGAGGAGTGGTCTGTGCTCATCATTAAATGAATGCCGTCTATGTGACTACGAACCACGGCAGGAGGTTTTCAGGAATAATTCCTACATCTGAATTGTTATAGCCTATAGGGTAATACCATATACAACCATCTGGCGCAGACCCAAGAGGTCCAGATCTTTCCTGAAAAGTCATGTGAAGGCTGGGATAGGTGCAGATGCCAGGATTCCTCATTTTGTCCGGTACCGTTCCCTTTTCTCTAGTTCTATCAGTGTGCGTGCTGCTTCTTGTGACTCAGCAGCCGCCTCCTCAACCAGCAGAGGTCTCATGATAGAAAAGTCATCCTCTATCGATTATATTGAGGACTTGCTGATCGCTGAGGGTCTGACTTCTGGGACCCCCAGCAATCCTGAGAACTGAGAACGGGTCCTGGATGGAGCAGAGATACGCATGCTCGGCCTCTGCCCCATTCATTGTCTATGGGACTGCTGCAAATATCCAGGCCCCATAGTCAATGAATAGAACAGAGGTCTAGCATGCGCATCTCTGCTCCATCCAGGACCCGTTCTCAGGGCTCAGTTCCCAGGATTGATGGCGTCCTAGCAATGATACCTCCAGCGATCAGCAAGTCAACCCTTGTGCTATAGATGTGGGATAATTTGCTGTTTTGGGAATAATCCTTTAATATATTGAAAGCACAGGTTTACTTTAGCCAACACTTCCTCTCTATATAATCTCTGCTTGCTGTCAGGGAATGAAAACCTGTAAATATCTAGTCCTGCTCTGGGCTGAGATGTGGATACAATTGTATCCAGCGTAGACAATGCTCTGTGAGCTGGGCTGAGATGCGGATACAATTGTATCCAGTGTAGACAATGCTCTGTGAGCTGGACTGAAATGTGGATACAAATGTATCCAGTGTAGACAATGCCATGGGAGCTGGACTGAAATGCAGATACAAATGTATCCAGTGTAGACAATGCTCTGTGAGGTGAGCTGAGATGCGGATACAATTGTATCCAGTGTAGACAATGCTCTGTGAGCTGGACTGAAATGCGGATGCAAATGTATCCAGTGTAGACAATGCTCTGTGAGTTGAGCTGAGATGCAGATACAATTGTATCCAGTGTAGACAATGCTCTGTGAGCTGGACTGAAATGTGGATACAAATGTATCCAGTGTAGACAATGCTCTGTGAGCTGGACTGAAATGCGGATACAAATGTATCCAGTGTAGACAATGCTCTGTGAGTTGAGCTGAGATGCAGATACAATTGTATCCAGTGTAGACAATGCTCTGTGAGTTGAGCTGAGATGCACATACAATTGTATCCAGTGTAGACAATGCTCTGTGAGCTGGACTGAAATGCGGATACAAATGTATCCAGTGTAGACAATGCTCTGTGAGCTGGGCTGAGATGCGGATACAATTGTATCCAGTGTAGACAATGCTCTGTGAGCTGGGCTGAGATGCGGATACAATTGTATCCAGTGTAAACAATGCTCTGTGAGCTGGGCTGAGATGCGGATACAATTGTATCCAGTGTAAACAATGCTCTGTGAGCTGGGCTGAGATGCGGATACAATTGTATCCAGTGTAGACAATGCTCTGTGACCTGGGCTGAGATGCGGATAAAATTGTATCCAGTGTAAACAATGCTCTGTGAACTGGGCTGAGATGCAGATACAATTGTATCCAGTGTAGACAATGCTCTGTGAGCTGAAAGCCTCCAAGCAATGTAGCAACCTGTCAGCACAGTTGTCATCACTCAGTGCCCCCCGCCGGGCTTACAGACTTAGGGTCCAGTTACAGGAGCAGATAATGAACGATCAACGAGTAATCGATTTCTGACGAGTTTTTAGGCAGGACGAGAATCGTGAATGAAATTGTTGAATGGTGATTGTTACATTGTAACATGGAACATCAGCACTGTGATCACTCGGACAGACGACCCCATTCAGGGCTTCCATTTCCTTTCCTCGTCCAGTCTCCATTTACATTCACATTTCACCATTATTGGGAACGATGGCTCGTTAGCTTTAGAATCTGACGGATTATCGGCCGGTGTAAATGGAAATTGTCGCTCTGCTTCTCTCAGATTGAAACACACGAATGTTCCCAAAATTTCTTATTTGTTTTTGGATGGAAACCTTTCTTTGCGTTCTTCACCCAAGTACTCGGAGAGAACATACAGACCCCATACAGATGACGCCCCCTTCCGGATTAGATCCCAGGGCCCCATCGTTTCAAGAAACCACTAAGCTGCTGATATCAGGAACCATGTGAGTTTCCAAGCTGCCCAAACCTGACCCTGGGCCCCTTATTCCAGGGGCCCCATAATGCCTGCTTCTGTTATGTATGACTCCGGATCCGTCTAAAGGGGTCACAGATGTTGGTCAGAAGCTCCAGGGCAGTTTCTTTTTACTGGAAACTGCAAAACAATTCCAAAAACCTTGTTTTAAAAAAAAAAATATATATTAGTTAATCTACATTGTGATGAGTGTGCGGTGAATAGCTGTGCATGGAGGGGTCCGTCCCACCAGGATTACCCCCAGCAGACGGTGTCCCCGGCTCACCCCAGATGACGTGGATCCGGCGGGTGATTACTCTCGGCTCGCAGCGGTGACAGTGCTGATGGATGAGGCTACCTGGCACGAAGGATGTTCTGATGCTTAAACAGATTACATCCCTCCACCGAGAACAGTAAACAACAAGTCAGAACTCAGCGCCGCGGCCTCTGTGGATCTCCAGCCGTCATCCGGAAACATCTGCACAGTGTATTAATGAGCGGACCAGTACTAATCCGCCATTGCTATGTGCTGCCCAGTGCTGACACCTCTGCAGTAATCCCCCTCTATACCATAAGACCCTATAATCAGCACCGGGGGGCAGCAGGACCCATCGAATTCCATAGCACTAGGACTAGACAGACATGGCCGCCGTCCTGCAGAGGTAGCGCCACCTCTGTCTGCAGGTTGTGTCTGGTTCCATTCACAACACTAAGGGCACGAGAAAATGGCGCCTACTAAAAGGTGTCAAAAGAGACTGATGACCGCGAGTGGTCTGCACCCCAACATTACGAGTCATGGGCTAATACCTGTGCACACCCCAGACCAGACCTCAAAATGAATTCAGACCCCAGACCAGGCCCCTCAATTTTCAGATTAGAGAAGAAGAGACATTCAACCCCTTGTTTACTCTCCAGCCTCCTGTCTTCTTGGTCCTCGCTGAAGCCATTGATGTTAGGGTCGGTACACTGTGAGCAGCCGCCATGTTTGATTCTCTGGTAGATCCACCATTGCTCCGTACCTTACCATCAATATAGGAAAGGCTTCTTTACAGTAAGAGCTTTCATACTTCTGAATGCGGCAGAAACCCTGACCTGGGATATGCCTGAAATAACGTTAGTTGGAATCTCTAAATTTCTGAAGTGCTGTGACTAGTGAGCCCTGGCACCCAGTGGCCATTGTCCCTCGGGTACATCCCTAATTATCGCCCCTCTCTAACGTTATGTCCTGGGAAACCGATCAGTCGGGCTCCTAAGGCTCGGCCCCAAGAGCCATGGTGATGGCCATTGTCAGATAGAACTAGCTGCAGTCTATGGGACTGAGGAAGGACAGAGTCCAAGGTCCTAAGTCCCTCTGACCATATGTGACGAGGACATGAAGGACCCTTGTGTTGGCATTTACGCCCCCCGTAGTAAATAGAGCTCTTTATCCCCCACCATTAGAACGTAATCTTTCCAGCAAACGAAACAAACAGTTTTACATGCGAGACAACTGCTGCAATATGTTTAAGTCGTCTTCGCTCCAAAATTCCCCACGAGCTCCGAGAAACAGCTGCTCCGCTATTTGTCCTCACAGATCTTCTCAAGAGTTACAGCAGGAACAAAATGGCCGAGGTGGGGGGATAACCAGCAAGCGGTGGGACACAGGGGACCTATAGCAAAGGGCACCTAACAGTAAATCCACAAAGTGCGGGACAGTGTGCAGGAAAGTGGGTGCACTGTCTGGCGGCACTTTGCTGAACATACACAAGTGACAATTCCCTAAAGGAGCGTATTCGCAGGCGTTCTCCTGAGACGCACCGTGCTCTTCATTCCTAGAAACACTGAAATCATTGCATCGCATGGGTGTACAGAATCCGAGCATGAGCCACGTGTTTTGGTGCGGTAGAGTAGCCTTGTTTGGCGTCTGGCGGTATTTTTGGGGCCCTGTATGGTGGCATTAGTTTTTTATATATTGCTATTATTTGGGCTCCGGTATAGTGGATTTGCTTGGGTTTTGTATAGTAGCAGTTTTTAGATGACATTATTTCGGCTCTTGTATGGTGGTATTATTTGTGCCTGAATGGTGGTATTATTTGGGCTCTATATGGTTGACGGCACTGTATAGTGGCATTATTTAATCACTGAGTGATGGTGTAATTTGGGCTCTGTGTATGGTAAAGTTATATCAGCACTGCATGATGTTATTATACTGTATGTTCTCTGGTGTTACTTGAACACTGTATGATGATATTATTTGTACTTTATATAGTTGTATTACTGTGTGAGTTCTGTATGGTTGTAATTATTGTGCACTGTATAACAGTACTACGTGGGCTCTGTGATTGTAATAGTTGAGCACTGTATAACGGTACTATGAGCTCTATATGGTTGTATTACTTGGGCACTATATAACGGTACTATGTGGGCTCTATATCGTTGTATTCTTTGTGCACTGTATAACAGTGCTATGTGGGCTCTATATGGTTGTATTATTTGGGCACTATATAATGGTACTATATGAGCTCTATATGGTGGTATTATATGTGTGCAGTGCCCCAGAGTCCTGGTCGTTGCAGTAACATCGCTCTGCCACTAAGGGGGGCTATGGTACGTCTGATTGCACTGAAGGAGTTCACCTGACCAGGTATCACAGACACCAATACACTTCACACTCCGGCCTCCAGGGGGAGCTAAGGGCGCTCTGTATTAGGCCACTCCTCACACTCTGGTAAAACTGGGGGTTAGATAGGAAGTTAGTCAGAAGCTGACTGGGTTGGATCCAGGCAACATCCTGTGGCAGGGGGTGTTGTGGGGGAAGATTCAGGGGGGTCTCTGTCAGGGGTGGGATCTTGACAGAGGCCTAGCGAACAGAACAGAACGTCACGGAGCCGCGCCTGCACTTGAATGCGGCGGTATCTTAAGAAAGGAAACGAAGCGAGGTTTATTGTGGAGAAGTGAGAAACGAGATCACCGCAAAAAGGAGATAACACCAGTAGGAGTCGTGCCTTAAGATCATGGCAACATCCTACTGAGGTGCGTAGCCGGTGGCCGGAACACCGAGGAAGTATTGGGCTCCAAGCATTACTTCAAACAGCGGCAGGACAGTTAATTATAGGTTGGCTGTCTCACCTAAATCACCTAAGAAGACATAGGGGGCAATTGTGGGAGAGGGGCGACACTAGGGTCCCAGAAGAACTCCAGGCCTACCCGTCATACGGGTGCGTCCTAGCCATATCATCTGGGGGACGGAGAAGAACATCAGAATAGATACAAGTTGTGAGAAAGAACATCAGAAACAGACACAACAGTTGTGAGGACTATCCCGTGGTGCTCAGCAGGGAAGTACTACAACACACAGGCGCTAGAAGGTAGGCACAGATTTCCACCTGCAAAGGGAACTCTGGAGGTGCCTTCGGACCGGCCGGTCTCAGCCAGCCCTGTTAGCAGTGCTCTGGATTGTGGATCCTGAAGCCTTCAGTAAAGAGGTAAACAGACTGCAACCGTGTGTCCTCATTATTCATCGCACCTTGCATAACGCACCACCATCACACCTTTCATTGGACGCCCCTTAGCAGGGTCACGGACCGGGTCTAGCCACCGTGACAACCCTAGGACCCAGACTGAGAGGCCCGGTACCGAGTACCCCGCGGCCCTGTGTCTGGGGGCGCTCCATGTGCACTGTATAACAGTACTATGTGGGCTCTATATGGTGGTATTATTTGTGCACTGTATAACAGTACTATATGGGCTCTATATGGTGGTATTATTTGTGCACTTTATAACAGTACTATGTGAGCTCTTTATGGTTGAATTACTTGGGCACTGTATAACAGTACTATGAGCTCTATATGGTGGTATTAACTGTGCACTGTATATCAGTACTATGTGAGCTCTATATGGTTGTATTACTTGGGTACTGTATAACGGTACTATATGAGCTCTATTTGGTGGTATTATTTGTGCACTGTATAACGGTACTATTAACTGTGCACTGTATAACAGTACTATGTGAGCTCTCTATGGTTGTATTACTTGGGCACTGTATAACGGTACTATGTGAGCTCTGTATGGTTGTATTGTTTGGGCACTGTATAACGGTCCGATTTGGGCTCTATGTGGTGGTATTATTTGTGCACTGTATAACAGTACTGTGTGAGCTCTATATGGTTTTATTACTTGGACACTGTATAACAGTACTATGTGAGCTCTCTATGGTTGTATTGCTTGGGCACTGTATAACGGTACTATGTGGGCTCTTTATGGTGGTATTAACTGTGCACTGTATAACAGTACTATGTGGGCTCTATATGGTGGTATTATTTGTGCATTGTATAACAGTACTATGTGAGCTCTGTATGGTTGTATTACTTGGGTACTGTATAAAGGTACTTTGTGAGCTCTATTTGGTGGTATTATTTATGCACTGTATAACGGTACTATGTGAGCTCTATATAGTGGTATTAACTGTGCACTGTATAACAGTACTATGTTGGTTCTATATGGTGGTATTATTTGTGCACTGTATAACAGTACTATGTGAGCTCTATATGGTTGTATTACTTGGGTACTGTATAAAGGTACTTTGTGAGCTCTATTTGGTGGTATTATTTATGCACTGTATAACGGTACTATGTGAGCTCTATATGGTGGTATTATTTGTGCTCTGTATAACAGTACTATGTGGGCTCTATATGGTGGTATTATTTGTGCACTGTATAACAGTACTATGTGGGCTCTGTGTGATTGTACTATTTGTGCACTGTATAACAGTACTATGTGAACTCTGTATGGTTGTATTACTTGGGCACTGTATAACGGTACTATGTGGGCTCTGTGTGATTGTACTATTTGTGCACTGTATAACGGTACTGTGTGGGCTCTATATGGTTGTGGAACCATTAGGCACCTTCACAAGCATATGGACAAGTTATTGGGCGCCAGTGCAAATTGGGAAATGGGGACAGTCACTGATCACACATCATTTACGCTATGGGTTTCTCTGGCCCCCTCAGTCTTCATGGTTTGGGTGTTTCACCTCTAGGTACAGAAGATTTGATCTGCACATGTGTAAATTCCGGAAAATGCTCCAAGACCTCTGTGCTTGGGTGTCACTGTAAATGCCATTCCCGGCTCCAGATGTTTTGTCTTGGGGCCCCCTCTCCTCGTGACTCTGCCGATGATGGGCCCATTGCTGTCCTGCTGGGGTACATGGCGCGGGGTCTTTGGCCCACTAACCTTTCCCGCTGTTGCCATCATCATTCCTGTGCCTGTCATGCTGACAGCGGGTTAATGAGTGCGGTGCATGCTCAGTGTGACAATTACCCCGGAGCTGGACGCGCGGAGCTGCTGGCACCGTCCTTCTGCCTCTGGACGCCATGGACAATGGCTGACGTGAGAGCTACACCGTCCCCGCTGCCAATGTTTTCATTGTCACCGTATCTCTACACGAGGAGCGTGAATCTGAGGCATTTTTTATTATTATTTGCCGGCGAGCGCTCCACAGATGGAAATGGATGTGTCAGGCGCGTTTCCTCCCCGAATGATACTGATTGGTTTCGTCATTTTTAATTCAATGCAGATGGCAGAAATGGGAGGATTCTGGCAGGCAGGTAATGAGTCTTGTAGTGGGTAATGGTGATGGACCGGCTGTCTGACCGGCTGACAGGGAGCTGCTCTTACCCACTAACCCCTACCGGACCCATGTAATACCGGCCGTACCTGGGGGGCGCTCCTGGATAGATACCCTCCGCCATTACTACACAATATGACACATGTCAACGTGAGAAATCGATGTGCCCCTCCGACCCCGGCGTACACGTAACACTACTGCCCCCTGGAACCAGAACTTTTGGGTTATCAGATGACAAAGTAAAAGAATGTCCCTGAGATAAGAAGACCAGTTACCTGAAGAGAACGTGTAAAATGTCAGGGTAATGGGGGACACTGTGGATATCACTGTTATTATGGGGGACACTGTGGATATCACTGTTATTATGGGGGCACTGTGGATATCACTGTTATTATGGGGGCACTGTGGATATCACTGTTATTATGGGGGCACTGTGGATATCACTGTTATTATGGGGCACTGTGGATATCACTGTTATTATGGGGGACACTGTGGATATCACTGTTATTATGGGGGACACTGTGGATATCACTGTTATTATGGGGGACACTGTGGATATCACTGTTATTATGGGGGCACTGTGGATATCACTCTTATTATGGGGGACACTGTGGATATCACTGTTATTATGGGGGACACTGTGGATATCACTGTTATTATGGGGGACACTGTGGATATCACTGTTATTATGGGGGCACTGTGGATATCACTCTTATTATGGGGGACACTGTGGATATCACTGTTATTATGGGGGACACTGTGGATATCACTGTTATTATGGGGGACACTGTGGATATCACTGTTATTATGGGGGCACTGTGGATATCACTATTATTATGGGGGACACTGTGGATATCACTGTTATTATGGGGCACTGTGGATATCACTGTTATTATGGGGGCACTGTGGATATCACTGTTATTATGGGGGCACTGTGGATATCACTGTTATTATGGGGGCACTGTGGATATCACTGTTATTATGGGGGACACTGTGGATATCACTGTTATTATGGGAGCACTGTGGATATCACTATTATTATGGGGACACTGTGGATATCACTGTTATTATGGGGGCACTGTGGATATCACTATTATTATGGGGACACTGTGGATATCACTGTTATTATGGAGGCACTGTGGATATCACTGTTATTATGGGGCACTGTGGATATTACTGTTATTATGGGGCACTCTGGATATCACTGTTATTATGGGGCACTGTGGATATCACTGTTATTATGGGGCACTGTGGATATCACTGTTATTATGGGGACACTGTAGATATCACTATTATTATGGGGGACACTGTGGATATCACTGTTATTATGGGAGCACTGTGGATATCACTGTTATTATGGGGGCACTGTGGATATCACTGTTATTATGGGGGCACTGTGGATATCACTGTTATTATGGGGGCACTGTGGATATCACTGTTATTATGGGGCACTGTGGATATCACTGTTAATATGGGGGCACTGTGGATATCACTGTTATTATGGAGCACTGTGGATATCACTGTTATTATGGGGGCACTGTGGATATCACTATTATTATGGGGACACTGTGGATATCACTGTTATTATGGAGGCACTGTGGATATCACTGTTATTATGGGGCACTGTGGATATCACTGTTATTATGGGGACACTGTAGATATCACTATTATTATGGGGGACACTGTGGATATCACTGTTATTATGGGAGCACTGTGGATATCACTGTTATTATGGGGGCACTGTGGATATCACTGTTATTATGGGGGCACTGTGGATATCACTGTTATTATGGGGCACTGTGGATATCACTGTTATTATGGGGCACTGTGGATATCACTGTTATTATGGGGCACTGTGGATATCGCTGTTATTATGGGGGCACTGTGGATATCACTGTTATTATGGGGGACACTGTGGATATCACTGTTATTATGGGGGACACTGTGGATATCACTGTTATTATGGGGGACACTGTGGATATCACTGTTATTATGGGGGCACTGTGGATATCACTCTTATTATGGGGGACACTGTGGATATCACTGTTATTATGGGGGACACTGTGGATATCACTGTTATTATGGGGGACACTGTGGATATCACTGTTATTATGGGGGCACTGTGGATATCACTCTTATTATGGGGGACACTGTGGATATCACTGTTATTATGGGGGACACTGTGGATATCACTGTTATTATGGGGGACACTGTGGATATCACTGTTATTATGGGGGCACTGTGGATATCACTATTATTATGGGGGACACTGTGGATATCACTGTTATTATGGGGCACTGTGGATATCACTGTTATTATGGGGGCACTGTGGATATCACTGTTATTATGGGGGCACTGTGGATATCACTGTTATTATGGGGGCACTGTGGATATCACTGTTATTATGGGGGACACTGTGGATATCACTGTTATTATGGGAGCACTGTGGATATCACTATTATTATGGGGACACTGTGGATATCACTGTTATTATGGGGGCACTGTGGATATCACTATTATTATGGGGACACTGTGGATATCACTGTTATTATGGAGGCACTGTGGATATCACTGTTATTATGGGGCACTGTGGATATCACTGTTATTATGGGGACACTGTAGATATCACTATTATTATGGGGGACACTGTGGATATCACTGTTATTATGGGAGCACTGTGGATATCACTGTTATTATGGGGGCACTGTGGATATCACTGTTATTATGGGGGCACTGTGGATATCACTGTTATTATGGGGACACTGTGGATATCACTGTTATTATAGGGGCACTGTGGATATCACTGTTAATATGGGGGCACTGTGGATATCACTGTTATTATGGAGCACTGTGGATATCACTGTTATTATGGGGGCACTGTGGATATCACTATTATTATGGGGACACTGTGGATATCACTGTTATTATGGAGGCACTGTGGATATCACTGTTATTATGGGGCACTGTGGATATCACTGTTATTATGGGGACACTGTAGATATCACTATTATTATGGGGGACACTGTGGATATCACTGTTATTATGGGAGCACTGTGGATATCACTGTTATTATGGGGGCACTGTGGATATCACTATTATTATGGGGGACACTGTGGATATCACTGTTATGGGGTCACTGTGGATATCACTATTATTATGGGGGACACTGTGGATATCACTGTTATTATGGGGGCACTGTGGATATCACTGTTATTATGGGGACACTGTGGATATCACTGTTATTATGGGGCACTGTGGATATCGCTGTTATGGGGCACTGTGGATATCACTGTTACTATGGGGCACTGTGGATATCACTGTTATTATGGGGCACTGTGGATATCACTGTTATTATGGGGGCACTGTGGATATCACTGTTATTATGGGGACACTGTGGATATCACTGTTATTATGGGGGCACTGTGGATATCACTGTTACTATGGGGCACTGTGGATATCACTGTTATTATGGGGCACTGTGGATATCACTGTTATTATGGGGGCACTGTGGATATCACTGTTATTATGGGGGCACTGTGGATATCACTGTTATTATGGGGACACTGTGGATATCACTGTTATTATAGGGGCACTGTGGATATCACTGTTAATATGGGGGCACTGTGGATATCACTGTTATTATGGAGCACTGTGGATATCACTGTTATTATGGGGGCACTGTGGATATCACTGTTATTATGGGGCACTGTGGATATCACTGTTATTATGGAGCACTGTGGATATCACTGTTATTATGGGGGCACTGTGGATATCACTGTTATTATGGGAGCACTGTGGATATCACTGTTATTATGGGGAGAACTGTGGATATCACTGTTATTATGAGGACTGTCACGGTTCACACCATGCTGCCAACACTATATCATGGATCCCAGCAGTATGTCAGGGATCCCTGGGAGGATATCTTTATCGCTCACACCAATTTGTCACGAACCAGGGTTTTTTGGTTGCCCCTGGTTCCTTCTGAAGGGAATTTATATCCCACTTCCCAGGCTGCCTGCTGTGTACTGGCTATTGGGCACACTGCAGCGAGGGCAATATAACGACTCCCACAGAGGCGGGAACAATAATTATCAACGCCACCATCACTACAAAGATTCCCAATCGCACAGACAAATTATGCTGCCACCAGCTCTGATTAACGGGTCCGGAGCCAACCCAAATCAGTAGCGCAATTCACTTCAGAGGACGCACAGTCGTATAGAGCAGAAGAGACAAGCTAGCAATTAAATATTTTACTCCATGAAAAATTAGGCAGTGTTTACAAAGTATAAAAAGATATTAGAAAGGAGACAATTCGTATATACATTACAGATTACAAAATAAAATAGGATTAACGTTGAAAAGAGCACACTTACAGGTTATGTCATGGTATCATCTTTGCTGGCCTGTGGCTCAGGAGAATAAATACATCCAGATGCATGGAATAGTGTTGCCAAGCTGGTGTTAGATCGCTTCCCGGGCCAAGACTGGAGGCTGGGCTAAGAGTATAGTGACTTTCCTTCTGAGCTTGTGACATCAACAAAGGGCTGGTTAATGATATGCACTGATCTGATAGTTATTTACATTTTTCCAAAGTCTCAGACAAAGGCATTCCTGAGTGAGAGGGGAGGGACAACAGGTGGCTTTGCAAGATTGGTCACTTGCAGTTTAAAGCCACACCCTGCTCACACACAAGTTTCAAGTTACCCAGTGTCCCTGCTCTAGGCTTTGCCTTTGGGTGGAGGAATGCAGAGGGGGAGAAAGGGGGGTCACAGCTGCATTGTGTGTGTGTGTGTAGAAAGCCATGTCCTTCTGAAATTAAACTCACAATATATTATGGCATTTTTGGCATTATCGTGACACCTCCCCCTTTTGGACTGCTTTACTGAGGCAGAACCTCTCGGTACTCCTCCATGCGCACCTCAGCAGGTTCACCCTGGCTGGACAACTCATCTTCATTGCCTTGTTCTCTGCCCATTTTGTGCTTGATGGTAAAATCGTGCTGCTGAAGGGCAAGGCTCCAGCGTAGCAACCTTCCGTTGGCTCCACACATGGCGTGTAGCCAGCGCAGAGGGTTGTGGTCGGTCAAAACACAGTGAAGGTGCGACCGGACAAGTAGGGCTGCAGGCATTGCAGGGCCCAGACTATGGCCAGGCACTCCTTCTTGATGGTTGAGTAGGCCACTTCCCTCGGCAGAAGTTCCTGGCTCAGGTACAACACGGGGTGCTATTGGTCCTCCGAGTCAACCTGGCTGAGCACAGCACCGAGGCCAAACTCGCTGGCGTCGGTCTGCACCAAGAACAGTCGACTGTTGTCAACTGCTTTCAATACAGGGGCATTGCACAGTGCTGTTTTCAATGCCTGGAAAGCCCCCTCACAGCCGTCGGTCTAGTTGACGATATGGGGTAGCTTCTTCCTGGTGAAGTCCGTCAAGGGTTTTGCCAAGCTACTATAGTTCTGTACGAAGCGCCTATAGTACCCGGCAGTGCCCAGAAAGGACATCACCTGCTTCTTGGTCCTGGGGGTTGGCCAAGACACGATCACATCCACTTTCCCCGGCTCTGGCTTTATGGTCTTCCCGCCTACCCGGTGCCCCAGGTAGTGGACCTCTCTCATGCCCATCTGGCACTTTACCAGCTTGATGGTCAGACCGGCTCGGTGAAGTCGCCTGAGCACCTCCTCGAGATGCTGCAGGTGTTCGTCCCAGGAGGGACTGAAGATGGCAATGTCATCCAGGTACGCCACCGCATACTTCTCCAGTCCCTGAAGCAGGTGGTTGACCATCCGCTGGAAAGTGGCAGGGGCACTCTTCATGCCGAAGGGCATGACCGTGGACTCGTACAGTCCAAAGGGTGTGATAAAGGCGGACTTCTCCTGCGCCTCGGGGCTCAGGGGAATCTGCCAGTATCCTCGACTCAGATCCATTATGGTCAGGTATTTTGCGCCAGCTAACTTCTCAAGCAGCTCCTCGATGCACGACATTGGGTGCGCGTCAGAGGCTGTGATGGCGTTGAGCCCCCTGTAGTCCACGCAGAACCGGGTGGTCCGATCCTTCTTTGGCACGAGAACTACAGGTGAGGCCCACATCCTCTTTGACCGTTGAATCGCCCCCAGCTGTAACATCTCATCGATCTCCTGGCGCATAACCTGCTGCACCTCGTCGGAGATCCGATAGGGTGTTCGCCTTAGTGGGGCATGATTCCCGGTGTCCACCTCGTGGACCGCTAACTCAGTCCTTCCAGGTCGGTTGGAGAACATGGCCCGGAAGGGTTCCAGCTTGGTCCGCAACTGCAACCGCTGGGGTTCGGTTAGCGAGGCGCTTACCTCCACGTCCTCAATGGACCCACCGGTCTTGGCTTGGGTCAGCATGTCCAGGAGGGCGGCTTCCTCCCCGTCTTCAGGGAGGCTGCAGAATGGTAGGACGAAAAGTTCACGTTCGTGATGAGCCTTCATCATGTTGACGTGAAAGGCCTTTCGCCTACCCCGAGTGTGGTCAAGTGTGACCACGTAGGTGACCGGGTTGAGCTGTTGGTGGACGAAGTACAGGCCTTCCCAGGCTGCCTGAAGCTTTTCCTTCAGTACGGGGCCCAGCACCCACACCTTTTGACCCACATGGTAGGTCCGCTTCCGTGCATTCTGGTCGTACCAGTGCTTCTGATCAGTCTGAGCCTGCGTCATGTTGTCAGGCACCAACTGCGTCAAGGTCTGCATCTTGTCACGGAAGCGCATAACATACTCCACATTGGACACTTCAGAATGGGTTCGGCTCCTCTTCCCAGAATTCCCTTACCAACCCAAGGGGTCCCCGGACTCGCCTGCCGTACAGGAGCTCGAAGGGGAAGAACCCTGTCGAGGCTTGCGGAACCTCTCGGTAAGTGAACAGCAGGTGTGGGAGGTACCGCTCCCAGTCGTGTCCTTGGGTCTCAACCAGCATGCGTAGAATCTGTTTGAAGGTACCATTGAAGCGCTCACACAAGCCATTGGTCTGTGGGTGATATGCACTCGATACCAGACGCTTCACCTGCATTTTCTTACAGAGAGCCTCCATTAGGCGAAACATGAATTGGGTCCCTTGATCGGTAAGCATCTCCCTGGGAAATCCTACACGTGAAAAGATAGCCAACAGTGCATCCACCACCTTATCTGCCCTAGTTGAGGACAGAGCCACTGCCTCTGGGTACCTGGTAGTGTAGTCTACCACAGTAAGGATGTATTGATTTCCAGAGCTGCTGGGGACGGCCAGCGGGCCCACAATGTCCACCGCGATCCTCTGGAAAGGCTTCTCTATCACTGGCAAAAAGATCAGGGGAGCCTTAAGAGCAGGCCCCGCCTTCCCTTCTCTTTGACAGGTGACACAGGAGCGGCAGTAGTTTGACACATCTGTCCCCATCTTGGGCCAATAGAAGTGTTGAGACAGCCTAGCCTTAGTATTGCTGATCCCCAAGTGTTCTGCGAGCGGGATCTCATGGGCAATCCGCAACAACTCACTCCGGAATTGCTGCGGGACAACCAGCTGTATTTCCCTCAACCACTCCTTTTGCGATTTTCCGGGTACTGTCTCCCGGTACAACCTCCTCGTTCCCAGAACACTCTCTCCATATCAGTCGCGGAGGTGGGATTGTCGGCAAGTTGTCTCAAATTCTCTAGGCTCGCATCTGAGCGCAGAGCGGCCTGGAACTCCTGGCTAGGTGAAGCCAGAAGTGATGTCAGGGTCCCTTCCCCACGGGAACCCTCTAGGATCTGCTCTTGGTCCATCTCTGGTTCAGTCACAACAATGACTGAGGAGCATCCAGAAGGCAGAACGTTATTTGCGTTCTGGGCACTCTGACTGCGGGTGACAGCAGCTACGTAGGCTGTCTCTCCGGGGATTTCAACAGACCCATCAGCCGGTGCTGCTATGGGTACTACCTCCCCATCCACCCCCCAACATTCCAGGAGCAGTGCTACTTATGGGCCAGTTACCTTCCTCGATGGCACTGGTCAATTGCATGGCATTACCTTCCTCATGGTTCCCATGCACCTCCCCATTTCTTGAGCACCGATGCTTGCTCCTGTTAGGGGTTCCTCAGCCTTCGCATCCCGCGGAGTGACGTGGCTGAGCACTCCTGCACCTGTGGGCACATCAACCTTTGCAGAAAAATGGTTATCAGGTTCAGTTGGCACATTTACATCATTTTCAGCATCATTCCTAGGGAAAAAATGGTTATCATATTCGGTTGGCACAAAATGGTTATCAGATGCATCATTACTCGATAAATCATGGTCAGGTAACACATGCAATTTCCCATTGCTATCATCAGCATTCGATCGGGGAGGAGAGTCAGGGACATAGTATGCAACCATTCTCCCTAAATCAGTCCCCAATAAAACATCAGTGGGCAAGATATCGGACAGCCCCACTTCCTTCACCCCGCTCCCGGCATCCCAATCTATATAAACCCGGGCCATTGGCAAGGGAGAGCTGATGCCCCCAATCCTGGTGACAGTTAGGGTTTTCCCCAGAATGGTCTCTTCAGAGGCCACCAGTTCGGGTCGGATGAGGGTCCTTTCTGTTGTGAATTCTGCTCTTGGGCTCCCTCCGGTGGTTGTAAGTGGTAGCGCTGCTGTCTCTGAATCGCAGCATTTATCAGGTGTGTTCACTTTTTGCAATTTGATTGGGCTATTTAGTCTTGCTTGACCCTTTAGTCAGTGCCAGTTGTCCATTGTTCCTGGAGGATTCACATCCCTGCCTGGTCTGTCCTGCTTTGCAGTTCATTTCAACAAAGATAAGTTCTGGCCTTGATTTTTGCTGTCCACATTCTGAGGCCTTATTGTTCAGTTCTTTTCCATGTTTTTGTCTTGTCCAGCTTGGTCTGTATAAGGATTTGTTTAGCCAAGCTGGTATCTCTGGAGATGCAGATATACCCTCCATATCTTTAGTTAGCTGTGGAGATTTAGTATTTTCTGTGGTGGATATTTTCTAGTGTTTTAATACTGACCGCATAGTACTCTGTCCTATCCTTTCTATTTAGCTAGAAGTGGCCTCCTTTGCTAAATTCTGATTTCAGTCTGTGTATGTTTTTTCCCTCTCCTCTCACAGTCAATATTTGTGGGGGGCTGTCTATCCTTTGGGGATTTTCTCTGAGGCAAGATAGTTTTCCCTTTTCTATCTCTAGGGGTAATTAGTCCTCCGGCTGTGTCGAGATGTCTAGGGAGCGCTAGGTACATTCCACGGCTACTTCTAGTTGCGGTGTTAAGTTCAGGGTCTGCGGTCAGTACAGGTACCACCTTCTCCAGAGTACGTCCCATGTTGCTCTTTGGCCACCAGATCATAACACCTTTCAGTACCGGTGTCCTTGAGGCCTGTAGCAACATGGCCCCCCACGGTGACGTGCTGCACGTTGTCACACACCCAACCGCCCCACCCACCAAAAGAACTGCTGCATTAGGCCCTGTAGCCTTGGCTGGGGGGTTCTTCTGCTTCTCCGGACAGTTGGCACTGATATGACCAGTCCGTTTGCAGGAAAAACAATGTTGAAGGTCGATGGTAGGTGTGGTGCTGTTGGCAACGAGGACAGGGCCTCTGGTGAGTTGGCTGGTTGGGGCACTGGCATTGGATGCAGGCTTACCCCCTCTCCAGCTGTTGGTGACTGGCTTCCGCATTTCCGATTTATGGTTGGCCTCATAGGCATCGGCAATCTGCTCTGCTTTCGTCACGTCCTTGGGTTCTCTGTCCATCACGAGCTGTCGCACCTCAGCTGGGAAAAGATGTAAGAACTGGTCTTTGATGATCAGGTCTCGCAGCAGTGCAAAGGTGGTCACTGTCCTTTGGTCCACTGGTCAAAGTGGGTTCCGAAATCATGTGCCACATCGCTATAACTGTCGTGTGGGCCACGTTGGAGGTTCCGGGACTTTCTACGGTAAACCTCAGGTATAAGCTGGTACTTGGTTATCAGGGCCTGCTTGATGGCCTCATAGTTGCCATCTTGGTCTGGCGGGAGAGAAGCAAACGCCTCCAGAGCTTTACCTTTTAGCCCTGGGGTCAGGTATCGGGCCCATTGGTCCCCAGGCATCCGGTACTGTCTGCAGGCTTTCTCAAAGGCCCGCAGAAAAGTGTCCAAGTCCCCGTCCTTTTCCATCACAGGAAAGTGCTCTGGCCAGGGTTTTGGAATCTGAGCGCCGCTGGGCTCAAGGCTGGACTAGGACGACCCCTGCATTTGGAGTCGGGCTATCTCCAGCTGGTGCTCCCGCTCCGCTTGCCGCTCGGCTCTCTCCGCCTCCCGCTGTGCTCTCTCCGCCTCCTGCTGGGCCTCTTGGAATTGCAGGACCAGCTGCAGACCTCTCTCTGTGTCATCTGCGGAGCATTGTTGCAGAGCCAGCTGCAGGCGGAGGTCTAAGTGGTGACTGCAGACAGGATCTTACTATGTATCTCTGTATACAGGGAGCTCCCCCTAGTGGTGGCTGCAGACAGGATCTTATCATGTATCTCTGTATACAGGGAGCTCCCCCTAGTGGTGGCTGCAGACAGGATCTTATCATGTATCTCTGTATACAGGGAGCTCCCCCTAGAGGTGGCTGCACATAGGATCTTATCATGTATCTCTGTATACAGGGAGCTCCCCCTAGTGGTGACTGCAGACAGGACCTTATCATGTATCTCTGTATACAGGGAGCTCCCCCTAGTGGTGGCTGCAGACAGGATCTTATCATGTATCTCTGTATACAGGGAGCTCCCCCTAGAGGTGGCTGCACATAGGATCTTATCATGTATCTCTGTATACAGGGAGCTCCCCCTAGTGGTGGCTGCAGACAGGATCTTATCATGTATCTCTGTAGATAGGGAGCTCCTCCTAGTGGTGACTGCAGACAGGATCTTATCATGTATCTCTGTATACAGGGAGCTCCCCCTAGAGGTGGCTGCACATAGGATCTTATCATGTATCTCTGTATACAGGGAGCTCCCCCTAGTGGTGGCTGCAGGCAGGATCTTATCATTCATCTCTGTATACAGGGAGCTCCCCCTAGTGGTGGCTGCAGACAGGATCTTATCATGTATCTCTGTATACAGGGAGCTCCCCCTAGTGGTGGCTGCAGACAGGATCTTATCATGTATCTCTGTATACAGGGAGCTCCCCCTAGTGGTGACTGCAGACAGGATCTTATCATTCATCTCTGTATACAGGGAGCTCCCCCTAGTGGTGGCTGCAGACAGGATCTTATCATGTATCTCTGTATACAGGGAGCTCCCCCTAGTGGTGGCTGCACACAGGATCTTATCATGTATCTCTGTAGATAGGGATCTCCTCCTAGTGGTGGTTGCAGGTAATCAGATTATTATTATATCTTACACTTAGATCTTGAGGATTTGAAGCTTTGTATCAGAAATGAATGAAATGAGAGTTGCTTTAGATATAAACTAATTAATACATTTACACTGATCATTGGACCTAAAATGAAAGGAGGATAAAATATTGAGTCTCCATTTCTATGTTCTAAGTTGTGCTACGTGTCTGATATTGGGGTGTTTGGATTGGGAAGGGTTTTGGGGGGGTTCCTCGATGTAATTTAGAGTTCATATGAAGAGTATATTATAAATAATAGGAACTGTTCCATGATTTTTGTGAGTTGTTTTTTGGAATTTACCCAGTATAGATACAGATTGTATATAGTCCACTTTAACCCTTTAGATGCCACTTGGTGCAATATGAAGGGGTTAATTAGTTTGTGAGTAATTGGAGCTCTCTCACTAATGAATTTCCCATTTGAGTTCTGTGATTGCGGAGATAAATAATTGTAATTGAGGCGTATGAGAGGCGGATTACATACTGTACAGCAACATACAGCTTATGGCTAAATGAGATGGAGGATTTTACCCAGAATTAATTGTTTTTGTTCTTTTTTTTCCAGAAATTCTAGGGCAATGTAATATACTTACCGTGTAATAACAGGCATGTGAGCGCAGATCATGATCTCTATCACAAGCGTAATGATAGTGCCAGGGTGCACGTGCCCGCATCCTACACCAGGAGGCCAACGCTTCTGCCCTCTGCTGGTGATAGCGGGGTACTGCAAGCAGGGCTACTGCCATGTGCCTAAGTTATTAATATTAACCCCTATTTTGGCTGTGAACGCTGCCCACATCATTCATTACTGAAAAATTCCCAGCCTTGACCCATATACTCCACAGACTGTCGGGGTCATGCTGAGACTTATAGTTCACAGGTCACAGAAAACTGATAGGAAATAACTCAAATCACTGTGTAATGAACAGTTCTGCAACTTTGTAATATACTTTCTGTTTCAATAATGAATTGTCCCCAAAGTTATTTTCTCTTTTTCCCGCCTGTTTCATTATTTGGGTTTTTTTGCCACTTTTCTTTTTGATTGTGTGAAGTGTGCGGCCAGGAGGGGGCTCTCAGCAGCGCCATCGCTCCCCCACACTGGCAGTCCCCTTCTCTGCCTGCAGGGGGCAGCATTTTATCCGCTATACCGTCCATCTACGCAGGACAGAGGGAGCAGCAATATGGCTGAATGCCTCCTCTCTGCGACATAGGAGCCCACAGGAGAGGTGGATCTGTCCTCAGGATTGCTGACTGTTTCCAATTGAAAAAAAAAAAATCACACCTAAATATTAAGTTTATTGCACCTGATCAGACGTCCCATATTTTACAGGTTACAGACTTATTAGCGAACCTATGATGTTCTCTGTAATTTAGAACAGGGAACACATTATTCCTTTTAATATGGTTTCTTGGCTGCTGCGGAACCTCTTTTTGAAAATTACAATTGGCACATCTGTTACAGATAACCAATTCTGGTGGAGATACGTGGTTGCACTTACTGATATATTGCATTGACTGTGATGCAGCCTTACTGACATCACATCCAAATGGTCACATGACCACATTGTCCAATGAGGGATTAGCAGAATGACACACGCACATAATGGAAAGTCACATATGTGGGCGGTTCCCAGCGCAGCAGAGGTGAGAGGGGCAGCTGCAACAGAACAACATTGGGCACATGGGTCACAGGTAAACTTGGAAGAATCGGTAAAGGTTGTCAGATTCGGCGCGGCTGCATTTGCCATTTAGCACAACTTTCTAAAAACCCACAAATCAATCTACTACATTGATGGAAATCAGAGCAGAGGAAGATTGTCACATCTGTCTGTGCTGGGTTTGTCACATTTGGCAGAGCTTGGTTTGTAATATTGTAGCACAGCTGAGGTTTTTTTTTTTTTTCAATAATTTTTATTTGGGGAAATTTTAGAATATTAGGGTAGGGGAACAGGTTATATTCAACAACATGAGTTGAAATTCAACATATATAATATAATTGGGGTATGACGAAAGCTCCATATAAACTATATGAAACTATATAAAGGATAATAATACAGCATGAGACAGAATAGTGGGGAAAAGAAGAGAGGGGAAAAAAGGGAAGAAAAAGAAAAAAGATGGGAGGGAAAAAGGTGAACTTGGATATGGTAGGACAAAGGGTAAATTAGGGAGTTTTTGACTTTGTGGCAGAGCTTGGTTTGTAACGTTGTGGATTGTGTTGAGTTTGTCACATTGAGGAAGTGTTTGATTTATCACATGTGGCAGTGCTGGATTTGACATACAGTATGTCAGTGCTGGATTTGTCATGTGTCAGTGTTGGGTTTCCCACATGTGGCAGTCCTGGATTTGTCATGGGTAAGTGTTGGGTTTGCACATGCGGCAGTGCTGGATTTGTCATGTGTCAGTGTTGGGTTTGTCATGTGTCAGTGTTGGGTTTGACATGTGTCAGTGTTGGGTTTGCCACATGCGGCAGTGCTGGATTTGTCATGCGGCAGTGCTGGGTTTGTCATGTGTCCGTGTTGGGTTTGCCACATGTGGCAGTGCTGGATTTGTCATGTGTCAGTGTTGGGTTTCCCACATGCGGCAGTGCTGGATTTGTCATGTGGCAGTGTTGGGTTTCCCACATGCGGCAGTTCTGGATTTGTCATGTGGCAGTGTTGGGTTTCCCACATGCGGCAGTTCTGGATTTGTCATTTGTCAGTGTTGGGTTTGCACATGTGGCAGTGGTAGATTTGTTATGCGGCAGTGCTGGATTTCACATGTGTCAGAGTTGGGTTTGCCACATGTGGCAGTGCTGGATTTGTCATGTGGCAGTGTTGGGTTTCCCACATGCGGCAGTGTTGGATTTGTCATGTGGCAGAGCTGGATTTGACGTCGGTCAGTGCTGGATTTGTCATGCGGCAGTGCTGGATTTGTCTTGTGTCAGTGTTGGGTTTGCACATGGGGCAGTGCTGGATTTGTCATGTGTCAGTGTTGGGTTTGCCACATGCGGCAGTGCTGGATTTGTCATGTGTCAGTGTTGGGTTTGCCACATATGGCAGTGCTGGATTTGACGTGGGTCAGTGTTGGGTTTGCACATGCGGCAGTGCTGGATTTGTCTTGTGTCAGTGTTGGGTTTGCACATGTGGCAGTTGTGGATTTGTCATGTGTCAGTGTTGGGTTTCCCACATGTGGCAGTGCTGGATTTGTCATGTGTTAGTGTTGGGTTTGCACATGCGGCAGTGCTGGATTTGTCATGTGTCAGTGTTGGGTTTGCACATGTGGCAGTGCTGGATTTGTCATGTGTTAGTGTTGGGTTTGCACATGCGGCAGTGCTGGATTTGTCATGTGTCAGTATTGGGTTTGCACATGCGGCAGTGCTGGATTTGTCTTGTGTCAGTGTTGGGTTTGCACATGTGGCAGTTGTGGATTTGTCATGTGTCAGTGTTGGGTTTCCCACATGTGGCAGTGCTGGATTTGTCATGTGTTAGTGTTGGGTTTGCACATGCGGCAGTGCTGGATTTGTCATGTGTCAGTGTTGGGTTTGCACATGTGGCAGTGCTGGATTTGTCATGTGTCAGTATTGGGTTTGCACATGCGGCAGTGCTGGATTTGTCATGTGTCAGTGTTGGGTTTGCACATGTGGCAGTGCTGGATTTGTCATGTGTCAGTATTGATTTTGCACATGCGGCAGTGCTGGATTTGTCATGTGTTAGTGTTGGGTTTGCACATGCGGCAGTGCTGGATTTGTCTTGTGTCAGTGTTGGGTTTGCACATGTGGCAGTGGTGGATTTGTCATGTGTCAGTGTTGGGTTTCCCACATGTGGCAGTGCTGGATTTGTCATGTGTTAGTGTTGGGTTTGCACATGCGGCAGTGCTGGATTTGTCATGTGTCAGTGTTGGGTTTGCACATGTGGCAGTGCTGGATTTGTCATGTGTCAGTATTGGGTTTGCACATGCGGCAGTGCTGGATTTGTCATGTGTTAGTGTTGGGTTTGCACATGCGGCAGTGCTGGATTTGTCATGTGTCAGTGTTGGGTTTGCACATGTGGCAGTGCTGGATTTGTCATGTGTTAGTGTTGGGTTTGCACATGCGGCAGTGCTGGATTTGTCATGTGTCAGTATTGGGTTTGCACATGCGGCAGTGCTGGATTTGTCATGTGTAAGTGTTGGGTTTGCCACATGCGGCAGTGCTGGCTTTGCCAGATGTAAGAGGGCTGAGTTTGTCATTCCGGTAGATGTACAGTGCCGGCACTTTATTGTTTCTCCACTTTTCTCCATTTTTCCCCATCTCATCCTCACCGTGTATACCAGAAAGCAGTGATGCAGCCTCTCCGCTCTGCAATGTGAGTGGGCCTGGGTGCGTCCGTATGGAGCCGTGATGGGTAGGGGTCCGTCCTGCATTTCTGCAGCATTGCACTGCCCTCCGTTCACGTCCCATGGAGACGGCGTTCTCTGCCAGCTGATAATTTAGAAGAATTAATTATTTAAGAAGATATTAAAATATTAAAACTTTTCACAGCTCAGCCGCACAATGGCAGCTCGGAGCCGCCGCTCATCCGGACGCAATTGTGCCGCTTAATCCTGGAATTCATTTACAATTCAAACCAGTTTTCAAAGGGAATCGCTTCACCTCCTGAACTGCGGTAGGTGTCCCTGTCTCCAAGTCAGCGGGAGCCTCGGAGGAAGCTGCGGGCGGCGCTGTCACTGCTGGTAGCCCATAGGGTCATCCCTGCACGGTCAGAGACCCTGGAACTGGGCGTCCCTCCTCCGACTCCATCCAAGGCCTCCAATGTAGTCGGGCAGCCATGACGCCGGCAGTGCTGAGGATTTGCAGCTATTGCATCCAGTCTAGACGATCCTCCGCAAGCCAAACCGCTCAGCAGGTGCTGCACAAACCTCTGCTGTCCTGATGGTTCGTTACAATGTAGCAGTGCAGCTAGAAGGATGTTTAGTTCTCGCTTATACAATTGTATCAAACTCTCAGCTGTGGTGAGAAACTCAAACACAAAAGTCCCGATTTATGAATTACTTTCATGATTTCTGACATAAAACTGTGAGATGTTTTTAAAAAATTTTCAGCAAGTTGTAGTTGTGCAAAAATGTTGCGACTTTTGACGTTTTTATGCCGACACCAACCGAATCCACCGTCTTATTAAAAAGTGAATGCAGCTAATAGTCCTCATCATTTCCACCACAAAAGTGGCCCAGACGTAGGTCATGGCGGAGATGTGCTCCGCTCCTCGTCATGAACCCCCTCATCAGGACAGGAGGACACATGGTGGGATGAATCAGGGGCAACGAGTAGAAGAAAGTGTAAAAACTTTTCATTCTTCTCATTCATTCACAAAATCCTTCAGCCATCCTCCTCTGTCACAGTGGGGGTCATCAGCTGCATCTGTAGGGGTGATATAATGGAGACCCCATTGCTTAGCACCCATCTTTCCCTCCGCTATAGGACTGTGTGTCCCCCTCGTCCACTGACGGCTCGTTCTTTGGGTTGAGCAGCGCCCCCAGCTCTCGGCTGCATTAAGTTCCGCTGTGGTCGGAGCTGCTCTCATCCTAATAAGATGTTCAGCGCTCGGCATTGAATGGGAAACGAGAGGGAAAATCACAGGAGGACGGATAACATATTCTACAACAGCAGGATTGATGGAGGCGCTAGGAAAAATTACAGATCCCAGCTGCCAATTGTCCTCACAGGCAAGAATGGGAGGGGGCAAGCGAGAGAGACCCCTGAGGTCCATCATGTCAGCGGTGGCAGCCCCTGTGAAGTGGTGTTCAGCACTCAGGGAGACCTCAGGCGATAGAAGCCGGGCTGCCATGTAAGTGAGCGGAGCGCTGGTCTGCAGCGGCCTCGAGAAACCCCTGAGGCTACAGAGATCCATCTTATCTGCTACATTGCAGCAGCTCAAAGGGAAAACCTCACATCACCTTGTAGTCTATTACTGAGCCGTGCCACCAGGGGAGCCCCCACCACCAGGGGAGCCCCCACCACCAGGGGAGCCCCCGCCTCCAGAGGAGCCACCGCCACCAGGGGAGCCCCCACCACCAGGGGAGCCCCCGCCTCCAGAGGAGCCACCGCCACCAGGGGAGCCCCCACCACCAGAGGAGCCCCTGCCACCAGGGGAGCCCCCACCACCAGAGGCGCCCCCGCCACCAGAGGAGCCCCCCGCCACCAGAGGAGCCCCCACCACCAGAGGAAGCCCCAACACCAGAGGAACCCCCAACACCAGAGGAGCCCCCGCCTCCAGAGGAGCCCCCACCACCAGAGGAGCCCCCGCCACCAGAGGAGCCCCCGCCACTAGAGGAGCCCCCCGCCACCATAGGAGCCCCCCGCCACCAGAGGAGCTCCCGCCACCAGAGGAGCCCCCCGCCACCAGAGGAGCTCCCCCCACCAGAGGAGCCCCAACCACCAGAGGAACTTCCACCACCAGAGGAGCCCCAACCACCAGAGGAGCCCCTGCCACCAGAGGAGACCCCACCACCAGAGGAACCCCCACTACCAGAGGAGCCCCTGCTGCCAGAGGAGCTCCCGCCACCAGAGGAGCCCCCGCTACCAGAGGAGCCCGTCGCCAGAGGAGCTCCCGCCACCAGGGGAGCGGCCATCGCCAGTGCACTCTGCTACTCACTCTATACATTTACTGGGTCAATATACATACATATATACAGTCCAGAATACCGCTCCTCGGAAGTCGGCTTCTCCTCAAAAGGACACTCACCAGAAGATCGCTCCCCCGAACACTGCTTCCCAGAAGACCACTTCACAGAAGACTGCTCTCCAGAAGACCACTCCCATGAAGACCACTCAGAGGACTGTTCCCCAGAGGACCACCCCACAGAACACGGCTCCACAGAAGACCGCTCCCCAGAAGACCACCCCACAGAACATGGCTACACAGGAGACCGCTCCCCAGAAGACCACTTATACTTTGTATATGTGTCAGATCAGATTCAAACCCAGGACCCCAACAACTGTAGATTGATGTTGGTCATGGAGTTCGTAGTGGCAGTGCCATTATCCATGTGCTTTGGAGGACCGCTGGCGCCCACGTATTACCTGGATACCTATAGATTCCAGTGGGCGTCTTGTACTTCATTTTCCGGTACAGATTCTTCAGGGACGTCTGAGAATGTCTATGAAATCTTTCTTCTGCCAGTGTCCCTATGACAACACTTCCTATCCTTCTGTTCTAGCAGTTTAGGTACCTTTGGCTTCTGAACAACCAGTCAGCTGTTACCTAAGTTGGATTTTGGTTGGTTGCAATGAGGCTCAAGGTCCCTATGATAACACTGAGTGGCCGGAGCACAGCAGCACAGTTTGTGTTGTCCTAGGGACTTGGTAAGAAAAGCTCTGTTCTTGGAGAAGCGGAGGGGGCTCCTATAGATGGTCACTGTGTTGGTACCTCTGAGTATAGAGGGGTCTATAGGGCACTTAATATGGGGCCCCGAGTTCCTCCAGGCACCCAGTGGAGCCCATGCCCGCTTCTGTCCTGGATTAGTTAGGGGGTCCCTCGGTGGGTCTGACACATCTGCTTATAGATGTTACGCTCATTATCCGGATCTGGCGCCTCTTCTGGATTATCACATTTTGTGGCCACAATCTGGATAATTTATTAATTTCTGGATTATTATGTGAACGTTGTAAACAACCGGAGCGGTGGGAATCTGACGGAAAACAGAAACCACAGCGCGGAGCGGAGACCCCTCAAAGGATGATCTCAAGGGGCCACTGTGGGGTCCGAGCCGTCAACCCGATCACTAGTGACTGTTCACTACATGGAGCCCATAGAAATGAATGTATGGGGGAGATAGATCTATGATGGGATTGGATACACAGGCACTATCACACAGGAGAGGATTAGATACATGGCTGTTATGATCCAGTGACCTTGGAGCCGCATGAGAGACTTTCTCAGGAGTAGGTGGTACCTGTACTGACCGCAAACCCTAAATTAACACCGCAACTAGAAGTAGCCGTGGGATGTACCTAACGCGTCCTAGACAACTCGACACAGCCGGAGGACTAAATACCCCTATAGATGGAAATGGGAATTCTATCTTGCCTCAGAGCAGAACCCCAAAGGATAGGCAGCCCCCCACAAATATTGACTGTGAGTATAAGAGGAAAGATACACGCAGGCAGAAAAACAGGATTTAGCAAAAGAGGCACTTCTAGCTAAATAGAAAAGGATAGGACAGAATTCTAAGCGGTCAGTATTAAAATCCTAAAAATATCCACAGCAGATAGTACAAATATTCTACATCTAACTAAAGACATGGAATGTATATCTGCATCTCCTGAGAATCCAGCATGACTGAAAAATCCAAACAAAGTCTAAGCTGGACAAAAACACAATGAATTGCACTGAATTGCAAAGCACACTGCATGTGTGCACAGAGACAAAAAAACAGACACTTATCTTAGCTGAATTGGCAGCAGGGCATGAGGAACCAGAGAGAGATGTAATCCCTCCAAGAACAATGGACAACTGGCAAGGACTCATGGATCCTGCACACCTAAATACCTAATAGAGCTGCAATCAGCAGAAACACCTGCCCCGGATTACAACCCCAAGACAACTGCACTACCACCAACAACCACCGGAGGGAGCCCAAGAGCAGAATTCACAACACATGGCTCAGCAGTCAGTATCACACAGGAGAGGATTAGATACACGGCTCAGCAGTCAGTATCACACAGAATAGGATTAGATACACGGCTCAGCGGACAGTATCACACAGGATAGGATTAGATACACAGCTCAGCAGACAGTATCACACAGGAAAGGATTAGATACACGGCTCAGCAGACAGTATCACACAGGATAGGATTAGATACACAGCTCAGCAGACAGTATCACACAGGATAGGATTAGATACACGGCTCAGCAGACAGTATCACACAGGATAGGATTAGATACACGGCTCAGCAGACAGTATCACACAGGATAGGATTAGATACACAGCTCAGCAGACAGTATCACACAGGATAGGATTAGATACACGGCTCAGCAGACAGTATCACACAGGATAGGATTAGATACACAGCTCAGCAGACAGTATCACACAGGATAGGATTAGATACACAGCTCAGCAGACAGTATCACACAGCAGAGGATTAGATACACGGCTCAGCAGACAGTATCACACAGGAGAGCATTAGATACACGGCTCAGCAGTCAGTATCACACAGGAGAGGATTAGATACACGGCTCAGCAGTCAGTATCACACAGGAGAGGATTAGATACACGGCTCAGCAGTCAGTATCACACAGGATAGGATTAGATACACGGCTCAGCAGTCAGTATCACACAGGAGAGGATTAGATACACAGCTCAGCAAACAGTATCACACATGATGGGATTAGATACAGTGGCTCAGGTGCTCTGTTAGGAATGTGTGCAGGTTCCCAGGAAGCGGCAGATCACACATGGGCAGCAGAGGAAGCGTCTCTCAGCAGCGGATTATCCAGGTATAAAGGCTGAATGGTCCTCTGTTCTCCTGAGACATATCCTATATACCCTGGATCCTATGTACCATGTATATACCCTGTATACACTGTGTACAGAATTATTAGGCAAGTTGCATTTTGATCCCATGATCCTTTTTATACATGTTGTCCTACTCCACGCTGTTCAGGCTTGAGAGCCAACTACCAATTAAGTAAATCCGGTGATGTGCATCTCTGTAATGAGGAGGGGTGTTGTCTAATGACATCAGAACCCTATATAAGTTGTGCTTAATTATAAGGCAACTTCTTTTCCTTTGGCAAAATGGGTCAGAAGAGAGATTTGACGGCTCTGAAAAGTCCACAATTGTGAGATGTCTTGCAGAGGATGCAGCAGTGTTGAAATTGCCAAACTTTTGAAGCGCGATCACCGAACAATCAAGCGTTTCATGGCAAATAGCCAACGGGGTCGCAAGAAGCGTGTTGGGCAAAAAAGGCGCAAAATAACTGCCCATGAATTGAGGAAAATCAAGCGAGAAGCTGCCAAGATGCCATTTGCCACCAGTTTTGTCATATTTCAGAGATACAACGTTACTGGAGTAACAAAAAGCACAAGGTGTGCGATACTCAGGGACATGGCCAAGGTAAGGAAGGCTGAAAAACGACCACCACAAGAAACATAAGATAAAACGTCAAGACTGGGCCAAGAAATATCTTAAGACTGACTTTTCACAGGTTTCATGGACGTATGAAATGAGAGTGACTCTTGATGGGCCAGATGGATGGGCCAGAGGCTGGATCAGTA
Source organism: Ranitomeya variabilis (assembly GCF_051348905.1). Taxonomy (NCBI): domain Eukaryota; kingdom Metazoa; phylum Chordata; class Amphibia; order Anura; family Dendrobatidae; genus Ranitomeya; species Ranitomeya variabilis. The sequence continues at coordinate 13,739,650 of NC_135234.1, read as the reverse complement.
AAGGGCAGAGAGCTCCACTCAGACGCCCACAAGGTGGAGGTGGGGTACTGCTGTGGACTGGTATCATCAAAGATGAACTTATGGGACCTTTTCGGGTTGAGGATGGAGTGAAGCTCAACTCCCAGACCTACTGCAAGTTTCTGGAAGACAACTTCTTCAAGCAGTGGTACAGGAAGACGCCGGTATCGTTCAAGAAAACATGATTTTCATGCAGGACAATGCTCCATCACATGCCTCCAACTACTCCACAGCGTGGCTGGCCAGTAAAGGTCTCAGAGAAGAAAAAATAATGACATGGCCTCCTTGTTCACCTGATCTGAACCCCATAGAGAACCTGTGGTCCCTCATAAAATGTGAGATCTGCAGGGAGGGAAAACAGTCCACCTCTCGGAACAGTGTCTGGAGGCTGTGGTGGCCGCTGCACCGTAAACAGATCAAGCAACTGACAGAATCTATGGATGGAGGCTGCCGAGTGTCATCATAAAGAAAGGGGGCTATATTGGGCACTCATTTTTGGGGGTTTTGTTTTTGCATGTTAGACATGTTTATTTCTAAATTTTGTGCAGTTATATTGGTTTACCTGGTGAAAATAAACAAGTGAGATGGGAATATATGTTTTTTTTATTAAGTTGCCTAATAATTCTGCACAGTAATAGTTACCTGCACAAACAGATATCCAGATAGCCAAATCTAAAAAAAAAACACTCCAACTTCTAAAAATATTAAGCTTTGATATTTATGAGTCTTTTGGGTTGATTGAGAACATAGTTGTTGATCAATAATAAAAATAATCCTCTAAAATACAACTTGCCTAATAATTCTGCACACAGTGTATACCCTGTATCCTATATGCCCTGTATATACCATGGATCTTATATACCATGTGTTAATGAACTGTACCCTCCGAGCTCTAGGATTGTTCTCGTTTCCTATTATTATTAGGTAAATTAAAGGGCAACTCCAGAAAAAAATCCTAATTCCTCTTTACACTAGAGAACAAATGTGGGAACATTGTACCCCTCCATCCCTCCGTCCATCCATCCCTCTATCCCTCCGTCCCTCCATCCCTCTGTCCCTCTATCCCACATCCCTGCATCTCTCCATCCCTTCGTCCCTCCATTTCTTTAGCCCTCTATCCCTCCGTCCATCTATCCCTCCGTATCTCCGTCCCTCTGTCCCTACATCTCTCTATCCCTCCGTATCTCCATCCCTTCGTCCCTCCAGCCCTCCGTCCCTCTGTCCCTCCATCCCTCTGTCCCTACATCCCTCTTTCTCTCTCCATCCCTCCGTCCCTTTATCCCTCCGTCCCTTTATCCCTCCGTCCCTCTGTCCCTATGTCCCTCTGTCCCTACGTCCCTCTTTCTCTCTTCATCCCTCCGTCCCTTTATCCCTTCGTCCCTCTGTCCCTATGTCCCTCTGTCCCTATGTCCCTCTTTCTCTCTCCGTCCCACTATCCCTCCGTCCCTCTATCCTTCCGCCCCTCTATCCCTTCTTCCCTCTGTCTCTCTATCCTTCCGTCCCTCTGTCCCTACGTCCCTCTTTCTCTCTCCATCCCTCCGTCCCTCTATCCTTCCGCACCTCTATCCCTGTCCCTCCGTCCCTCTATCCTTCATCCCCTCTATCCCTGTCCCTCCGTCTCTCTATCCCTCCGTTCCTCTGTCCCTCTATCCCTCAGTCCCTCTATCTCTCTATCCCTCCGCCCCTCTATTCCTCCGTCCCTCCATCCCTCCGTCCCTCCATCCCTCCGTCCCTCCATCCCTTTATCCCTCCATCTCTTCAACACTCCGCCCCATTGTCCCTCTTTCCCTCTGTCCCTTTATCCCTCCGTCCCTCCATCTCTTCATACCTCCGTCCCTCCATACCTCTATCCCCTTATCCCTCTATCCCTCCATCCCTCTATCCCTTGACCCCTCTGCCACCTCTGTTCCTATAGTACAATTGCTCCTAATCCCCACAACTCACCAGTGATCCTCCCTCCTTCTCCATAGAAGTGACCATCCAGGATTCTGGGAAAGTTTGGTGGTGGCCCTCAGGAGGAGGACGCAGACAATGCTTCTGATGTGGGGATGATGGTGGTGGTAGGGCCCGGCGGGGCACAATGGCCCATACAGCCAGAGGAGGGGGCGTCCCGCCGGCGGGGGCCCCACTGTCACATTGTGGAGATCACACACAAGTTGATTATACTACATAAATATATAACTAGCGCTGAAAAGTGAACAATCGGGGTCTTGTTGGTGCGGGGATATAAAGCCGGGATGATGGATGCCTCGTCCTGGCAGCCGCACGTTCTTTTTCATCTGGTGTAGAGCGGAAACGCTGTGAACAGTAATCCCAAAGTTATGTTCCTCCGTATAAAGGGACGATTCTGCTGCTGTGGAGAAGCGCAAGAGATGGTCTCCCAACCGGGGCAAGAAATCCTCTTATCTGGCCCAACCTGACCACAGACCCCTATGACTCCCCCAGTCACCTCCAGAGCTGCGGTCACATTTCTACTGGCCTCCTCTTGCCTCCTCTAAAGTTATAATTGCGCTGCGTCTTTTTCTGCTAATTTTTGAGAGCGTCTGTAAAAAAATGAACAAAATATTGGTCCTATGACGTTTATGTGGGAAAACGACTGCTGGTTGTGGCCGGAGAACGTCCTCTGTACACGTCCGACCTCCCGGCCAGAGATCGCGCCATTCTCCTGGACGCTCAATGCTCTGCAATAGGCTGAGAGGACGCTCAGAAGACGGCCCGGCCGCCCCTCTGGTGCATTTTGTCAGAAGATTTGCTGGCGTTTTCTAAATTGTTTATTGGATGTAAAAAATTGTCACCAAAGAACTCTAAAAGAGCTAAAAAATACATCCGAAAAAATAATAAAAGTACTAAATAAACAAGCAAAAAAGGCTAAAAAAAAGACACTTCAGGATTACAGATCTCCAGAGAAAAGGAGAGAGAAGCGGAGCGTTTCACTGATTGTAAAACGGGTGTTTGCTGACCTCTGGGAAAAGACGCAGTGTGAACGTGCGCTCAGGGTATGTGTCCATGCTCAGGGTATGTGTCCACGCTCAGGGTATGTGTCCGCGCTCAGGGTATGTGTCCATGCTCAGGGTATGTGTCCGCGCTCAGGGTATGTGTCCGCGCTCAGGGTATGTGTCCGCGCTCAGGGTATGTGTCCGCGCTCAGGGTATGTGTCCGCGCTCAGGGTATGTGTCCGCGCTCAGGGTATGTGTCCGCGCTCAGGGTATGTGTCCGCGCTCAGGGTATGTGTCCGCGCTCAGGGTATGTGTCCGCGCTCAGGGTATGTGTCCGCGCTCAGGGTATGTGTCCGCGCTCAGTGTATGTGTCCGCGCTCAGTGTATGTGTCCGCGCTCAGGGTATGTGTCCGCGCTCAGGGTATGTGTCCGCGCTCAGGGTATGTGTCCATGCTCATGGTATGTGTCCGCGCTCAGTGTATGTGTCCGCGCTCAGGGTATGTGTCCGCGCTCAGGGTATGTGTCCGCGCTCAGGGTATGTGTCCGCGCTCAGTGTATGTGTCTGCGCTCAGGGTATGTGTCCGCGCTCAGTGTATGTGTCTGCGCTCAGGGTATGTGTCCGCGCTCAGGGTATGTGTCCACGCTCAGGGTGTGTGTCCACGCTCAGGGTATATGTCCACGCTCAGGGTATGTGTCCGCGCTCAGGGTATGTGTCCGCGCTCAGGATATGTGTCCACGCTCAGGGTATGTGTCCACGCTCAGGGTATGTATCCACGCTCAGGGTATGTGTCCCCGCTCAGGGTATGTGTCCGCGCTCAGGATATGTGTCCGCGCTCAGGATATGTGTCCATGCTCATGGTATGTGTCCGCGCTCAGTGTATGTGTCCGCGCTCAGGGTATGTGTCCGCGCTCAGGGTATGTGTCCGCGCTCAGGGTATGTGTCCGCGCTCAGTGTATGTGTCTGCGCTCAGGGTATGTGTCCGCGCTCAGTGTATGTGTCTGCGCTCAGGGTATGTGTCCTCGCTCAGGATATGTGTCCGCGCTCAGGGTGTGTGTCCACGCTCAGGGTGTGTGTCCACGCTCAGGGTATATGTCCACGCTCAGGGTATGTGTCCGCGCTCAGGGTATGTGTCCGCGCTCAGGATATGTGTCCACGCTCAGGGTATGTGTCCACGCTCAGGGTATGTATCCACGCTCAGGGTATGTGTCCCCGCTCAGGGTGTGTGTCCGCGCTCAGGGTATGTGTCCGCGCTCAGTGTATGTGTCTGCGCTCAGGGTATGTGTCCGCGCTCAGTGTATGTGTCTGCGCTCAGGGTATGTGTCCGCGCTCAGGGTATGTGTCCACGCTCAGGGTGTGTGTCCACGCTCAGGGTATATGTCCACGCTCAGGGTATGTGTCCACGCTCAGGGTATGTGTCCGCGCTCAGGATATGTGTCCACGCTCAGGGTATGTGTCCACGCTCAGGGTATGTATCCACGCTCAGGGTATGTGTCCGCGCTCAGTGTATGTGTCTGCGCTCAGGGTATGTGTCCGCGCTCAGGGTATGTGTCCATGCTCAGGGTATGTGTCCACGCTCAGGATATGTGTCCACGCTCAGGATGTGTGTCCACGCTCAGGGTGTGTGTCCATGCTCAAGGTATGTGTCCACGCTCAGGGTATGTGTCCGCGCTCAGGGTGTGTGTCCGCGCTCAGGGTATGTGTCCACGCTCAGGGTATGTGTCCACGTTCAGGATTGCATCAGGATTTGGTCAGGATTTTACGCAGGTAAAATCCTGACCAAATCTGCACCTGAGGTCACTGGCAGGTCACCTGCGTTGTTCTTGCATGTTTTGCTCATTGTAAGGACATGCTGCGTTCTGAAAAGACGTCCCACATGTGAGTTTTCTCGGGTGTGCCGCATGCGTCTTTTACTGCATAGTGGAGACGGGATTTCATGAAATCATCCACTATACTGTAACATCTGGACGCTGCGTGTTTGATGCTTCGGCTCTACGCAAACACGCAGCGTTTCCTGAACGTGGAAACATCCCCTCATCCTGCAGGAGCCTAGTGTTAGTTATATGAGGCTGGATGGAAGACGGCGTCATTCTACAATTCACCTGTAATTGTGTCAGGGCTTCTGTATCTGCAAGATCTCTGCTCCTAATCGCTGAAGAGGAAAACTGAAAATCTGTACAAATCTAATACTTCTCACAGCTTGTTACATTTGTATCCAGTCCACGTGAAGCCTTAAAGGATAGATAGATAGATAGATAGATAGATAGATAGATAGATAGATAGATAGATAGATAATATATGGATGATAGATTAATAGAACTATAGATGATAGATAATAGATAGATAATTGATAGATAGATAATAGATAGATAATTGATAGATAATAGATGGATGATAGATTAATAGAAAGATAGATGATAGATAATAGATAGATGATAGATAATAGATAGATGATAGATAGATAATCTATATATAATTGTCTAAGGGGTACTTCCATCTGTCTGTCCCGGATATTCATTGGTTGCGGCCTCTGTCTGTCATGGAATCCAAGTCGCTTATTGGTTGCGCCAGCTGCCTGTCATGGCTGCCGCGACCAATCAGCGACGGGCACAGTCCGATTAGTCCCTCCCCTACTCCCCAGCAATCACTGCCCGGCGCCCGCTACATAATCCCCTCCAGTCACCGCTCACACAGGGTTAATGGCAGCGGTAACGGGCCGCAGTGTAACACACTCCATTACCGCTGCTATTAACCCTGTGTGTCCCCAACTATTTACTATTGACGCTGCCTATGCAGAATCAATAGTAAAAATATGTCATGTTAAAAATAATAATAATAATAAAAAAAAAAAACTGCCATACTCACCATCCGCCGCCTTTTGCGCTCCTAGCGTCGCTACGGTGACCACTCCATGCAAGCGGCAGCTTCTGGTCCCAGGATAGTATGTGAGAAGGACCTGCCATAATGTCACGGTCATGTGACCGCGACGTCATCACACCCTGGGACCGGAAGCTGTCGCCTGCACCGCGCACAGGGCCAGGACTTCAACGGGCCTACGGAGGGTGAGTATATGTTTATTTTTTATTTTAACTCTGTATACTAAGTGGCTCTGTGCTGTATACTCCGTCACTGTGCAATATACTACGTGACTGGGCAATATACTACGTGGCTGGGCAATATACTACGTGGCTGGGCAATATACTACGTGGCTGGGCAATATACTACGTCACTGGGCAATATACTACGTGACTGGGCAATATACTACGTGACTGGGCAATATACTACGTGACTGGGCAATATACTACGTGGCTGGGCAATATACTACGTGGCTGGGCAATATACTACGTGGCTGGGCAATATACTACGTGACTGGGCAATATACTCCGTCACTGGGCAATATACTACGTAGCTGGGCAATATACTACATCACTGGGCAATATACTACGTGGCTGGGCAATATACTACGTGGCTGGGCAATATACTACGTGGCTGGGCAATATACTACGTGACTGGGCAATATACTACGTCACTGGGCAATATACTACGTGACTGGGCAATATACTACGTGACTGGGCAATATACTACGTGACTGGGCAATATACTACGTGGCTGGGCAATCTACTACGTAACTGGGCAATATACTACGTGGTTGGGCAATATACTACGTGGCTGGGCAATATACTACGTGACTGGGCAATATACTACGTGACTGGGCAATATACTACGTAGCTGGGCAATCTACTACGTAACTGGGCAATATACTACGTGACTGGGCAATATACTACGTCACTGGGCAATATACTACGTGACTGGGCAATATACTACGTGACTGGGCAATATACTACGTCACTGGGCAATATACTACGTGACTGGGCAATATACTACGTGGCTGGGCAATATACTACGTGGCTGGGCAATCTACTACGTAACTGGGCAATATACTACGTAGCTGGGCAATCTACTACGTAACTGGGCAATATGCTACGTGACTGGGCAATATGCTACGTGACTGGGCAATATACTACGTAACTTGGCAATATACTACGTGGCTGCGCAATATACTACGTGGCTGGGCTATATACTACGTGACTGGGCAATATACTACGTCACTGGGCAATATACTACGTGGCTGGGCAATATACTACGTCACTGGGCAATATACTACGTAGCTGGGCAATATACTACGTCACTGGGCAATATACTACGTCACTGGGCAATATACTACGTCACTGGGCAATATACTACGTGGCTGGGCAATATACTACGTCACTGGGCAATATACTACGTCACTGGGCAATATACTACGTGGCTGGGCAATATACTACGTCACTGGGCAATATACTACGTGGCTGGGCAATATACTACGTCACTGGGCAATATACTACGTGGTTGGGCAATATACTACTTCACTGGGCAATATACTACGTCGCGGGGCAATATACTACGTGGCTGGGCAATATACTACATGGCTGGGCAATATACTACGTGACTGGGCAATATACTACGTGGCTGGGCAATATACTACGTAGCTGGGCAATATACTACGTCACTGGGCAATATACTACGTCACTGGGCAATATACTACGTCGCGGGGCAATATACTACGTGGCTGGGCAATATACTACTTCACTGGGCAATATACTACGTGGGCTGTGCAATATACTACGTGGCTGGGCAATATACTACGTGGCTGGGCAATATACTACGTGGCTGGGCAATATACTACGTCACTGGGCAATATACTACGTGGGCTGTGCAATATACTACGTGGCTGGGCAATATACTACGTGGCTGGGCAATATACTACGTGGCTGGGCAATATACTACGTCACTGGGCAATATACTACGTAGCTGGGCAATATACTACGTAGCTGGGCAATATACTACGTCACTGGGCAATATACTACGTCACTGGGCAATATACTACGTCGCGGGGCAATATACTACGTGGCTGGGCAATATACTACGTCACTGGGCAATATACTACGTGGGCTGTGCAATATACTACGTGGCTGGGCAATATACTACGTGGCTGGGCAATATACTACGTGGCTGGGCAATATACTACGTGGGCTGTGCAATATACTACGTGGCTGGGCAATATACTACGTGGCTGGGCAATATACTACGTGGCTGGGCAATATACTACGTGGCTGGGCAATATACTACGTGGCTGGGCAATATACTACGTCACTGGGCAATATACTACGTGGCTGGGCAATATACTACGTCACTGGGCAATATACTACGTGGGCTGTGCAATATACTACGTGGCTGGGCAATATACTACGTGGCTGGGCAATATACTACGTCACTGGGCAATATACTACGTGGCTGGGCAATATACTACGTGGACATGCATATTCTAGAATACCCGATGCGTTAGAATCGGGCCACCATCTAGTAGATAGATAATAGATTATAGATAATAGATGGATAATAGATAGATAATAGATAGATTAATAGAATGATAGATGATAGATAATAGACAGATAGATAATAGATAAATAATAGTTGTGTTCAAAAGTTTACATCCCCCGGCAGAATTTTTGCTTTCTTGGCCTTTTTTCAGAGAATATGAATGATAACACCAAGTCTTTTTCTCCACTCATGGATAGTGGTTGGGTGAAGCCATTTATTGTCAGACTTCACCCAACCGCTAACCATGAGTGGAGTAAAAGACTTGGTGTTATCCTTCATATTCTCTGAAAAAAGGCCAAGAAAGCAAAAATTCTGCCGGGGGATGTAAACTTTAGAGCACAAGTGTAAATAGATAATAGATAGAAGATAAAAAATGGAGGCATCACACCAGTTAAAGGCGTAAAAGGTGCTTATTTAATAGCCCATAGTGGTGACGTTTTGGCTCAAAACTGTGAGCCTTTCTCAAGCAACAAACCGCGGACAGTGCCACCTTTCATAGGTGTATATATATTTACATAGTTAATGCATAGAGTGCATGATGTTCAATATTTGTGACAATATATAGTAAAATTACCGTATAAAGTGCATATAGTTCAATTAAGAAGGCATGCAATGTGTGCAGGACATCAAAACCAGTTAATTATTCCTCTTTGCACATATATATCATATTTACACTAATGACTCCCACCATGAGATATAATACCACGCCGAATTCAGCGCTCACATTCCCACCTACTGCCCATGACAGCTCTAAACCAAAAGGAAAGCTCCGCGCACGGTTTGGGAAAGCTCCGCGCACGGTTTGGGAAAGCTCCGCGCAGGGTTTGGGAAAGCTCCGCGCAGGGTTTGGGAAAGCTCCGCGCACGGTTTGGGAAAGCTCCGCGCACGGTTTGGGAAAGCTCCGCGCAGGGTTTGGGAAAGCTCCGCGCAGGGTTTGGGAAAGCTCCGCGCAGGGTTTGGGAAAGCTCCGCGCAGCGTTTGGGAAAGCTCCGCGCAGCGTTTGGGAAAGCTCCGCGCACGGTTTGGGAAAGCTCCGCGCACGGTTTGGGAAAGCTCCGCGCAGGGTTTGGGAAAGCTCCGCGCACGGTTTGGGAAAGCTCCGCGCAGGGTTTGGGAAAGCTCAGCGCACGGTTTGGGAAAGCTCCGCGCAGGGTTTGGGAAAGCTCCGCGCAGGGTTTGGGAAAGCTCCGCGCACGGTTTGGGAAAGCTCCGCGCACGGTTTGGGAAAGCTCCGCGCACGGTTTGGGTGTTGCCTTGGAGGCTCGGTACGTTGTGGCCTGAATCTGCTTTTCATTTTTTTTCTCTTTAGATATTAGATAGATAATAGATAGATGATCTCTATAGATCACATACTGATATAATGATGATGATGAGTGATATCTATAGATCACATACTGATATAATGATGATGATGAGTGATATCTATAGATCACATACTGATTTAATGATGATGATGAGTGATCTCTATAGATCACATACTGATATAATGATGATGAGTGATATCTATAGATCAGACACTGATATAATGATGATGATGAGTGATATCTATAGATCAGACACTGATATAATGATGATGATGATGAGTGATATCTATAGATCAGACACTGATATAATGAAGATGATGAGTGATATCTATAGATCAGACACTGATATAATGATGATGATGATGAGTGATATCTATAGATCAGACACTGATATAATGATGATGATGAGTGATATCTATAGATCAGACACTGATATAATGATGATGATGAGTGATATCTATAGATCAGACACTGATATAATGATGATGATGAGTGATATCTATAGATCAGACACTGATATAATGATGATGATGAGTGATATCTATAGATCAGACACTGATATAATGATGATGATGAGTGATATCTATAGATCAGACACTGATATAATGATGATGATGAGTGATATCTATAGATCAGACACTGATATAATGATGATGATGAGTGATATCTATAGATCACATACTGATATAATGATGATGATGAGTGATATCTATAGATCACATACTGATTTAATGATGATGATGAGTGATATCTATAGATCACATACTGATATAATGATGATGATGATGAGTGATATCTATAGATCAGATGATGATGAGTGATATCTATAGATCAGACACTGATATGATGATGATGATGAGTGATATCTATAGATCAGACACTGATATGATGATGATGAGTGATATCTATAGATCAGACACTGATATAATGATGATGATGAGTGATATCTATAGATCAGACACTGATATAATGATGATGATGAGTGATATCTATAGATCAGACACTGATATAATGATGATGATGAGTGATATCTATAGATCAGACACTGATATAATGAAGATGATGAGTGATATCTATAGATCAGACACTGATATAATGATGATGATGAGTGATATCTATAGATCAGACACTGATATAATGATGATGATGAGTGATATCTATAGATCAGACACTGATATAATGATGATGATGAGTGATATCTATAGATCAGACACTGATATAATGATGATGATGAGTGATATCTATAGATCAGACACTGATATAATGATGATGATGATGAGTGATATCTATAGATCAGACACTGATATAATGATGATGATGAGTGATATCTATAGATCAGACACTGATATAATGAAGATGATGAGTGATATCTATAGATCAGAGACTGATATAATGATGATGATGAGTGATATCTATAGATCAGACACTGATATAATGATGATGATGAGTGATATCTATAGATCAGACACTGATATAAGGAAGATGATGAGTGATATCTATAGATCAGAGACTGATATAATGATGATGATGAGTGATATCTATAGATCAGAGACTGATATAATGAAGATGATGAGTGATATCTATAGATCAGACACTGATATAATGATGATGATGATGATGAGTGATATCTATAGATCACATACTGATTTAATGATGATGATGAGTGATATCTATAGATCACATACTGATATAATGATGATGATGAGTGATATCTATAGATCAGACACTGATATAATGATGATGATGAGTGATATCTATAGATCAGACACTGATATAATGATGATGATGAGTGATATCTATAGATCAGACACTGATATAATGAAGATGATGAGTGATATCTATAGATCAGACACTGATATAATGATGATGATGAGTGATATCTATAGATCAGACACTGATATAATGAAGATGATGAGTGATATCTATAGATCAGACACTGATATAATGATGATGATGAGTGATATCTATAGATCAGACACTGATATAATGAAGATGATGAGTGATATCTATAGATCAGACACTGATATAAGGAAGATGATGAGTGATATCTATAGATCAGAGACTGATATAATGATGATGATGAGTGATATCTATAGATCAGACACTGATATAATGAAGATGATGAGTGATATCTATAGATCAGACACTGATATAATGATGATGATGAGTGATATCTATAGATCAGACACTGATATAATGAAGATGATGAGTGATATCTATAGATCAGACACTGATATAAGGAAGATGATGAGTGATATCTATAGATCAGACACTGATATAATGATGATGATGATGAGTGATATCTATAGATCAGACACTGATATAATGAAGATGATGAGTGATATCTATAGATCAGACACTGATATAATGATGATGATGATGAGTGATATCTATAGATCACATACTGATTTAATGATGATGATGAGTGATATCTATAGATCACATACTGATATAATGATGATGATGAGTGATATCTATAGATCAGACACTGATATAATGATGATGATGAGTGATATCTATAGATCAGACACTGATATAATGATGATGATGAGTGATATCTATAGATCAGACACTGATATAATGATGATGATGAGTGATATCTATAGATCATACACTGATATGATGATGATGATGATGAGTGATATCTATAGATCAGACACTGATATGATGATGATGAGTGATATCTATAGATCAGACACTGATATAATGAAGATGATGAGTGATATCTATAGATCAGACACTGATATAATGATGATGATGAGTGATATCTATAGATCAGACACTGATATAATGAAGATGATGAGTGATATCTATAGATCAGACACTGATATAATGAAGATGATGAGTGATATCTATAGATCAGACACTGATATAATGATGATGATGAGTGATATCTATAGATCAGACACTGATATAATGATGATGATGATGAGTGATATCTATAGATCAGACACTGACACAATCTTTATTGGTTTCCCACGTAACATTACTCTATATCTTGGATGGTAGGTTAATTGTTCACATGATAATCTGCTTTACAATTTTTGGAAAATACCAGAAATCTTTCATACATCGTTTGATTTTATCTATATTGATCTACATATCTATCAGTATACATCTGTAATGTATCTTGTATCTATCTTGTATCTAAATCTGTGAATCTAATATACAGAGCTGGGCAAAATTTTTAAGCAGTTGTGAAATAGATTCTGCATAGTAACAATTCTTTCAAAAATAGAAGTGATAATTTATTTTTATCAAATAAATGCAATGTGAATGAATAAAAGAGAAATGTAAATTTCATCAGTAGCTGGTGACCAACCATCACCTCCATTATCAGTATCTGATGACCGCCCTCACCTCCATCATCAGTGTCTGGTGACCGCCCGTTGCCTCCATCATCAGTATCTGGTGACCGCCCTCACCTCCATTATCAGTATCTGGTGACCGCCCTCACCTCCATCATCAGTGTCTGGTGACCGCCCGTTGCCTCCATCATCAGTATCTGGTGACCGCCCTCACCTCCATTATCAGTATCTGATGACCGCCCTCACCTCCATCATCAGTGTCTGGTGACCGCCCGTTGCCTCCATCATCAGTATCTGGTGACCGCCCTCACCTCCATTATCAGTATCTGGTGACTGCCCTCACCTCCATCATCAGTATCTGGTGACCGCCCGTCTCCTCCATTATCAGTATCTGGTGACCAACTGTCACCTCCATCATCAGTATCTGGTGACCGCCCTCACCTCCATCATCAGTATCTGATGACCGCCCGCCTCCTCCATCATCAGTATCTGGTGACCGCCCGTCTCCTCCATTATCAGAATCTGGTGTCCACCTGTTGCCTCCATCATCAGTATCTGGTGACCTCCCGTCACCTCCATTATCAGTATCTGGTGTCCACCTGTTGTTTCCATCATCAGTATCTGGTGTCCACCTGTTGCCTCCATCATCAGTATCTGGTGACCGCCCGTCTCCTCCATCATCAATATCTGGTGACCGCCTGTCACCTCCATTATCAGTATCTTGTGTTCTCCTGTTGTTTCCATCATCAGTATCTGGTGTCCACCTGTTGCCTCCATCATCAGTATCTGGTGACCTCCCGTCACCTCCATTATCAGTATCTGGTGACCTCCCGTCACCTCCATTATCAGTATCTGGTGTCCACCTGTTGTTTCCATCATCAGTATCTGGTGTCCACCTGTTGCCTCCATCATCAGTATCTGGTGACCACCTGTCACCTCCATCATCAGTATCTGGTGTCCACCTGTTGCCTCCATCATCAGTATATGATGACCGCCTGTCACCTCCATTATCAGTATCTTGTGTTCTCCTGTTGTTTCCATCATCAGTATCTGGTGTCCACCTGTTGCCTCCATCATCAGTATCTGGTGTCCACCTGTTGCCTCCATCATCAGTATCTGGTGACCGCCTGTCACCTCCATTATCAGTATCTGGTGTCCACCTGTTGCCTCCATCATCAGTATCTGGTGTCCACCTGTCACATCCATCATCAGTATCTGGTGACTCCCCGTCCCCTCCATCATCAGTATCTGGTGACTGCCCGTCCCCTCCATCATCAGTATCTGGTGCCTGCCCGCCAACTCCATCATCAGTATCTGGTGTCCACCTGTTGCCTCCATCATCAGTATCTGGTGACCGCCTGTCACCTCCATTATTAGTATCTGGTGTCCACCTGTTGCCTCCATCATCAGTATCTGGTGTCCACCTGTCACCTCCATCATCAGTATCTGGTGTCCACCTGTTGCCTCCATCATCAGTAGCTGGTGACCGCCTGTCACCTCCATCATCAGTATCTGGTGTCCACCTGTTGTTTCCATCATCAGTATCTGGTGTCCACCTGCTGCCTCCATCATCAGTATCTGGTGTCCACCTGTCACCTCCATCATCAGTATCTGGTGTCCACCTGTTGCCTCCATCATCAGTATCTGGTGTCCACCTGTCACCTCCATCATCAGTATCTGGTGTCCACCTGTCACCTCCATCATCAGTATCTGGTGTCCACCTGTCACCTCCATCATCAGTATCTGGTGACTGTCCGTCGCCTCCATCATCAGTATCTGTGACCACCCGTCGCCTCCATCATCAGTACCTGGTGTCCATCTGTTGTTTCCATCATCAGTATCTGGTGACCGGCCATCACCTCCATCGTCACTACTGTCATAGTTGTGGACAGGATTCCCTTTCCTGTCCTCTCAGGGATCCTTGTCAGTGATGTATCTTGACTGTGTGTCTGACCCCCTGGTGTGCTTGCATACTGTTTCGTCCTTTTGCCTTTTAGTGTATGACCCGGTCCGTTTACCCGTCTGTGCATTTGCCTAGTGACTCTGTCCTTGTTATCCGTTTCTGGCTCTGACTCTTGGCTTGGTACACTTTCCTCCCGTCTGCCTGCCCCGTTTGTACTGCGTCGCTATCTCCGACTATCTGACCTCTTGCTACGTCCTGACCACCCTTTACGTCTCACCCTTCTGGCACTTCATCTACCTCTCGGCTTGACTTCGGCACTTTCTGACTACTCTCCGGCATCTACGGCCACTGCCGTCTGGCTCGCCTCCGGTCACTCACCGGTGGTCACGTGTTTCAGGTCCTGCACGCCGGCAGGTAAGCTTGCCACAGCTCTCTGCACACGCTCTCGGTCCGTTTGCAAGACATGCACAGACTCCTGCTGTAAGTCTGCAGCTGGGTTTCTGATATGTTTGGTGACCGTCCATCACCTCCATTTCTTCTTCTCGTCACTTGCGCACAGTTTATGGAGGATTTCAGCAGGAGGTTGTCCCAAACATCTTAGCGACCTGACCCCAGATCTTCTGTGTATGATGCTTGAGCAGATCCTTGTTTTCTCTTCATGTGATCCCAGACAGAAGATGTGAGATCAGGGCTCCGCGGCTGGATCATCACTTCCTGGATTCCTCCTTCTTAATAACATCGGCTGGATGTTGGGGGTCATTGTCCGGCTGCACAATAAACTTGGAGCCAATCAGACGCCTCCTGATGGTGTCACATGATGGAAAGGTATCTGCCTGGAATTCTTAGCATTGAGGACACCATTGATCCTGACCAAATCCCCAGCTACATTTGCTGAAATGCATCCACAATCTTGCAGGACCCTCCACCATGCTTCACTGTTCCTGCAGACCCTTATTGTTCTGCTCTCCAGATCTTCAGGAACAAACTGTGTTCTGTTACAGCCGAATATTCCATATTGTGACTCCTCAGTCGTAGAGACTTACTGACATTTTACTGTCCTTGTTTCCATGTAGAAGGTGTGGATTTTGACCACCTTTCTTCTGTCAAGACTACTTTTGGCTGGACTTCTCAGAGTAGTATATGGGTGTAGCTTGGTTGCTGATGGCATTATTGGACATCTTGCTATTCTGAAGGGGAAAGAGTTTCCTTGGCCAACCATTAGGTCTATGGTTCTTAACGTTGCCCACTTCTTTGTGCTTCCTCACAAGAACGTGATAAACACTTCTTGAAACCCCAGACTTCTGTGAAATCTTAACCTGGGAGATACCTTGCTGATGCAGTATAACTACCTGGTGTCTTGTTGCTGTGCTTAGTTAAGAAAGAGGAATGAGGAGTTCTGGAAGTGATGATCCGACCCCACATGATCTCACATCATCCAGTCTGTCTGGGATCACATGAAGAGACAGAAGGATCCACACAAGCCTCATACACCGAGGATCTGGGGGCAGGTCTCCAAGATGTTTAGAACAAACTCCTTCAGAGATCCTTCACAAGCTCTGTACCAATGACAAGAAGTGGTGGAGTCAGCGGGCGATCATCAGATACTGATGATGGAGTCAACGGGAGTCATCAGATACTGATGATGGAGGCGATGAGCAGTCACCAGATACTGATGATGGAGGCGATGAGCAGTCACCACATACTGATGATGGAGTCAACGGTGGTCATCAGATGCTGATGATGGAGTCAACGGGAGTCAACAGATACTGATGATGGAGGCGATGAGCAGTCACCAGATACTGATGATGGAGGCGATGAGCACTCACCAGATACTGATGATGGAGTCAACGGTGGTCATCAAATGCTGATGATGGAGGCAATGAGCAGTCACCAGTTACTGATGATGGAGGGGACGGGCGGTCACCAGATACTGATGATGGAGGGGATGGGCGGTCACCAGATACTGATGATGGAGGCGATGAGCTGCCACCAGATGCTGATGATGGAGGTGATGGATGGTCACCAGATACTGATGATGCAGGGGACGGGCGGTCCCCAGATACTGATGATGGAGGGGACGGGCAGTCACCACATACTGATGATGGAGGCGATGAGCAGCCACCAGATACTGATGATGGAGGTGATGGGTGGTCACCAGATACTGATGATGGAGGAGACGGGCGGTCACCAGATACTGATGATGGATGGGACGGGCGTTCACCAGATACTGATGATGGAGGGGACGGGCGTTCACCAGATACTGATGATGGAGGCGCTGAGCAGTCACCAGATACTGATGATGGATGAGACGAGCGATCACGAGATACTGATGATGATTTTTTTAAAAGCCTGCTTTGTAGCATGTTTTGTACACCTGCCTAAAACTTTTGCACTGCACTGTATAGATTTAGATTTCTGTATGGTAAATGTTTCACAAGTCTATCAGGTATTTTTTTTAAATGTGTATAAAACATTTTTTACTTGTTTTTTCTGTATAAAAGGTTTTCTAAACCTTTTTTCTCTATTAGACAATTGTGTACCATGTAGCAATGTATTTATCTGTCTCATATTCAATTAAAATAATATACAAAGATCAAAAAATATAAAAAAGCTCTAATGTCAGGGCCAAATAAACATTAGCATTGTCGAAGTAAGTGTAAGGATAACAATATGGAAAAGTGACGTATCCAGAGTTGATATACTGATCATGGTTTCCTGTACAATTTTCTCTATTAGATCCACACCTCCATCTCATCCCGATCTATCTCACAGATATCTGGTCACTTGTCTGTTTCTTATTCTATTACATGACTATCTGTAGCTCAAGTTTATCTACTTTGTATCTCTCTGTCGCTCATATCTATCAGTCGAATGTGTCTATCCCATTTCTTTCATTTTATCTATCTATTGTATCAGTCTCATATCTATTCATGTATCTCATATCAATATATTTTGTATTTATGTATTTATCTCAAATAAGAAGGTGGTAAATGCCGGCAGATACAAAACACGAGAAAGGGTCTTTATACAAGCAAATACAGAAGGACCGCCGAACTCCAGCAAAAAGTGTTACTTATTCCATCTATCTATTATCTAATTATCTTCTATCTTTTATCTATCTATCATCTATCTATTATTTATCTATTATCTATCTATTATCTATTATTTATCTATCATCTATCTATTATCTATCATCTAGCTATTATTTATCTATAATCTATCTATTATCTATATATCACATACCATCTATCTATTATCTATCTATCTTATCTATATATCTTCTTTTTATCTATCCACCTATGTATCTATCTATTATTTATCTATCATCTATCTATTATCTATGATATATCTATCTGTTACCTATTATCTATCTATTAGCTATATATCATCTATTATCTCTTATCTAAATATCTTCTTTTTATTAACTATCCACCTAGGTATCCATCTATCTATTATCTATCATCTGTTATCTATCATTTATCTATTATCTATATATCTTCTATCTATTATCCATCTATCATATATACTATATATCTATCTGTCTATTATCTATCTATTCTCTATTATCTATTTTTATCTATCTATCATCTATGTATTATCTATTTTTTATCTATTATCTGTTATCTATTTGTTATCTACCTATCAATTTATCTATTATCTATCATCTGTGCCATCCATAAAGCAACCTTAATAAGATCTGGCCCTGACATTCCTTCTCTGTCAATATTAATGTACCTGCTGCTCAATGTAGTGCCCCCCTCTTCTTTTCTCCAATTGTTATTCTGTGGGTACTTTTTGGTGTATTATTGTAAGTTTGTTTTGTGTAGGGTGGATGTGCTCTGCCAGTGTGTCAGTGGTGATGCCAGGGTTGTTGCCAGTGTGGGTACCAGGGTGCCAGTGTGAGTGCCAGTGGTGATGCCAGTGATGGTGCCAGTGTTGGAGCCAGTGTGTCAGTGGTGATGGCAGTGTGAGTACAAGTGCTGGTGTCAGTGGTGATGCCAGTGTTGTTGGCAGTGTGGTGCCTCCGCGGTATTTCCAGGCTGTGTTCTCCCCCCTGGTACAGAGCAGCCACTGACAGATCATTCACATTGAATTGTTTTGTGTGTCAGCAGAGCCGCTAATTGCAGTGGGGCTGATGAACCTGCTGCCTCCCTCCTGCTTCCATCAGTCTTCCTCCTCCTCTGTCTCTTCCTCCTCTTCAGTCTCTTCCTCCTCTCCTCTGTCTCTTCCTCTTCTTCTGTTTCTTCTTCCTCTGTCTCTTCCTCCTCTTCTGTCCCTCCTCTTCTGTCTCTTCCTCCTCTTCTGTCTCTTCCTCCTCTTCTGTCTCTTCCTCCTCTTCAGTCTCTTCCTCCTCTCCTCTGTCTCTTCCTCTTCTTCTGTCTCTTCTTCCTCCTCTGTCTCTTCCTCCTCTTCTGTCTCTTCCTCCTCTTCTGTCTCTTCCTCCTCCTCTGTCTCTTCCTCCTCTTCTGTCTCTTCCTCTTCTGTCTCTTCCTCCTCTCTTCTGTCTCTTCCTCTTCTGTCTCTTCCTCCTCTTCTGTCTCTTCTTCCTCCTCTCTCTCTCTCTCTCTTCTCCTCCTTTGTCTCTTCCTCCTCTGTCTCTCTCTTCTTCCTCCTCTTCTGTCTCTATTCCTCCTCTGTCTCTCTTCCTCCTCTTCAGTCTCTTCCTCCTCTTCTTCAGTCTCTTCCTCCTCTTCAGTCTCTTCCTCCTCTTCTTCTGTCTCTTCCTCCTCTTCAGTCTCTTCCTCCTCTTCTGTCTCTTCCTCCTCTTCTGTCTCTTCCTCCTCTTCTGTCTCTCTTCCTTCTCTTCTGTCTCTTCCTCCTCTCTCTCTTCTTCCTCCTCTTCTGTCTTTTGCTCCTCTGTCTCTCTCTCTTCTTCCTCCTCTTCTGTCTCTTGCTCCTCTCTCTCTCTCTCTCTCTTCTTCCTCCTCTTCTGTCTCTTCCTCCTCTTCTGTCTCTCTTCCTCCGCTTCTGTCTCTTCCTCCTCTTCTCTCTCTTCTTCCTCCTCTTCTGTCTCTTGCTCCTCTGTCTCTCTCTTCCTCCTCCTCTTCTGTCTCTTCCTCTTCTTCCTCCTCTTCTGTCTCTCTTCCTTCTCTTCTGTCTCTTCCTCCTCTCTCTCTCTCTTCTTCCTCCTCTTCTGTCTTTTGCTCCTCTGTCTCTCTCTCTTCTTCCTCCTCTTCTGTCTCTTCCTCCTCTCTCTCTCTTCTTCCTCCTCTTCTGTCTCTTCCTCCTCTTCTGTCTCTTCTTCCTCCTCTGTCTCTCTCTTCTTCCTCCTCTTCTGTCTCTTCCTCTTCTTCCTCCTCTGTCTCTCTTCCTCCTCTTCTGTCTCTTCCTCCTCTGTCTCTCTTCCTCCTCTTCTGTCTCTTCCTCTTCTGTCTCTTCCTCCTCTCTCTCTCTCTCTTCTTCCTCCTCTTCTGTCTCTTCCTCCTCTTCTGTCTCTTGCTCCTCTGTCTCTCTCTTCTTCCTCCTTTTCTGTCTCTTCCTCCTCTCTCTCTCTCTTCTTCCTTCTCCTCTGTCTCTCTTCCTCCTCTCTCTCTCTCTCTTCTTCCTCCTCTTCTGTCTCTCTCTCTCTTCCTCCTCTCTCTCTCTCTTCTTCCTCCTCCTCTGTCTCTTGCTCCTCTGTCTCTCTCTTCTTCCTCCTCTTCTGTCTCTTCTTCCTCCTCTTCTGTCTCTTCCTCCTCTTCTGTCTCTTCCTCCTCTTCTGTCTCTTCTTCCTCCTCTTCTGTCTCTTCTTCCTCCTCTGTCTCTCTCTTCTTCCTCCTCTTCTGTCTCTTCCTCTTCTTCCTCCTGTCTCTCTTCCTCCTCTTCTGTCTCTTCCTCCTCTGTCTCTCTTCCTCCTCTGTCTCTCTCTTCTTCCTCCTCTTCTGTCTCTTCTTCCTCCTCTTCTGTCTCTTCTTCCTCCTCTTCTGTCTCTTCCTCCTCTTCTGTCTCTTCCTCCTCTTCTGTCTCTTCCTCCTCTTCTGTCTCTTCTTCCTCCTCTGTCTCTCTCTTCTTCCTCCTCTCTCTCTCTCTCTTCTTCCTCCTCTTCTGTCTCTTCCTCCTCTTCTGTCTCTTCCTCCTCTTCTGTCTCTTCTTCCTCCTCTGTCTCTCTCTTCTTCCTCCTCTTCTGTCTCTTCCTCCTCTTCTGTCTCTTCCTCCTCTTCTGTCTCTTCCTCCTCTTCTGTCTCTCTCTTCTTCCTCCTCTTCTGTCTCTTCCTCTTCTTCCTCCTCTCCCCGGACGTGGTCTGCTTGCTGATGGCAGGACGGCAGTGGGAGCCGCCGGCAGCAGCAGCAGCAGCATTGTGTCTGGTTTCCTCCGGGCAGGCTGACCCGCCGCCTCCGGGGACTTCTCCATAGACCACTCAGAAGAGAGGAGGAGGAGGAGGAGGAGGAGGGGGCGACACGATCAATATCCTCCTCAGCACCAGCCGCCGCCGCCGCACAGGGGGGGACATTATTTATTTATTTTTTTCTAAAAAAGAAGTCTCAGGACTTGGGTGACAAAGAAGGATTTTTTTTCTTTTTCTCCGTTTTTCTTTTTTTTTTTTTTCTTTTTCTTTTTTTTTATTAACAAAGAGGCAGTTGGAGGAGGCTCTAATAAATTTGGAAGGAAACAGTTCCCCTGTCTGAGGAAAAAAAGGCGACCTCCTGGCTGATTAGCATTCACGGCAGGTAGGAGCTCGCAGCCGGAGGTGTCCGGGGGGCGCAGGGTGGGCGCTCACACCCCGTCACTGCCGGACACTAATAAATGGGAACAACCACAGTTGTCGGGAGATGTCACTGCCTTGTTTATTCTGTGTGTCGGGGAAATGCTGAGGAGTTGTGGCCGCCCGTGTGGTGTCCGGGCTGGGAGCCCCCCGGGCCGGCAGATGAGGGGCTTCACACAAGTGCGGGCGGAGCAGGTGGAGGGCACTGGGCGAAAAGGAAAGAAGCTGCCGCCTGTGTGGTGAAAGGAGCAGGAGGGTCCTGGCCGCAGCCCAAGAGCCCGGAGCCCGCACCCGCCTCAGCCCCAACTACACACTCTCCTCTTCTCCTCTTCTTCTTCTCTTCTTTTTTTCTTTTTTTTCCCCTTTTTTCTGTGAATGTTTGAGGAGCAGGAGAGGAGGACAGGGAGGATGTGTCCATGGAGGGGCAAATCCAGGATGACTCCTCAGGGGGTCTGGAATATGGGGGGCAGAGCACCCGACTCCGGCACAGATTGGGAGGAGGAGGAGGGGGCTTCATCATACTTTATAGCTACTTTATTTACAATGAGGAAGATGTCTGCAGGAGTCAGGACATGGTTCAAGGGTTCCCATGAGCCTTATAGGAGGGGAGTCTGGGGTCTGCCACTTGGAAGGGCTGGAAAGTGGACCTGGAGTTGGCACATTACATGTATATATGTGTGTGTGATATAAATATATATGTGTGTGTGTGTGATATGTGTGTGTGTGTGTGATATATGTGTGTGTGTATGATATAAATATATATATATATGTGTGTGATATTAATCTATAGATGTGTGATATATATATATATGATGTATTTGTGTGTGTGTATGATATAAATATATATGTGTGTGTGATATAAATATATATATATATGTGTGTGTATGATATAAATATATATATGTGTGTATGATATTAATCTATAGATGTGTGATATATATATGATGTATTTGTGTGTGTGCACATGTATATGATATGTTTGTGTATATATATATTATGTGTATGTATAGGTATATATATATTTTTTTTTTGTGTGTGTGTATAGCTGTATGTATATGTTGCAGTTAACATTTGTAATAATGAATATTGTTTGTATTATTAGTTTGTATCCATATTTATTATTATTATTATCATTAGTATTATTATCTGGGTACCTGCAGCTTTCTGTTCCTCTTTCTGATGATTTTGGTGTCACCTCCTGATTGATTAATGTCCCTGTACCGGTCGCTGCTCTCGGCTCCTGTGCACACAGGACTCACATGCTCGTGATTGAGGCTCCTAGGCAGATGATCAGTATTTTTTGCATGTAGCAGAGCTCACATTCCAGGTGATGTTATCACTTGTTAGCTGCGATCTTATTTTGTTGTTTCCAGATGTAGCAGAGCTGAGTTTGTCATATTTGCCTTTGGACACTTCTCACTATGATATCAGGACATGTGGCTTTGCATAGGACTGCTGCTTGTACCATCCAGCGGCCTCAGCTCTGCTACATCTGTGTGTCATCCTGCACAATGGATCTCTCGGGGTCCTTCAGTGACCTTTCTCCTCTGTGCTATGGGGGCGCTCCAGACTTTGCTGAGCATTCCCACCTAGGACTAGGATGAGGCAGTGTGGGAGAGACCCCAGTGGAGCAGCAGATCCGGGAGTGCCCCTGATGGTGGTGGCAGCTGTGGCAGTGGAGGCTGTGGGGGCGCAGGTTACTGACTCTGTGGATGCTGCGCTCCTCTTTATGAATATGGATGGCTATTCCCTTTGTTAGAGTATAAAGGCTCCTGGCGGGGTGTGCACCGTCCTCCATGGTGGCATTCACCACCCTGCCAGCTCCTGCCCTGGGCACAGGCACCATGGAGCCCATACCTGTGGCTGTGCAGACCTGGCGGCTTATTCTGCTGTGTGCAGCCAGACTAATGGTGCCATCCATCACTGTCCAGTGCCAGCCTGGGAACAGGACCGGGCATCATGTGCTTCACTCTGAATCACAATTAATCCCTTTACATTACTGGCCCTCCTGGGGCCGAAACCTACAGTCTGTGAAAGAGGCGAGAAAGAGACAAAATCCAAGTATCTATTATCTGTATCTATCTATTATCTATATCTATTATCTATATCTATTTAGTATCTATCTATTATCTATATCTATTATCTATCTATTATCTATATCTATTATCTATATCTATTTATTATCTATCTATTATCTATATCTATTATCAATCTATTATCTATCTATTATCTATCTATTAGCTATATATATCTTTTATCTATCTATTATCTATCTATCTATTATCTATCTATCATCTATCTATTATCTATCTATTAGCTATATATATCTTTTATCTATCTATTATCTATCTATCTATCTATCTATCTATCTATTATCTATCTATATCTATATATTATCTATATCTATTATCTATCTATTATCTATATCTATCTATTATCTATTATCTATTTATTATCTATTGATCTATTATCTATCATCTATATATTATCTATCTGTTATCAAATATCTATCAATCATCTATCTATCTATATCTATTGTCTATCTATTACCTATGTATCATCTATTATGTATACTATGATTAAGGGCGGTTGTTCCTCTTGAAACACACAAGTTTTTTAAAAAATTTCTTCACCAACTTTTTTCTTCTTCTAATTTTAATGGGCTACTAATAAAATGGAATAATCTTTTACAGACAGATGGTAGGATGGACTTCCTTTCTTCTTACCAATAAACTACTACAGTCTGTCCTAGAAAAGTTGCACAGACTGCACAGGTCATCTCATACTGGTGAGAGGAGAAAGATAGATAGATAGATAATGGATAGACAATAGATAAATGATAGATAATAGATAGATAATAGATAGATGATAGATAATAGATAGATGATAGATAGATAATGGATAGATAATAGATAGATTATAGATAGATGATAGATAATAGATAGATGATAGATAATAGATAGATAGTAGATAATAGATAGATAATGGATAGATAATAGATAGATGATAGACAATAGATAGATGATAGATAATAGATAATAGATAGATGATAGATAATAGATAATGGATAGATAATAGATAGATGATAGATTATAGATAGATAATAGATAGATGATAGATAATAGATAATGGATAGATAATAGATAGATTATAGATAGATAATAGATAGATGATAGATAATAGATAGATAGTAGATAATAGATAGATAATGGATAGATAATAGATAGATGATAGATAATAGATAGATAATAGATAGATGATAGATAATAGATAGATAATAGATAGATGATAGATAATAGATAGATAGATAATAGATAGATGATAGATAATAGATAGATAATAGATAATAGATAGATGATAGATAATAGATAGATGATAGATAGATAGATAATGGATAGATAATAGATAGATGATAGATTATAGATAGATAATAGATAGATGATAGATAATAGATTATAGATAGATTATAGATAATAGATAGATGATAGATAATATATAATGGATAGATAATAGATAGATTATAGATAGATTATAGATAATAGATAGATGATAGATAATAGATAGATAATGGATAGATAATAGATAAGTTGATGCTTTTATACATTGATAGATAGATGTGAGATACATATACAAATAGATTGATAGACTTGAGATAGAAATATAAGAGATGATGGGGGATGATTGATGGAAATATATTACATGATGATAGACTATAATGACAGTTTTTTCTTGTTGTACCTGTATCTCTCTGGATGCCACAGAACTTTCTTTCTTCATTTTCCTTCTTTTTCCTTCTTTCTCTTCTTTTTCTTCCTTCTTCGTTCTTTTTATCTAATTCCTTTTTCTTCTTTCTTCCCCTTTTCTTCCCTATTATTTATTTCTCTTCCTCCTCTCCTTTCTTCTTCTCCTTTCTTGTTCTACCTTCTTTTTTTCTCCTTCTTTCTCCCTCCTTCTTACTCATTCCTTCATTTTCCTTTTACTCCCCTTTTTCTTTCTTTTTCTTCTTCCCTTTTCTTCTTCTTCCTTCTTTTCCCTTCTCTTTCCTTCTTCTTCCTTCGTCCTTCCTTCCTTATTTCTTCTTCTCTTATGACTTTTCAGCTGATCTGATAACTTTGTATTTAGAGTAACAGACATCTTTACTTTCTGTTGCCCCTTGAACTTGTTTGCCGCCCAGCCCCTGCATCTTTACTCTGTTTTTTTTTCTGATGTGATGTGTCGCGATGTCACATGAAATTGACATTGATCTCGTGTGTTCACCACTCGCCAGGACATTTAGGGCAGTGTTTGATTATTGTGTCTTTTAGGGTAACATTTGTTGCACTCATCTTGATGGAGCGATTTCATTTTAATTCAACTTCCTGTCATCACTAAAGAATTAACAATCCTTCACCTTTTCATCTAATATTGTTGTAACAAAGCTCAAGTAACTATAAGGAAAGCGTCAGCAAGCGGGTGTTGATGAATATTGTATTTTTAATGTGAGTTTTATTGGGTCTGAATGGCTGAAGCTTAAAGATTTCTGTTGCATCCTTTCTTTCCATTTACTGTAGCCATGTCCAGAAGTAATGACCTTACTTTTTATACTTGACTTTAAACATTAAGAAAAACCTCGATTCTTTACACTGCACTCAGAATTGTGTAGAAGAACAAAATAGATACATTGTGACTTTTTCCTGTTGCCGACCAAACAACGTTTCTATAAAGTTTGAGTCCCCAGAATGTAGGAATACCCAGTGATAGGTTTTAATTAAAGGATCTACATCTAAACATAAGACCATTAATGTCTCCAAGACTCAGTCTTTTTTATATTTGTAATTGAGGTCAGATTGTGCTTAAAAGTATAACGATTTTCATGTAAATATAAAAAAAAAATGATTTTCCAAATCTTTAGATTAATTCAAAAAGTCTCTGGTAGATAAGAAAACAAATCCTATAACTGCATTTAGATGCTGTTACCGAGTCAGCGCCCGACCCCCTTAGATCCCTACTTGTAGATGGCAATGGAGAGGCAGAAGCTTTCCTTCTGGAAGAGATCTATTTTGCATGTATAATTTACCATTAGTTGTATCTGCGTTGCTTTCAGTCTGGCAATGTTTTTGTTTTATTTTTGCTATTTTATGACATATATAAAAAGTTCATCGTTACAATGACTGTAATTTTCAGAGTCTCAGTGATAAAAAGGAAGCTGTATGTTAGAATTATCCTGCTGACCACCCGCCGGGAGGAGAGAGATCGAGAATCCTAGCTCCACTTGGTTGGCAGCCCAGGGGGATGTTGGGAGCGCGGCTAGCTCTCTCTAAGCTTTGGCAAGGGGATGACACCGGTCCCTGACCCTCAGGTCCTGAAGGTTGGGGAAAGGTTTATGGGGGCAGGCCCTTCTTCTTTGGGAGTTTGCTGCAATAGCACTTGATCACTTTTTTAAGCGCACTTGTATGGAGAGCATGTTCTCTGATGCTTAAAATAGAAAAAAAATCAGTTCTTATTAGTTTAAAAGAAAACAATTTATCATTTAAGATCTGTCCTACTATCTGCTAATAACATAAAATCACCTATATGGCCTTTAAAATGTTTTTTTTAGTTGCAAAATTATATGTTGATTATCTTAGTATATTTCTGTAAGGATAGGAGCTGAGGCTGTAATTATAAATAAAATCACAATAAAACTATACATCGTTTTACAGCCACCACTAGGGGGAGCTCCCTTTATGCAGAGATGCATGATAAGATCCTGTCTGCAGCCACCACTAGGGGGAGCTACCTGTATACAGAGATACATGATAAGATCCTGTCTGCAGTCACCACTAGGGGGAGCTCCCTGTATACAGAGACATGATAAGATCCTGTCTGCAGCCACCACTAGGGGGAGCTCCCTGTATACAGAAATACATGATAAGATCCTGTCTGCAGTCACCACTAGGGGGAGCTCCCTGTATACAGAGATACATGATACGATCCTGTCTGCAGTCACCACTAGGGGGAGCTCCCTGTATACAGAGATACATGATAAGATCCTGTCTGCAGCCACCACTAGGGGGAGCTCCCTGTATACAGAGATACATGATAAGATCCTGTCTGCAGTCACCACTAGGGTGAGCTCTCTGTATACAGAGATACATGATAAGATCCTGTCTGCAGCCACCACTAGGGGGAGCTCCCTGTATACAGAGATACATGATAAGATTCTGTCTGCAGTCACCACTAGGGGGAGCTCCCTGTATACAGGGATACATGATAAGATCCTGTCTGCAGTCACCACTAGGGGGAGCTCCCTGTATACAGAGATACATGATAAGATTCTGTCTGCAGCCACCACTAGGGGGAGCTCCCTGTATACAGAGATACATGATAAGATCCTGTCTGCAGTCACCACTAGGGGGAGCTCCCTGTATACAGAGATACATGATACGATCCTGTCTGCAGTCACCACTAGGGGGAGCTCCCTGTATACAGAGATACATGATAAGATTCTGTCTGCAGTCACCGTCACCACAAGGGGGAGCTCTCTGTATACAGAGATACATGATAAGATCCTGTCTGCAGTCACCACTAGGGGGAGCTCCCTGTATACAGAGATACATGATAAGATTCTGTCTGCAGTCACCACTAGGGGGAGCTCCCTGTATACAGGGATACATGATAAGATCCTGTCTGCAGTCACCACTAGGGGGAGCTCCCTGTATACAGAGATACATGATAAGATTCTGCCTGCAGTCACCACTAGGGGGAGCTCCCTGTATACAGAGATACATGATAAGATCCTGTCTGCAGTCACCACTAGGGGGAGCTCCCTGTATACAGAGATACATAAGATTCTGTCTGCAGCCACCACTAGGGGGAGCTCCCTGTATACAGAGATACATGATAAGATCCTGTCTGCAGCCACCACTAGGGGAGCTCCCTGTATACAGAGATACATGATAAGATCCTGTCTGCAGCCACCACTAGGGGGAGCTCCCTGTATACAGAGATACATGATAAGATCCTGTCTGCAGCCACCACTAGGGGGAGCTCCCTGTATACAGGGATACATGATAAGAGCCTGTCTGCAGCCACCGGTGGGGGAGCTCCCTGTATACATAGATACATGATAAGATCCTGTCTGCAGTCACCACTAGGGGGAGCTCCCTGTATATAGAGATACATGATAAGATTCTGTCTGCAGCCACCACTAGGGGGAGCTCCCTGTATACAGAGATACATGATAAGATTCTGTCTGCAGCCACCACTAGGGGGAGCTCCCTGTATACAGAGATACATGATAAGATCCTGTCTGCAGCCACCACTAGGGGGAGCTCCCTGTATACAGAGATACATGATAAGATCCTGTCTGCAGTCACCACTAGGGGGAGCTCCCTGTATACAGAGATACATAAGATTCTGTCTGCAGCCACCACTAGGGGGAGCTCCCTGTATACAGAGATACATGATAAGATCCTGTCTGCAGCCACCACTAGGGGAGCTCCCTGTATACAGAGATACATGATAAGATCCTGTCTGCAGCCACCACTAGGGGGAGCTCCCTGTATACAGAGATACATGATACGATCCTGTCTGCAGTCACCACTAGGGGGAGCTCCCTGTATACAGAGATACATGATAAGATTCTGTCTGCAGTCACCACAAGGGGGAGCTCTCTGTATACAGAGATACATGATAAGATCCTGTCTGCAGTCACCACTAGGGGGAGCTCCCTGTATACAGAGATACATGATAAGATTCTGTCTGCAGTCACCACTAGGGGGAGCTCCCTGTATACAGGGATACATGATAAGATCCTGTCTGCAGTCACCACTAGGGGGAGCTCCCTGTATACAGAGATACATGATAAGATTCTGCCTGCAGTCACCACTAGGGGGAGCTCCCTGTATACAGAGATACATGATAAGATCCTGTCTGCAGTCACCACTAGGGGGAGCTCCCTGTATACAGAGATACATAAGATTCTGTCTGCAGCCACCACTAGGGGGAGCTCCCTGTATACAGAGATACATGATAAGATCCTGTCTGCAGCCACCACTAGGGGAGCTCCCTGTATACAGAGATACATGATAAGATCCTGTCTGCAGCCACCACTAGGGGGAGCTCCCTGTATACAGAGATACATGATAAGATCCTGTCTGCAGCCACCACTAGGGGGAGCTCCCTGTATACAGGGATACATAAGAGCCTGTCTGCAGCCACCACTAGGGGAGCTCCCTGTATACATAGATACATGATAAGATCCTGTCTGCAGTCACCACTAGGGGGAGCTCCCTGTATATAGAGATACATGATAAGATTCTGTCTGCAGCCACCACTAGGGGGAGCTCCCTGTATACAGAGATACATGATAAGATTCTGTCTGCAGCCACCACTAGGGGGAGCTCCCTGTATACAGAGATACATGATAAGATCCTGTCTGCAGCCACCACTAGGGGGAGCTCCCTGTATACAGAGATACATGATAAGATCCTGTCTGCAGTCACCACTAGGGGGAGCTCCCTGTATACAGAGATACATAAGATTCTGTCTGCAGCCACCACTAGGGGGAGCTCCCTGTATACAGAGATACATGATAAGATCCTGTCTGCAGCCACCACTAGGGGAGCTCCCTGTATACAGAGATACATGATAAGATCCTGTCTGCAGCCACCACTAGGGGGAGCTCCCTGTATACAGAGATACATGATAAGATCCTGTCTGCAGCCACCACTAGGGGGAGCTCCCTGTATACAGGGATACATGATAAGAGCCTGTCTGCAGCCACCACTAGGGGGAGCTCCCTGTATACATAGATACATGATAAGATCCTGTCTGCAGTCACCACTAGGGGGAGCTCCCTGTATACAGAGATACATGATAAGATTCTGTCTGCAGCCACCACTAGGGGGAGCTCCCTGTATACAGAGATACATGATAAGATCCTGTCTGCAGTCACCACTAGGGGGAGCTCCCTGTATACAGAGATACATAAGATTCTGTCTGCAGCCACCACTAGGGGGAGCTCCCTGTATACAGAGATACATGATAAGATCCTGTCTGCAGCCACCACTAGGGGAGCTCCCTGTATACAGAGATACATGATAAGATCCTGTCTGCAGCCACCACTAGGGGGAGCTCCCTGTATACAGAGATACATGATAAGATCCTGTCTGCAGCCACCACTAGGGGGAGCTCCCTGTATACAGGGATACATGATAAGAGCCTGTCTGCAGCCACCACTAGGGGGAGCTCCCTGTATACAGGGATACATGATAAGATCCTGTCTGCAGTCACCACTAGGGGGAGCTCCCTGTATATAGAGATACATGATAAGATTCTGTCTGCAGCCACCACTAGGGGGAGCTCCCTGTATACAGAGATACATGATAAGATCCTGTCTGCAGTCACCACTAGGGGGAGCTCCCTGTATACAGAGATACATAAGATTCTGTCTGCAGCCACCACTAGGGGGAGCTCCCTGTATACAGAGATACATGATAAGATCCTGTCTGCAGCCACCACTAGGGGAGCTCCCTGTATACAGAGATACATGATAAGATCCTGTCTGCAGCCACCACTAGGGGGAGCTCCCTGTATACAGAGATATATGGTAAGACCCTGTCTGCAGCCACCACTAGAGGGAGCTCCCTGTATACAGGGATACATGATAAGAGCCTGTCTGCAGCCACCACTAGGGGGAGCTCCCTGTATACATAGATACATGATAAGATCCTGTCTGCAGTCACCACTAGGGGGAGCTCCCTGTATATAGAGATACATGATAAGATTCTGTCTGCAGCCACCACTAGGGGGAGCTCCCTGTATACAGAGATACATGATAAGATTCTGTCTGCAGCCACCACTAGGGGGAGCTCTCTGTATACAGAGATACATGATAAGATCCTGTCTGCAGCCACCACTAGGGGGAGCTCCTTGTACATTGAGATACATAAGATTCTATCCGCAGTCACCACTAGAGGGAGCTATCAGGTCAATGTATGCAGTAAGCTCATGTGCCCCATCTAGTGGTGACAGCCAGTGTTGTATAATGTATATTAATGGCCATGCAGCTGCTGATGAGCTCTCACTTGTATATTAGGATTTATTAAGTAGGTAAATATCGATGGATAACAGTGACGTTATATAACAGTGACGTTATATAACAGTGACCTTATATACCCTCATTATTTTAGTTGGGTGCGGTTATATTGACCATCATTGTAATTTGTGACCAGTTTATAAATATCACCGCTCAGAAGTGACAGTATGTCGTGGATGCCGCAGTTAACTTATCGGGGCGGCCGGCTGCCAGTGTCCTGAAAGACGATCACTGTCTCCCTGGAATCCTTCACGGAACTGACCCAGGAGTTCTGTAGTCACAGAAGACGAGAATGGAGCCGGAGAAGAAAAGGCCTTTGAGCAGCGAGACACTGGCCCTTTCTTGCTGCAGGCAATGTGCCCCGCTCCTTGGCTGAGGGTCCTGCACTATCACATATCAGATGGCTCCTTATAAGAGAAGTGGGCCTGGGCCGCCGGCCTCTCGTTACCGTCTCTTCACCTTCTCCTCGTTCTCTTCATGACATGATCTTTTCATTCCCATGGCTTTGTCCAGGAGCAGAGATGGCAGCAGACGCCCTCTCCCGTATTAACTGCTCCCTGCCCGATTCTGCCACCACCGTTGTCTGACATTTTAGACATTGTGGATTTTTTCTTAAATAACTTATTATTGTTTTGCTTATTATTTTGTATTATTATATCCACACATTTTATTCTGTTGATATCATAGTTTTTATTATTGATATTTTTTTGTTCTTCTAGTTGTATATTTTTTTATATTACTGATATTTCTATATTACCTTAATTGATATATTACCGTATATATTTTTCATATTTTAGTTATTTTTATCATATTTTTATTTTAGTTATGGAATAATGATTTTATTCTTAGTATTTTGTGTTTTGCAGTTTTCTTTATATCGCTTAGTTTTTGCTTGTATCATTTTTTTTTTTAGATTTTTGTCTATAATTTTGTCTGCATTTTCTTTATTATTTTTATGTTTTTAGTTATTAGGCCACATTCACACGATAAATGGAAAACTGATTCTGTGTTAAATCCATTTTTTCTCCAGTCCCGTAGACTTGAAAGGCTGCATCTGATCCAGTGACAGCACCAGACAGAAGCGGGCCCCTGTGCAGGAACAATATAGGGGTCCTTTGCAGTCCAATGTCTCCTCATTACGCACAATTCCACCTGCTTTGGAGCTGGTAGTGGCCCCCGTGCCTCCTGGGCCCCTGGTGGTTGCACCAATGATATGTCCTCCGCCCATAACCTGCTTTCTTTAGGATCGCCACTAAGGTCCATGACACCATATTTAGGAATAATCTCACCGATCCGCCATGGGAGTCCGCTCAGGATCCCTAGTGCAGAGAGCCAGGTCTAGTAGGGGGTCTTTGGCCAGCGTTTGCTTTGGGGGCACCAATATTTAAGAGCCAACAGGTTGTTTTGTAGAAACTTTTCAGTTTTTTTTACCGTTTTTATGTGTTATTTATAAGATGGGTGTCGTTTTTTAGATGGAGGAAGGACTTTGTGCCTCCCAGGTACCGGGGCGCAGGTTGTGACCCATTTTTTTTTTTAATTAATATAACAATAATTCTGTAAAATGCATAATGAAGAAAGGTCATTTCAGGTCAGTAGCGAAGGACCATGTTCACAGGAGAGACGCCGGAGCAGATCTGGATGGAAGGGAATATTTCCTTATTATTCTGTGTCTTCTAGTCACATGTTCCCGTCTGCTCCTTTATTATGTATTTATTGCTTGTTGCTTGGATTTTACGCCTCCATATTGCCGGTCACCGGAGAGCTTCCATATATTACACCTCCGCCGCCGCTCGTCCCTCTTGTGTAGACATTTGCTTCTCTCTCATCCTTCTTCATTTAGAAGACATCTTATTGCTCTGTGAGGTTTTTTTTTTCTTTTTTCGGGGACTCAAACAAGCGATGTGTGCAGTCTGATTTTCTATCACGTCTGCTTCTCTCTGGTCTCACACATCATCATAATCACACGCAAAAAGAAAAAAATTGTTATGGGACTAGATGATAATGAATGGATGGATTAGAAAGAAGAATCCACAATCAAACGAGTAAATAAATGACCAAGAACAAACAGAAGAACAGAAGATCTGCTTGTAGACAGAATCCTAAAACCTAGAACAACCCTGACATTTCACGTTCCGGATAACTAGTGGGATCACGGCTCGGGACCGACCCGCTCACAAACCTTACAAAACCGAGAACATAGGTGATCACATAATATGGCTGGAGACAAAGTGACGCACGTCCCATATACATCGATTCATTGCGGCCAAACAACATTTCCAAAACGGAACACGAGGTTCTACTGAATGTATGAAGCCACTGCAACATCACAGCGAACCTCTTGGCGGGTCCCTAATTTGGAGGCACCGACCACCACTGCAGCGATATTGCACAGGCAAGGGGAGCATAGGCTTAGTGGTTAACAGTCAGTGGCTCAGTGGTTAGCACTGCACGGTGGCTTAGTGGTTAGCAGCACTGTTGCTTTGCATTGCTGGGGTCCTGGCTTCAAATCCCACCAAAAACAACCTCTGTAAGAAGTTTGTATGTTCTCCCCGTGTTTGTGTGAATTTCCTCTCGGTTCTCTGGTTTCCTCCCACACTCCAAAGACTGGTAGTGATGGGGACAGTGGCGATGTTTGTAAATCTCCATGGGATCTGATGGCTCAAATAACCTAGAACAAATCGTATATACCTTAGAGAATAATGGACGCAAAGTATCTGATCAGGGAGAACATCAGCTCATGTACTAGAACAGGCAAGCTCATCGATCAGGAATGTTCGAGAACCTCAGACATATCTGATCAGGAATGTTCGAGAACCTCAGACATATCTGATCAGGAATGTTTGAGAACCTCAGACACATCTGATCACGAATGTTCAAGAACCTCAGACATATCTGATCACGAATGTTCGAGAACCTCAGACATATCTGATCATGAATGTTCGAGAACCTCAGACATATCTGATCAGGAATGTTCGAGAACATCAGACATATCTGAACAGAAATGTTCGAGAACCTCAGACATATCTGATCAGGAATGTTTGAGAACATCAGACATATCTGAACCGAAATGTTCGAGAACCTCAGACATATCTGATCAGGAATGTTCAAGAACCTCAGACACAACTGATCAGGAATGTTCGAGAACCTCAGACATATCTGATCAGGATTGTTTGAGAACCCCAGACATATCTGATCAGAAATGTTCGAGAACATCAGACATATCTGAACAGAAATGTTTGAGAACCTCAGACATATCTGATCAGGAATGTTCGAGAACATCAGACATATCTGAACAGAAATGTTCGAGAACCTCAGACATATCTGATCAGGATTGTTCAAGAACCTCAGACACATCTGATCACAAATGTTCGAGAACCTCAGACATATCTGATCACGAATGTTCAAGAACCTCAGACACATCTGATCACGAATGATCGAGAACCTCAGACATATCTGATCAGGAATGTTCGAGAATCTCAGACATATCTGATCAGGAATGTTTGAGAACCTCAGACACATCTGATCATGAATATTCGAGAACCTCAGACACAACTGATCAGGAATGTTCGAGAACCTCAGACATATCTGATCAGGAATGTTCGAGAACCTCAGACATATCTGATCAGGAATGTTTGAGAACCTCAGACATATCTGATCAGGAATGTTTGAGAATCTCAGACACATCTGATCACGAATGTTCAAGAACCTCAGACACAACTGTTTAGGAATGTTCGAGAACCTCAGACATATATGATGAGGAATGTTCGAGAATCTCAGACATATCTGATCACGAATGTTCAAGAACCTCAGACACAACTGACCAGGAATGTTCGAGAACCTCAGATACAACTGATCAGGAATGTTCGAGAACCTCAGACACAACTGATCAGGAATATTCGAGAACCTCAGACACAACTGATCAGGAATGTTCGAGAACCTCAGACACAACTGATCAGGAATGTTTGAGAATCTCAGACACATCTGATCACGAATGTTCGAGAACCTCAGACACATCTGATTACGAATGTTCAAGAACCTCAGACACAACTGTTTAGGAATTTTCGAGAACCTCAGACATATATGATCAGGAATGTTCGAGAACCTCAGACATATCTGATCAGGAATGTTCGAGAACCTAAGATACATCTGATCACGAATATTCGAGAACCTCAGACATATCTCATCACGAATGTTCGAGAACCTCAGACATATCTGATCAGGAATGTTTGAGAACCTCAGACATATCTGATCAGGAATGTTTGATAATCTCAGACACATCTGATCACGAATGTTCAAGAACCTCAGATACATCTGATCACGAATGTTCAAGAACCTCAGACACAACTGTTTAGGAATGTTCGAAAACCTCAGACACATCTGATCACGAATATTCGAGAACTTCAGACATATCTGATCACGAATGTTCAAGAACCTCAGACACATCTGATCACGAATGATCGAGAACCTCAGACATATCTGATCATGAATGTTCGAGAACCTCAGACACATCTGATCACGAATGTTCGAGAACCTCAGACATATCTGATCACGAATGTTCAAGAACCTCAGACACATCTGATCACGAATGATCGAGAACCTCAGACATATCTGATCAGGAATGTTCGAGAACCTCAGACATATCTGATCAGGAATGTTTGAGAACCTCAGACACATCTGATCATGAATATTCGAGAACCTCAGACACAACTGATCAGGAATGTTCGAGAACCTCAGACATATCTGATCAGGAATGTTCGAGAACCTCAGACACAACTGATCAGGAATGTTTGAGAACCTCAGACATATCTGACCAGGAATGTTCGAGAACCTCAGATACAACTGATCAGGAATGTTCGAGAACCTCAGACACAACTGATCAGGAATATTCGAGAACCTCAGACACAACTGATCAGGAATATTCGAGAACCTCAGACACAACTGATCAGGAATGTTCGAGAACCTCAGACATATCTGATCACGAATGTTCGAGAACCTCAGACACATCTGATCACAATCTCGGCAGAACAAAGAACGTATAAAGGAAAAGATATTACAGAAGCTCACAGAGATCTGCTCATAGAATCCGAAAAGATGCTGTAAAGAACCTCGACTATACCAGACCGTGTCCTTTATAGCCTAAATAGTTCCAGATTTGTATATTGAAGCTTAAATCATAGTGACCAAACCCCACATAATTATTGCAAAAAGTAGAAATAGGATCCAAACAGCTATATAAAATAATTTGTGGTAAATTTAAAAACCCTAGAAAACATAGTCTGAAAATTGATCTCTGGTATTATTGTCGTATAGGACAACCACATGAAAAAGACCCCTGGGGGGGTTAAAGGTGTATAAATAAGTATATGTCTGCATACACCCCAGCATCATGTGTATCACACAATTCTGTATCTAAATCATAGAATACATAGAAGTATAAATGTCACAAAGTTAGTTCCCAAGGTAAACATTCAAAAACAATATTCTTATTGTTCAAGGGCAATGCTTGTAAGTATAGTGCTGTGCAACTAAACATTATACATGTGCAATATCTACCGTATATTGATATCCATCCAGCATAGGATCACAGCATAGTAATAATGCATCAAATTGTATCCTTTACATTATCGATGCAACATAAACTCCGATCAAACGCAGTGCAGTAACAAGTAAACATAATAAAGAAACGTTTGTACCCTTATTAAATCTAGGTGGCATGCCACACAGGTTCCCCAGCAAGCGTTTCGCGTCTCTTGCTTCTTCATGGGGTGTGATCGGATCACATACAATGCAGAATACAGAACATTACATATAACAGAGACCCTTAAAGGCACACACTCATATAAAGTATAGAAATACAAATATACACAATATAGTGATAGCCCCAGGTGCTCAGTGGTAAAGAGTGGTGACCACTCAAAAGAGAGGCTTAAAGAAAACCCCAGAAAACGGACTATCACACCCCCTGACGAAGGAATCACTTCCGAATCGCGCGTCCGGGTGTGCGCGTTATCTGTGATCCTGCAGACCATAAAGGTATATTGACCCCAAATTCTTTACCCCTATCTTTGCACATTTTGCACTTGGAGCGATCTAGTATGGGTCTGCACTATTTATTTTGACTTATAGTTATTGTAATTCACTTGTGGCTACCTAATTTATTACCTTTTGCACATATTTTATATATATATATTAATTATTCATTTTATATTATTTTAATATACATTTTTCTGCTTTCGCTCCTTTTTCTTTATCCTCTTTTTTGGGGGGTCCCTTATGTGATTCATTATATATAATTTTTTTTATCAATTGATGTATGGTCCAGATACGTGCACATGTCTTTTTATCTATCTAGTAATACTGTTTGCCACTATCTGTTTAATCAAGGCAATTTTGTATTGAATATATTTTGTCCGGTATTTTTATGATAGTCCGTTTTCTGGGGTTTTCTTTTAGAACACAGAACATATAAGATCAAATATATTACAGAACCTCACATAGATCTGCTCACACACCTCACAGAATCAAAAAATATGACTTAAGGAACCTAGACTGTATCACATCATTTATATAACATAGAACAGAATTGATCACATGCTCCGCAGAACAAAGCAAATATGTTACAAAACCGAAAATAATCTGATCACACACCTTAGAAAACCTAGAATATATGTGATCACCTACTATACCTTACAGAACCTAGAACATATCTGATCACACACTGTCCGGTATCTTATCTGATCACACACTGTCCGGTATCTTATCTGATCACACACTGTCCGGTATCTTATCTGATCACACACTGTCCGGTATCTTATCTGATCACACACTGTCCGGTATCTTATCTGATCACACAATGTCCGGTATCTTATCACACACTGTCCAGTATCTTATCTGATCACACACTGTCCGGTATCTTATCTGGGCACACACTGTCCGGTATCTTATCTGATCACACACTGTCCGGTATCTTATCTGATCACACACTGTCCGGTATCTTATCTGATCACACACTGTCCGGTATCTTATCACACACTGTCCGGTATCTTATCACACACTGTCCGGTATCTTATCTGATCACACACTGTCCGGTATCTTATCTGATCACACACTGTCCGGTATCTTATCTGATCACACACTGTCCGGTATCTTATCTGATCACACACTGTCCGGTATCTGATCACACACTGTCCAGTATCTTATCTGATCACACACTGTCCGGTATCTTATCTGGGCACACACTGTCCGGTATCTTATCTGATCACACACTGTCCGGTATCTTATCTGATCACACACTGTCCGGTATCTTATCTGATCACACACTGTCCGGTATCTTATCTGATCACACACTGTCCGGTATCTTATCTGATCACACACTGTCCGGTATCTTATCTGATCATACACTGTCCGGTATCTTATCACACACTGTCCGGTATCTTATCTGATCACACACTGTCCGGTATCTTATCTGATCACACACTGTCCGGTATCTTATCTGATCACACACTGTCCGGTATCTTATCTGATCACACACTGTCCGGTATCTTATCTGATAACACACTGTCCAGTATCTTATCTGATCACACACTGTCCGGTATCTTATCTGATAACACACTGTCCAGTATCTTATCTGATCACACACTGTCCAGTATCTTATCTGATCACACACTGTCCGGTATCTTATCTGATCACACACTGTCCGGTATCTTATCTGATCACACACTGTCCGGTATCTTATCTGGGCACACACTGTCCGGTATCTTATCTGATCACACACTGTCCAGTATCTTATCTGGGCACACACTGTCCGGTATCTTATCTGGGCACACACTGTCCGGTATCTTATCTGGGCACACACTGTCCCATATCTTATCTGATCACACACTGTCCAGTATCTTATCTGATCACACACTGTCCGGTATCTTATCTGATCACACACTGTCCGGTATCTTATCTGGGCACACACTGTCCGGTATCTTATCTGGGCACACACTGTCCGGTATCTTATCTGGGCACACACTGTCCAGTATCTTATCTGATCACACACTGTCCCGTATCTTATCTGATCACACACTGTCCAGTATCTTATCTGATCACACACTGTCCGGTATCTTATCTGATCACACACTGTCCGGTATCTTATCACACACTGTCCGGTATCTTATCTGATCACACACTGTCCGGTATCTTATCTGATCACACACTGTCCGGTATCTTATCTGATCACACACTGTCCGGTATCTTATCTGGGCACACACTGTCCGGTATCTTATCTGATCACACACTGTCCGGTATCTTATCTGATCACACACTGTCCGGTATCTTATCTGATCACACACTGTCCGGTATCTTATCTGATCACACACTGTCCGGTATCTTATCACACACTGTCCGGTATCTTATCACACACTGTCCGGTATCTTATCTGATCACACACTGTCCGGTATCTTATCTGATCACACACTGTCCGGTATCTTATCTGATCACACACTGTCCGGTATCTTATCTGATCACACACTGTCCGGTATCTGATCACACACTGTCCAGTATCTTATCTGATCACACACTGTCCGGTATCTTATCTGGGCACACACTGTCCGGTATCTTATCTGATCACACACTGTCCGGTATCTTATCTGATCACACACTGTCCGGTATCTTATCTGATCACACACTGTCCGGTATCTTATCACACACTGTCCGGTATCTTATCTGATCACACACTGTCCGGTATCTTATCTGATCACACACTGTCCGGTATCTTATCTGATCACACACTGTCCGGTATCTTATCTGATCACACACTGTCCGGTATCTTATCTGATCACACACTGTCCGGTATCTTATCACACACTGTCCGGTATCTTATCTGATCACACACTGTCCGGTATCTTATCTGATCACACACTGTCCGGTATCTTATCTGATCACACACTGTCCGGTATCTTATCTGATCACACACTGTCCGGTATCTTATCTGATAACACACTGTCCAGTATCTTATCTGATCACACACTGTCCGGTATCTTATCTGATAACACACTGTCCAGTATCTTATCTGATCACACACTGTCCAGTATCTTATCTGATCACACACTGTCCGGTATCTTATCTGATCACACACTGTCCGGTATCTTATCTGATCACACACTGTCCGGTATCTTATCTGGGCACACACTGTCCGGTATCTTATCTGATCACACACTGTCCAGTATCTTATCTGGGCACACACTGTCCGGTATCTTATCTGGGCACACACTGTCCGGTATCTTATCTGGGCACACACTGTCCCATATCTTATCTGATCACACACTGTCCAGTATCTTATCTGATCACACACTGTCCGGTATCTTATCTGATCACACACTGTCCGGTATCTTATCTGGGCACACACTGTCCGGTATCTTATCTGGGCACACACTGTCCGGTATCTTATCTGGGCACACACTGTCCAGTATCTTATCTGATCACACACTGTCCCGTATCTTATCTGATCACACACTGTCCAGTATCTTATCTGATCACACACTGTCCGGTATCTTATCTGATCACACACTGTCCGGTATCTTATCACACACTGTCCGGTATCTTATCTGATCACACACTGTCCGGTATCTTATCTGATCACACACTGTCCGGTATCTTATCTGATCACACACTGTCCGGTATCTTATCTGGGCACACACTGTCCGGTATCTTATCTGATCACACACTGTCCAGTATCTTATCTGATCACACACTGTCCAGTATCTTATCTGATCACACACTGTCCGGTATCTTATCTTATCACACACTGTCCGGTATCTTATCTGATCACACACTGTCCGGTATCTTATCTGATCACACACTGTCCGGTATCTTATCTGATCACACACTGTCCGGTATCTTATCTGATCACACACTGTCCGGTATCTTATCACACACTGTCCGGTATCTTATCTGATCACACACTGTCCGGTATCTTATCTGATCACACACTGTCCGGTATCTTATCTGATCACACACTGTCCGGTATCTTATCTGATCACACACTGTCCGGTATCTTATCTGATAACACACTGTCCAGTATCTTATCTGATCACACACTGTCCGGTATCTTATCTGATAACACACTGTCCAGTATCTTATCTGATCACACACTGTCCAGTATCTTATCTGATCACACACTGTCCGGTATCTTATCTGATCACACACTGTCCGGTATCTTATCTGATCACACACTGTCCGGTATCTTATCTGGGCACACACTGTCCGGTATCTTATCTGATCACACACTGTCCAGTATCTTATCTGGGCACACACTGTCCGGTATCTTATCTGGGCACACACTGTCCGGTATCTTATCTGGGCACACACTGTCCCATATCTTATCTGATCACACACTGTCCAGTATCTTATCTGATCACACACTGTCCGGTATCTTATCTGATCACACACTGTCCGGTATCTTATCTGGGCACACACTGTCCGGTATCTTATCTGGGCACACACTGTCCGGTATCTTATCTGGGCACACACTGTCCAGTATCTTATCTGATCACACACTGTCCCGTATCTTATCTGATCACACACTGTCCAGTATCTTATCTGATCACACACTGTCCGGTATCTTATCTGATCACACACTGTCCGGTATCTTATCACACACTGTCCGGTATCTTATCTGATCACACACTGTCCGGTATCTTATCTGATCACACACTGTCCGGTATCTTATCTGATCACACACTGTCCGGTATCTTATCTGGGCACACACTGTCCGGTATCTTATCTGATCACACACTGTCCAGTATCTTATCTGATCACACACTGTCCAGTATCTTATCTGATCACACACTGTCCGGTATCTTATCTGATCACACACTGCCCGGTACCTTATCTGATCACACACTGTCCCGTATCTTATCTGATCACACACTGTCCGGGATCTTATCTGATCACACACTGTCCGGTATCTTATCTGATCACACACTGTCCGGTACCTTATCTGATCACACACTGTCCAGTATCTTATCTGATCACACACTGTCCAGTATCTTATCTGATCACACCCTATCCGGTATCTTATCTGATCACATGCTTTACAAATCCTAGAAAATATCTGCAGAATATCTGAAATAACCTGACATAAATGCAGTCTCATGGTCTAATCTGTAACATATACAACCCATTTAGAAAAAAAAGTCAACTTTAATCTCCAGTTTTACTGAATGTAGAACATAAAGTATTATCCAGAGTCCGGTCACATATGATAGTTTGTCTAGAACACACCTGGAGCATGGAAGAACAGCACCTAGTGCGAAAGTGACTGTATGCTGTATGTCATCCAGAACATCTGTAATGATTTAGCTCCAGATCAGAACAAATGTAGATTAGTTCTTAGTAAAGGACATAAATCAAATACAAAGATCAATGCTCCAAACATCGACTGATCATTGAGTTATTGAATGTTCTGATCCTCCATGATTATATATCCATTGTAGAGAGCAGAGAACACAGCACATCGCTTCCTCAGAGGATCTAGAACAATTCAGTTTGACCCTTCATCATTATATAGAACCAAGAGCTGCCATCAGAACCCGCTATAGTATCTAGAACCAGAGAAGGGCTCGCCACACATTAGAGCTCAGGCCTAGAACCACCTGGAACAAAGTGGCCTCTGACTGTACAGAGCCATGTTACTGATCCTCGCCATCATCAAGAGAGATTTATGGTGGAAGACCCAAGTCTTATCCTATCGAGAACCAGTCAGACATTAATGAATTGGTTTGGGGGAGAACTATGGTGGATTTCGTTGATTTTTGAAGGAATTGACCTAAAGCTTTCATGATTACTGTCTTTTAAATGCATTTTACTAGTTGGGGGTCTACACTGTTTCTATGTTCTACGTGTGCTCCTTTGCTGCTCTATCTACTCTGTTTTGCTGCTCTACCTGCTGTTTTGCTGCTCTACCTGTGCTGTTTTGCTGCTCTGCCTG
The DNA here is from genome assembly GCF_051348905.1 of Ranitomeya variabilis. Taxonomy (NCBI): domain Eukaryota; kingdom Metazoa; phylum Chordata; class Amphibia; order Anura; family Dendrobatidae; genus Ranitomeya; species Ranitomeya variabilis. The sequence goes on along the minus strand of NC_135234.1, from coordinate 13,696,045 downwards.
TGCTGTTTTGCTGGTCTACCTGCTCTGTGTTGCTGTTCTACCTGCGCTGTTTTGCTGCTCTACCTGCTCTGTTTTCTTCTCTACCTGTGCTGTTTTTTGCTCTACCTGCTTTGTTTTTCTGCCCCACCTGCCGTTTTTCTCACGCCACCAGCCCTATTTTTCTGCGCCACTTGCCGTTTTTCTTGCTCCACATGCCCTGTTTTTCTTGCGCCATCTGTCCTGTTTTTCTTGCGCCACCTGCCATTTTTCTTGCGCCACCTGCCCTGTTTTTCTTGCCCACCTGCCCTGTTTTTCTTGCGCCACCTGTCCCGTTTTTCTTGTTCTGCACTGTTGTTTGTGCTGCTGTTTATAGTGTCAGAAGTTCGCTTTGTAACATCATGTATTTTATTTTTGTTAGATATTAAAAGGTATCAATTCTTCAATCGTTCTAAGATAATTTTCTTCCTCTTACTGAGGGCAATCAAGATAATTGTAATGTAACTTCGCTGTTGTTTCTACTCTGTCTGCTCTACCTGTTTTGTTTTCTTTTCTGCTTGCCCTGTTTTTCTGCTCTACCTGACCTGTTTTTCTGCCCTACTTGCCCTGTTTTTTTCTGCCCTACTTGCCCTGTTTTTCTGCTCTACATTCCCTGTTTTTCCGCTCTACATTCCCTGTTTTTCTGTTTTACCTGCCCCGTTTTCTTCCCTATCTGCCCTGTTTTTCTTGCACCATCTGCCCTGTTTTTCTTGTTCTACCAGCCCCGGTTTTTATGCTCTACATGCCCTGTTTTTCTACCTGTGCTGTATTTCTTGCTCAACCTGTGCTGTTTTTCTTGCTCTTCCTGCCTTGTTTTTCTTGCTCTTCTTGCCTTGTTTTTCTTGCTCTACCTGCCTTGTTTTTCTTGCTCTACTTGCCTTGTTTTTCTTGCTCCACTTGCCCTGTTTTTCTTGCTCCAACTGCCCTGTTTTTCGTGCTCCAACTGCCCTGTTTTTCTTGCTTCACCTACAGTATTTTCTTGCTCTACCTGCCCTGTTTTTCTTGCTCTACCTGCCCTGTTTTCTTGCTCCACCTGCCGTTTTTCTTGCTCCACCTGCCGTAATTTTCTTGCTCCACCTGCCCTGATTTTCTTGCACCACCTGCCCTGTTTTTCTTGCTCCACCTGCCGTTTTTCTTGCTTCACCTGACCTGTTTTTCTTGCTTCACCTGCCCTGTTTTTCTTGCTCCACCTGCCCTGATTTTCTTGCTCCACCTGCTTTGATTTTCTTACTCTACCTGCCCTGATTTTCTTGCTCCACCTGTCCTGTTTTTCTTGCTCCACCTGTCCTGTTTTTCTTGCTCCACCTGCCCTGATTTTCTTGCTCCACCTGCCCTGATTTTCTTGCTCTACCTGTCCTGTTTTTCTTGCTCCACCTGCCCTGATTTTCTTGCTCCACCTGCCCTGATTTTCTTACTCTACCTGCCCTGTTTTTCTTGCTCCACCTGCCCTGATTTTCCTGCTTCACCTGCCCTGTTTTTCTTGCTTCACCTGCCCTGTTTTTCTTGCTCCACCTGCCCTTATTTTCTTGCTCCACCTGCCCTGATTTTCTTGCTCCACCTGCCCTGATTTTCTTACTCTACCTGCCCTGATTTTCTTGCTCCACCTGCCCTTTTTTCTTTTGCTCCACCTGCCCTGATTTTCTTGCTCCACCTCCCCTGTTTTTCTTGCTCTACCTGCCCTGCTTTTCTTGCTCCACCTGCTCTGTTTTTCTTGCTTCACCTACCCTGTTTTTCTTGCTCCACCTGCCCTGATTTTCTTACTCCACCTGCCCTGATTTTCTTGCTCCACCTGCCCTGTTTTTCTTGCTCTACCTGCCCTGTTTTTCTTGCTCCACCTGCCCTGATTTTCTTGCTCCACCTGTCCTGTTTTTCTTGCTCCACCTGCCCTGTTTTTCTTGCTCTACCTGCCCTGTTTTTCTTGCTCTACCTGCCCTGTTTTTCTTGCTCACCTACCCTGTTTTTCTTGCTCTACCTGCCCTGCTTTTCTTGCTCCTCCTGCCCTGTTTTTCTTGCTGCATCTACGCTGTTGTTTTTGCTTCTTATCTCCCATCTTCTTCCTCTGACTTTCCACAGCTGTATTCATACTTCTGCTCTCGATGACCTCAGACTCGTTTGTCCTCCATGTTGTAATAATCGTACGTGGCAGAGTCGTTCTTGCGCAGTTCTGGATATTCTTGTTGCATTGGTTGTTGTTGTGGATGGTGGGTAATAATCGCTGATTCTAGATCCCTTGTGACTATTGATCACCGGTTGCTGATTGAATGTTGTGGAGAAGACAAAGCCGGATGGTTTATTGTGGCGCGATCCCAGCGCTGCCCCCTCACTCTCCACATTGTATACTTATATTTGTTAATTAGATTTCATTTGCAATGTTCTCATCCTCTGCCAAGAAACAAGATGTTTGCTGCTAAAAAGTTCTTTTATTTTGTGGGGAGGACGGGCTTTGAAGCCAGACGAGGCGGCTTCCTTCGAGCTGGATAGAAACGTGTTGATCTAAGTAGTGCAATTAGATGACAAATATGTGGTTTCCGGGAGAATCTTGTACTGAGAGCTAAATAATTACTGTGAATGAATGTTATATGTTCCCCAAGGAGGGAAGACCCCAAAACACAAGGAAAATGGGGACAGCAGATTTATCAATCCTTCACATCCATGCAAACTCTTGAGTCAGCAGCCAAGGACCAGGTTGTTCTGTGCTGGATCTTATGTCGCCCAAGTCCTATAAGGGTCTGTGCACACATAGCATTTTTGTTGCATTTTTTCTGCACAATTTTGTCACAAAACCTAAATGAAAAGTAGATGAGATTCCTGAAGTTTCTTGCACACATTGCTTATTTTTTCCTTGCAAATTTAATCTGCAACATGTCAATTTCTTCAACGTTTTTGCTACAAATTTCACCCAAACTAACGAGTGGAGAAAAATCTGCAACAAAAACATGTCAAAAATGCGCATAAAATGTTTTTCCTGAGATGCAGAAATGGTGCCGAAATTTCTGCAGAAAATACTTCTCATGTGCACGTCCCCTCCCAGCGTTTCACCCACACTAATGAGGGGGGAGAAATCTGCAACAAAACGCATGTAAAAAAATGTAGCAAAAAAGCAGGTATTTTACTCAGCGGTTTTCATGCCAACGCAGCGGGGGTTTTCTGGATATCATCAGAAAGGACTGGGTCATAGCGGAACGGTGCTAAAAGCATGATCCCATGGCCCCATGTGTTCCCCTGCGTTGGTGCGCGGTAAAAGTCTTCAGTACAGTAGAAGTGAGTACACCCTAAGCTGCGGGAGATGATATGTTTGTGCTTTTGTTGAGATCGGCTTTAGGTTTCTAGACTAAGTGAATGTAACGACATACAATGTAGCTTCATATAATAATGTATCGTCAGGTTTCTGTACTTTACACATTGTGCACTGATAGAAAAGTCAATACTTATTACAGATCCATATAATAATATACACAAGGCAGCGCTGGGTAATAATCATTGCAGCTTCGTATTATAATGGAGGTTGTAAGTGCATGTTATAATATATGTATATACTGTAGATTATATTATATATTATATTGTAGATGATAGAATATATACACTGTAGATGATATATATACTGTAGATTATATTATATATTATATTATAGATGATAGAATATATACACTGTAGATGATATATATACTGTAGATTATATTATATATTATATTGTAGATGATATATATACACTGTAGATGACAAATATTGTAGTATATATATATATATATATATATATATATATATATATATATATATATACACAGTACAGACCAAAAGTTTGGCCACACCTTCTCATTTAAAGATTTTTCTGTATTTTCATGACTATGAAAATTGTACATTCACACTGAAGGCATCAAAACTATGAATTAACACATGTGGAATTATATACTTAACAAAAAAGTGTGAAACAACTGAAAACATGTCTTATATTCTAGGTTCTTCAAAGTAGCCACCTTTTGCTTTGATGACTGCTTTGCACACTCTTGGCGTTCTCTTGATCAGCTTCAAGAGGTGGTCACCGGGAATGGTCTTCCAACAATCGTGAAGGAGTTCCCAGAGGTGCTTAGCACTTGTTGGCCCTTTTGCCTTCACTCTGCGGTCCAGCTCACCCCAAACCATCTCGATTGGGTTCAGGTCTGGTGACTGTGGAGGCCAGGTCATCTGGCGCAGCACCCCATCACTGTCCTTCTTGGTCAAATAGCCCTTACACAGCCTGGAGGTGTGTTTGGGGTCATTGTCCTGTTGAAAAATAAATGATGGTCCAACTGAACGCAAACCGGATGGAATAGCATGCCGCTGCAAGATGCTGTGGTAGCCATGCTGGTTCAGTATGCCTTCAATTTTGAATAAATCCCCAACAGTGTCACCAGCAAAGCCCCCCCACACCATCACACCTCCTACTCCATGCTTCACGGTGGGAACCAGGCATGTAGAGTCCATCCGTTCACCTTTTCAGCGTCGCACAAAGACACGGTGGTTGGAACCAAAGATCTCAAATTTGGACTCATCAGACCAAAGCACAGATTCCCACTGGTCTAATGTCCATTCCTTGTGTTCTTTAGCCCAAACAAGTCTCTTCTGCTTGTTGCCTGTCCTTAGCAGTGGTTTCCTAGCAGCTATTTTACCATGAAGGCCTGCTGCACAAAGTCTCCTCTTAACAGTTGTTGTAGAGATGTGTCTGCTGCTAGAACTCTGTGTGGCATTGACCTGGTCTCTAATCTGAGCTGCTGTTAACCTGCGATTTCTGAGGCTGGTGACTCGGATAAACTTATCCTCAGAAGCAGAGGTGACTCTTGGTCTTCCTTTCCTGGGGCGGTCCTCATGTGAGCCAATTTCTTTGTAGCGCTTGATGGTTTTTGCCACTGCACTTGGGGACACTTTCAGAGTTTTCCCAATTTTTCGGACTGACCGACCTTCATTTCTTAAAATAATGATGGCCACTCGTTTTTCTTTACTTAGCTGCTTTTTTCTTGCCATAATACAAATTCTAACAGTCTATTCAGTAGGACTATCAGCTGTGTATCCACCAGACTTCTGCTCAACACAACTGATGGTCCCAACCCCATGTATAAGGCAAGAAATCCCACTTATTAAACCTGACAGGGCACACCTGTGAAGTGAAAACCATTCCCGGTGACTATCTCTTGAAGCTCATGAAGAGAATGCCAAGAGTGTGCAAAGCAGTCATCAAAGCAAAAGGTGGCTACTTTGAAGAACCTAGAATATAAGACATGTTTTCAGTTGTTTCACACTTTTTTGTTAAGTATATAATTCCACATGTGTTAATTCATAGTTTTTATGCCTTCAGTGTGAATGTACAATTTTCATAGTCATGAAAATACAGAAAAATCTTTAAATGAGAAGGTGTGTCCAAACTTTTGCTCTGTACTGTATATATACGGTATATATATATATTTATACTGTAGATGATATATACATACAGTGAAGATGATATACTGTGTCTTGTAGGTGGAGGGTGTACTTCTCTGTACACTGAGCCTGTGGATGCTGGGGAGCTGACCGTGGTGCTGGTCCTCCCATTCTGTATCCTATGGATATTTTGCCCTATAATAGATGTTCTTTACGTTGCTCTGTGACTGACGCATGTAGCAGAGGTGGATCTGCTTATTGATGTGAGGACGTCACCCGATAATCTTCAGTCGGTTAATTTGCTTGTACTTTATAGTAGACATCGGCGATGCACGTGCTGACTTCCTTCTACGCTGCAGGAGCAGAGCTGTAGTGTAAAGTATGGCAGATGAACAGAGGGGTTTGAGTTTCTGGATTTCAGACTACCGCAGACTTCAACAGACAATGCAGATGAGCTGCACAGACGCAGGGATAAAATAGCGCATTATAGTAAGTTTACTCGCAGTCCTATGTAAAGCCGCTAATAGTGACAGCACATTCAGCTCTGCTACATGAAAGAGCAGCGGTTAATGCAGCTTTGGATGGAGGTGGTTTACTGCAGGTCGTTGAGAGGAAATCCTCGGTTTCCGTTTATTGCCGGATTATCAGCTGATGGTGTCTGTTATGGGATTCCGATCAGGGGGGACACAGACAGGTGACGGCCCCTGTGCTAGAGCAGCCCCTTGCTGTCCAATAGTTCTGTCTGTGAAGCTGGATGTGGCCCCCTTTCCTCTTAGGCCCCTGTGCGGCTGCACCAATGACATGTCCGCCACTGATTCCTATGTTTGCAGAATTCTGCTCGCAGCTCCGGGGTAATGCTCCAGGAGAGGGTTGGGAGTCTTTTGGCTGGAGCCTCTTGTGGGACCTGTAGTTCTTTCGTGTTTCTCAGGAATGGGCTGACATTTATCTCTCAATAAATGTGAGATGGCGGCCAAGAAATCCCAACTGAAGAAGATGCTGTACACCCTGCCTGATATACTGTGTCTCTAACGCAGTATTGTGACTACAGCTCTGGATGAGCCTGGAGTATTAGGCGCTATATAGCAGCAGAACTGGGACTGTAGCTGTAAATGAGAACAGATTATGAAATATTATGTAACAGCAGAATTGTGAATGCTGCTCTGGCTAATACTGGCCTATGATATATCAGGTAACAGCAGAATTGTGAATGCTGCTCTGCCTAATACTGGCCTATGATATATCAGGTAACAGAAGAATTGTGAATGCTGCTCTGGCTAATACTGGCCTAAGAGATATCAGGTAACAGCAGAATTGTGAATACAGCTCTGGCTAATACTGGCCTATGAGATATCAGGTAACAGCAGAATTATGAATACAGCTCTGGATGACACTGGATAATATTGAACATCAAGATATCATGTAACTGTAGAATTGTAAAATCTGGATGCAACCAAAGTGCAAGGTATTGCGTCACTGCAGAATTGTGAATGTAGCTCTGAGTGAGACTGGAGTAGAAGAAAATGATGAAACTGCAGGATTATAATTATTGCTCTGAATGAAAATAAAGTATGATGTTACATAACAGAAGTTTTCTGAATGCAGAAAATACTAGAGTATAAGATACCATGTAACAGCAGAATTGTGAATGCTGCTCTGGCTAATACTGGCCTAAAGATATCAGGTAATAGCAGAATTATGAATGCAGCTCTGGTTGACCCTGGATAATACTGAAAATTCAAGATATCTTGTAACTGTAGCATTGTACATGCTAATCTGGGTGCAACCAAAGTGTAAGATATTTTGTAGCTGCAGAATTGTGAGTGTAGCTCTGAACGAGACTGGAGGTAGAAGAAAATGATGTTACAGCAGGATTATGATTACAGCTCTGGATCAAAATAAGAATTGTAGTAGTATTGTGAATGCAGCTGTGGATAATACCTGGGTATAAGATATCTGGTAACAGCAGAATTGTGAATGCAGCTCTGGGAGTGGCTGAACATTCTATTATAAATGACTCCTGTTCCTTTCTTGTGGAGACAGTTGGGATTGTATAAAGGCTGCAAACAGAATCCCATGTTACGTCCTGTATAACGTCACAGATGATAATTAGCTGATCCCCGGTCACTGACAAGCACAAACACTGGGACGTAAACCTCCATTCTTTACACTGCAGGCTGCATCCTGGAAAGTGGAACCAAACAGAAACATAGCAACTTTATAATTAACATACGATTAATTACATTAACCCGTGGCAGGTATGTATGTTCCCCATCATCAGCCGTCACGTCTCTACATGGCTACATGTGAAAGCCTCGTTTTATACTTTTGTGTTGTTGTCACTTTGTTTCAATGAACCAAAATTCATAAAGAAACGGTGAAACGCGCTAGTATCATAATTATCATGTCATTTATGGAACAATTAGCAGACTCCATTATACAGGGCTCAATCTAACACGAGCTCTGACGCGTATTACAACCGGTACAAAAGAAAACGTAGAGCCGCCACACATAGCAACCGAGTACCGCATTGTTCTGCTCAGGTTCCGGAACCCGCAGCAGTCACCTCTCATTCACACCGACAGCTCTGCTTAATCATCGGCCACCGCCAAATCCAGGATATTATACCAGATAAACCGGTGAAACGGAACATGTCGCTACAAACCCGCTACAGAGAAGAAGAAGGCCAGCCGCAGAAACTGGAAACATTGCTATAGTAGATATACTATTGTACATAGGGGCAGTATTATAGTAGTTATATTCATGTACATGGGGCAGTATTATAGTAGTTATATTCTTGTACATAGGGGCAGTATTATAGTAGTTATATTCTTGTACATAGGGGCAGTATTATAGTAGTTATATTCTTGTACATAGGGGCAGTATTATAGTAGTTATATTCTTGTACATAGGAGCAGTATTATAGTAGTTATATTCTTGTATATAGGGGACAGTATTATAGTAGTTATATTCTTGTACATAGGGGCAGTATTATAGTAGTTATATTCTTGTGCATAGGGGCAGTATTATAGTAGTTATATTCTTGTACATAGGGGCAGTATTATAGTAATTATATTCTTGTACATAGGAGCAGTATTATAGTAGTTATATTCTTGTACATAGGGGCAGTATTATAGTAGTTATATTCTTGTACATAGGGGCAGTATTATAGTAGTTATATTCTTGTACATAGGGGCAGTATTATAGTTATATTCTTGTACATAGGAGCAGTATTATAGTAGTTATATTCTTGTATATAGGGGACAGTATTATAGTAGTTATATTCTTGTACATAGGGGCAGTATTATAGTAGTTATATTCTTGTACATAGGGGCAGTATTATAGTAGTTATATTCTTGTACATAGGGGCAGTATTATAGTAGTTATATTCTTGTACATAGGAGCAGTATTATAGTAGTTATATTCTTGTATATAGGGGACAGTATTATAGTAGTTATATTCTTGTTCATAGGAGCAGTATTATAGTAGTTATATTCTTGTACATAGGAGCAGTATTATAGTAGTTATATTCTTGTGCATAGGGGCAGTATTATAGTAGTTATATTCTTGTACATAGGAGCAGTATTATAGTAGTTATATTCTTGTACATAGGGGCAGTATTATAGTAGTTATATTCTTGTACATAGGGGCAGTATTATAGTAGTTATATTCTTGTACATAGGGGGCAGTATTATAGTAGTTATATTCTTGTACATAGGAGCAGTATTATAGTAGTTATATTCTTGTACATAGGAGCCGTATTACAGTAGTTATACTCTTGTACATAGGAGCAGTATTATAGTAATTATATTCTTGTACATAGGAGCAGTATTATAGTAGTTATATTCTTGTACAAAGGGCAGTATTATAGTAGTTATTTTCTTGTACATAGAGGCAGTATTATAGTAGTTATTTTCTTGTACATGGGGCAGTATTATAGTAGTTATATTCTTGTACATAGGGGCAGTATTATAGTAGTTATATTCTTGTACAAAGGGCAGTATTATAGTAGTTATTTTCTTGTACATAGAGGCAGTATTATAGTAGTTATTTTCTTGTACATGGGGCAGTATTATAGTAGTTATATTCTTGTACATAGGAGCAGTATTATAGTAGTTATATTCTTGTACATAGGGGCAGTATTATAGTAGTTATTTTCTTGTACATGGGGCAGTATGATTGTAGATATGGTGCAGTAATGGTTAATACTGAGATAGGGTTAATATAAGTGATGAGCGGGTGCACTCATTGCTCGGGTTTTCCTGAGCACGCTCGGGTAGTCTCTGAGTATTTGTTAGCGCTCGGAGATTTAGTTTTTATCACCTCAGCTGAATGATTTACAGCTATTAGCCAGCCTGAGTACATGTGGGGGTTGCCTGGTTGCTAGGGAATCCCCACATGTATTCAAGCTGTCTAGTAGCTGTAAATCATCCAGCTGCGGCAAGGAAAATTAAATCTACGAGCAGTCGTAAGAACTCGGAGGACACCTGAGCGTGCTCTGGAAAACCCGTGCAGCGAGTACACTCGCTCATCACTAGTTATTACTACCTCCGTTTACCACTGATTTTGATTGCTCCGCTCCCTAGTGGCTGGATGTGTAATTGCACTGTGCTGACTTCGCTGCAGACACAGTAGTTCCTCCAGACTGGATGACTCCGGACTTTTCTGCACACTTGCTGCCGCTGGATCTGGTGGGTGGCTGAATCATCCCAGTGGTATTCATAGAGAACCAGCTGCTGAGAATATTAAAGTACGAGCATTTATTCCTCCAGAGACACAGGCGCATCTGCAAACTTTTCCTATCTTGATAGAACAGATAATCCCAGAGGGGGAGATTTATCGGCCAGATTTAACTCTCCAGTTATCTATTCTGTGTGCGCTTTCTGTTTCCGCTATATCTTGATCCAAAAATCAATTTCTGATAGTCGGCTGGAGAGAAGCTGTGGAGTTGCTGAGGACTGGAGCATTGTTGGCATTTACCGGGCTCTATGGTAAAGTGTCCGAATCATCTGCACGTTGTCCGGTAAACAGCAGTTGGAAATGTCACCACTAGGTGTCAGTGTTTTTTTCCAGCTCACTCAGAGAACGGTTCATCTTGTCCAAATTTTTGGCACAAATCCTGTTTTTTCTGTTCTGTATATTAGAAATTACTTTTTTTTAAATGAAATTTCTGTTGTTAATTATAAACCTTTTTAGGCCGTGTTTTTGTCTAAATTTTATGTTTACTTCCTTAAAATGAAGTTTTGAATTACCAAATATTATTTTTAAATTAGCTGTATTATTTCAGATTTTTCAAAGCTCCAGGCAGTGATGATGCTGGGAGTTATAGTTTTCAATAGCTGGAGGGGCACAAGTTGGTGTGCATTGATAAAGTCCAATACTGTGCTATAGTCATAGGAGACAAGCCCCCAGAAACCCCCCATAAATACCTATAACAAGCACATGTGCCCACTGAGCCCCTATTGTGCAGGGCAAGTGTAAATGATGGGGTGCGGTAAATACTGCCTCAAGCCCCTATAGTGCAGGGCAAGTGTAAATGATGGGGTGCAGTAAATACTGCCCCGAGCCCCTATTGTGCAGGGCAAGTGTAAATGATGGGGTGCAGTAAATACTGCCCCGAGCCCCTATTGTGCAGGGCAAGTGTAAATGATGGGGTGCGGTAAATACTGCCCCGAGCCCCTATTGTGCAGGGCAAGTGTAAATGATGGGGTGCGGTAAATACTGCCCCGAGCCCCTATTGTACAGGGCAAGTGTAAATGATGGGGTGCAGTAAATACTGCCCCGAGCCCCTATTGTGCAGGGCAAGTGTAAATGATGGGGTGCAGTAAATACTGCCTCAAGCCCCTATTGTACAGGGCAAGTGTAAATGATGGGGTGCGGTAAATACTGCCTCAAGCCCCTATTGTGCAGGGCAAGTGTAAATGATGGGGTGCGGTACATACTGCCCCGAGCCCCTATTGTACAGGGCAAGTGTAAATGATGGGGTGCAGTAAATACTGCCCCGAGCCCCTATTGTGCAGGGCAAGTGTAAATGATGGGGTGCAGTAAATACTGCCCCGAGCCCCTATTGTGCAGGGCAAGTGTAAATGATGGGGTGCAGTAAATACTGCCTCAAGCCCCTATTGTGCAGGGCAAGTGTAAATGATGGGGTGCAGTAAATACTGCCCCGAGCCCCTATTGTACAGGGCAAGTGTAAATGATGGGGTGCGGTAAATACTGCCCCGAGCCCCTATTGTGCAGGGCAGGTGTAAATGATGGGGTGCAGTAAATACTGCCCCGAGCCCCTATTGTGCAGGGCAAGTGTCAATGATGGGGTGCGGTAAATACTGCCTCAAGCCCCTATAGTGCAGGGCAAGTGTAAATGATGGGGTGCAGTAAATACTGCCCGGAGCCCCTATTGTGCAGGGCAAGTGTAAATGATGGGGTGCGGTAAATACTGCCCCGAGCCCCTATTGTGCAGGGCAAGTGTAAATGATGGGGTGCAGTAAATACTGCCTCAAGCCCCTATTGTGCAGGGCAGGTGTAAATGATGGGGTGCGGTAAATACTGCCCCGAGCCCCTATTGTGCAGGGCAGGTGTAAATGATGGGGTGCGGTAAATACTGCCCCGAGCCCCTATTGTGCAGGGCAAGTGTAAATGATGGGGTGCAGTAAATACTGCCCCGAGCCCCTATTGTGCAGGGCAGGTGTAAATGATGGGGTGCGGTAAATACTGCCCCGAGCCCCTATTGTGCAGGGCAGGTGTCAATGATGGGGTGCGGTAAATACTGCCTCAAGCCCCTATTGTGCAGGGCAAGTGTAAATGATGGGGTGCGGTAAATATGGCCCCGAGCCCCTATTGTGCAGGGCAAGTGTAAATGATGGGGTGCGGTAAATACTGCCCCGAGCCCCTATTGTACAGGGCAAGTGTAAATGATGGGGTGCGGTAAATACTGCCCCGAGCCCCTATTGTACAGGGCAGGTGTAAATGATGGGGTGCGGTAAATACTGCCCCGAGCCCCTATTGTGCAGGGCAGGTGTCAATGATGGGGTGCGGTAAATACTGCCTCAAGCCCCTATTGTGCAGGGCAAGTGTAAATGATAGGGTGCGGTAAATATGGCCCCGAGCCCCTATTGTGCAGGGCAGGTGTAAATGATGGGGTGCGGTAAATACTGCCCCGAGCTCCTATTGTTCAGGGCAAGTGTCAATGATGGGGTGCGGTAAATACTGCCCCGAGCCCCTATTGTACAGGGCAAGTGTAAATGATGGGGTGCGGTAAATACTGCCCCGAGCCCCTATTGTACAGGGCAAGTGTAAATGATGGGGTGCGGTAAATACTGCCCCGAGCCCCTATTGTACAGGGCAGGTGTAAATGATGGGGTGCGGTAAATACTGCCCCGAGCCCCTATTGTGCAGGGCAGGTGTCAATGATGGGGTGCGGTAAATACTGCCTCAAGCCCCTATTGTGCAGGGCAAGTGTAAATGATGGGGTGCGGTAAATACGGCCCCGAGCCCCTATTGTGCAGGGCAGGTGTAAATGATGGGGTGCGGTAAATACTGCCCCGAGCTCCTATTGTTCAGGGCAAGTGTCAATGATGGGGTGCGGTAAATACTGCCCCGAGCCCCTATTGTACAGGGCAAGTGTAAATGATGGGGTGCGGTAAATACTGCCCCGAGCCCCTATTGTACAGGGCAAGTGTAAATGATGGGGTGCGGTAAATACTGCCTCGAGCCCCTATTGTGCAGGGCAGGTGTAAATGATGGGGTGCGGTAAATACTGCCCCAAGCCCCTATTGTGCAGGGCAAGTGTAAATGATGGGGTGCGGTAAATACTGCCCCGAGCCCCTATTGTGCAGGGCAAGTGTAAATGATGGGGTGCAGTAAATACTGCCCCGAGCCCCTATTGTGCAGGGCAGGTGTAAATGATGGGGTGCGGTAAATACTGCCCCGAGCCCCTATTGTGCAGGGCAAGTGTAAATGATGGGGTGCGGTAAATACTGCCCCGAGCCCCTATTGTTCAGGGCAAGTGTAAATGATGGGGTGCAGTAAATACTGCCCCGAACCCCTATTGTACAGGGCAAGTGTAAATGATGGGGCGCACTAAATACTGCCCCGAGCCCCTATTGTACAGGGCAAGTGTAAATGATGAGGTGCGGTAAATACTGCCTCGAGCCCCTATTGTGCAGGGCAGGTGTAAATGATGGGGTGCGGTAAATACTGCCCCAAGCCCCTATTGTGCAGGGCAAGTGTAAATGATGGGGTGCGGTAAATACTGCCCCGAGCCCCTATTGTGCAGGGCAAGTGTAAATGATGGGGTGCGGTAAATACTGCCCCGAGCCCCTATTGTGCAGGGCAAGTGTAAATGATGGGGTGCGGTAAATACTGCCCCGAGCCCCTATTGTGCAGGGCAGGTGTAAATGATGGGGTGCGCTTAATACGGCCCTATTTCTTATGGAGTCCACTGCACATCACTGGCCTAAAGAGAAATGGAGAAACATTTTGGGGTCTGATGAAATTCAAATGGTTCTTTTTGGGTCCAAGGGCCGCAGACAGTTCATCAGACGATCCCCGAACTGTGCAGCCACAGAACACTCTGCACACAGTGAAGCATGGTGGTGAAGCACCACGATATGGGCAGGTTTCTCTTACTATGGAGCCTGCCCTATTTGCCACCCACCAGGGACCATGGACCAGTCTGCAGACAGTAAAAGACTTAAAATTAATTATCTACATTTCTCTTCATGTTATGAATTAGAGAACAGTGTACAATGTGCCCAATGCGGGAAATAAAAACGGGTAGAAAGATTTTGTAGTAACTGGTGGTCTTTGAACAAACTGCTGTTATTGTGAACAGCACCGTATATACTTTTAACCCCTTTCTGACATCGGGTGTAATAGCGCGCTGATGTCGGTCTCCCCCCCCCCCCCCCCCCCCCTTTGATGTGGGCTCCGGCGCTGACCCCGCATCTTTTCCGGCACATGTCAGCTGTGATCCAAAAAAGAAGCTTTCTGCCTGGGATGGAATAAAACCTGGGAGGTTCCAGGAGACGCGCGACTAAAACATGGCAGTATTCTGAATAAAAGTGCCTCGATATGTTTTATTGTTTTACATTTTGACAACTAATGTACTGACTATCTCGTCTGACAACCCACCTCCGTCTGTTCCAACCAATGGAACAATTTTCCATTGTATAGAACCTTTCACTTATATTTTTTCACGCCATTAAGACGTATGTTTCAAGGCAGATTCCTAATTTTGCCCTTAACCCAATGTTCAGTTTTAATCACATTTTCTTTGTCATTTAAAAAAATAATTCCATTAATTCAGTAAACAATGGAAAATATATATTTTATGTAGTAACAAATGAGGGAACAAAAATAGGGATATTTTATATTCTGTTTTCCTACTTGGTGAAATTGCTTTTTTCATTAGTCTGCTGATGTGTCCTTCTTTACCTTTCTTTCCTTTTGGCGCAATATAGATGAATGGCTGGAGATGACGGCTTTAAATAAAAGAAATGGATATTTTGCGATACTCTGCTGGGAGATCTTTCTGCTATATGTGTCTATAAGTGGCCACCCGGTGGTTATTCTGTGAATTGCAGGTTGTCTAGGGTTTTTTTCTTGCCTTTTGTGACATTGTATTGAATTTGTTTTACAAGAAATTTTGGTTTTCAGTTAAACCTTTAAGCAATCGTCAGGGTGGACACACCTTTAGGTGCAAGGTTCCATATTTTTTATGTTTGAACATTATTTAAATACTGGGAAATAAAATATAGTATTATTATTGTACATTTTTTTTTTACAGTTTTAAGAATTGACACCTTTTATGCAAAGTTGGAACTTACGTTGATTTTGCCACCTTCATAAACCATTAGTTGGGCAGCGCTTGGGGTATCAGGAACAATCATGCCCCTGAACGCTCCGCTGCTAGCCCAGCACACTGCTGCAGAGCATGCTCAGGGAAGACTGACAGTCAGCAGGGGGCAGCAGTGAGACCTGGGGCTGTGCAGCGCATGAACTGCTAGGGATTAAGCAGAAGTATGATTGCAGCTCTGGATGTAACTAGTGTAGGAGGGTCCGCACCACATTATTATTAGCTATTGAATATGTAGATGCCAGAATGGCTCCTCTGTGGGCGAGGTGCTGCCGGCGCCCCCCGCTCTACTCGTGGACTGTTGTGCGGACTCGCTGTAGACATCTCGTCCTCGACGCTCGTTTCTTCAATCCTTTATAGAAATACAAGAATTATTTTTCCGGCTACAGAAATATTTGCAGACATAAAGATCTATGTGTCGTCTTGCGGAGCGGCACGGCCCACCGGTGTCTGTCTTCTGGCCCCAAGCAATGTTTCGGTCTGTGAACAACTTATTGCTTTTTACCATGTAATTAGATTTCCTGAAATATTTAGAATCTGAAATATTTTACGTCTCTAAATCCGGATTAATATTTAACAAAACTATTATTATTTATGTAAAATACTGATTACGAGCCACTCACCGCCTTGCACTCCCGCAGAGGGCAGACTGGCATACAGATACTGCGACTATGGCGCTGTTCACACTCACGGCTGCTGACACCATCATATTCCATGGGCTCCATTCCCCCTGCAGACACCTAGTGACCTCCTGGAGTCAGTCTGAAAGGCAAACTCCTGTCTCTCCATTCTCTCTTTTCATTTCCCCCATGCTTTATACTGCAGCTCTGCTTGTTCAAATTCCAAATCATCTACTTTAATGTGTACAAACTATAATATATCACTCTCACTCCTTGTCAGCGTTGATTTTGTAGTTACCTTGTTTTGGGGTATTTTTCCATCCCCGAGGGTCTGCTTGTTTTGTCTTTATATGTCTGCTGAATGTGAACGCAGCCTTGAAGTGTGCAGCGGTTATACTGCAGCTCAATAGCGCTCCAACTAACTATAAGTTCATTATTTAATTACAGCAAAAATTGGTATGCAATGCCAAATAATACTGCCATTCAGTGCCGACATAATGCTGCCATACAATGCCAAATAATACTGCCATTCAGTGCGGACATAATGCTGCCATACAATGCCAAATAATACTGCCATTCAGTGCGGACATAATTCTGCCATATAATGCCAAATAATACTGCCATTCAGTGCCGACATAATGCTGCCATACAATGCCAAATAATACTGCCATTCAGTGCGGACATAATTCTGCCATATAATGCCAAATAATACTGCCATTCAGTGCCGACATAATCCTGACATACAATGCCAAATAATACTGGCATTCAGTTCCGGCATAATGCTGCCATACAATGCCAAATAATACTGCCATTCAGTGCTGACATAATCCTGCCATATAATGGCAAATACTGCCATTCAGTGCTGACATAATCCTGCCATACAATGCCAAATAATACTGCCATTCAGTGCCGGCATAATGCTGCCATACAATGCCAAATAATACTGCCATTCAGTGCCGGCATAATGCTGCCATACAAAGCCAAATAATACTGCCATTCAGTGCTGACATAATCCTGCCATACAATGCCAAATAATACTGCCATTCAGTGCCGGCATAATGCTGCCATACAATGCCAAATAATACTGCCATTCAGTGCCGGCATAATGCTGCCATACAAAGCCAAATAATACTGCCATTCAGTGCTGACATAATCCTGCCATATAATGCCAAATAATGCTGCCATTCAGTGCCGACATAATCCTGTCATACAATGCCAAGTAATACTGCCATTCAGTGCCGGCATAATGCTGCCATACAATGCCAAATAATACTGCCATTCAGTGCCGAGATCCTGCCATACAAAGTGAAATAATACTGCCATTCAGTGCTGACATAATCCTGCCATACAAAGCCAAATAATACAGACATTCAGTGCCGGCATAATGCTGCCATACAATTCCAAAAAAATACTGCCATTCAGTACTGACATAATGCTGCAATATAATGCCAAATAATACTGCCATTCAGTGCTGACATAATGCTGCCATACAATGCCAATTAATACTGCTATTCAGTGCCAGCATAATCCTGCCATACAAAGCCAAACATAACGGCACTGCCATTCAGTGCCGACATAATGCTGCCATGCAAAGCCAAATAATACTGCCATTCAGTGCTGGCATGCTGCCATACAAAGCCAAATAATACTGCCATTCAGTGCCGACATAATCCTCCCATACAAAGCCAAATAATACTGCCATTCAGTGCCGACATAATCCTCCCATACAAAGCCAAATAATACTGCCATTCAGTGCCGACATAATCCTGCCATACAAAGCCAAATAATACTGCCATTCAGTGCCGACATAATCCTTCCATACAAAGCCAAATAATACTGCCATTCAGTGGCGGCATAATCCTGCCATACAAAGCCAAATAATACTGCCATACAAAGCCAAATAATATTGCCATTCAGTGCCGGCATAATGCTGCCATATAAAGCCAAATAATACTGCCATTCAGTGCCGGCATAATGCTGCCATACAATGTCAAAAAATACTGCCATTCAGTGCCGGCATAATGCTGCCATACAATGCCAAAAAATACTGCCATTCAGTGTCGGCATAATGCTGCCATACAATGCCAAAAAATACTGCGATTCAGTGCCAGCATAATGCTGCCATACAAAGCCAAATAATACTTCCATTCAGTGTCTACATAATGCTGCCATACAATGCCAAATAATACTGCCATTCAGTGCAAATATAATTCTGCCATGTACTGCTAAATAATAACACTATTTGATTCTGACATAATGCTGCCATACAGTGCCAAATAATAATGCCATTCAGTGACAACAGAATGCTGCAATAAAATTCCAAAATTATTTCTTTGTAGTTTCCAAAATAATGGTACCTAATAGTGCCCACATAACACTGCTGTGTGTTTCCCACACAGGCCTGCAATTCACTGCTCAAATGACACCTAAATAATACCGCCATACAATGCACATACAGGTAAAGTGTAACTATAAATTCTAATGTTTCACCATATTCTGTACCCAAGCATGGTTTACAGAATGCTGGGGGTCCGAGTCCTGAGACTTACACAGATCGATCAAAAAACTATTTAGTAGTACACAGCAAAACAAGCAGAAGCGCTGAGCTCCTGCATGATTGTGCACAGAGGAGCGTACACTGAGTAGCATGCACAGAGTAGCGTGCACAGAGTAGCATGTACTGAGTAGCGTGCACAGAGTAGCGTGCACAGAGTAGCATGCACAGAGTAGCGTACTGAGTAGCGTGCACAGAGTAGCGTGCACAGAGTAGCGTACTGAGTAGCATGCACAGAGTAGCGTGCACAGAGTAGCGTACTGAGTAGCGTACTGAGTAGCTTGCACAGAGTAGCGTGCACAGAGTAGCGTACTGAGTAGCGTGCACAGAGTAGCGTGCACAGAGTAGCGTACTGAGTAGCGTGCACAGAGTAGCGTGCACAGAGTAGCATGCACAGAGTAGCATACACAGAGTAGCGTGCACAGAGTAGCGTACACAGAGTAGCGTACTGAGTAGGGTGTACTGAGTAGCGCGCACAGAGTAGCATACACAGAGTAGCGTGCACAGAGTAGCGTGCACAGAGTAGCGTACTGAGTAGGGTGTACTGAGTAGCGTGCACAGAGTAGCGTACACAGAGTAGCGTGCACAGTGTAGCGTGCACAGAGTAGCGTGCACAGAGTAGCATACACAGAGTAGCGTGCACAGAGTAGCGTGCACAGAGTAGCGTACTGAGTAGGGTGTACTAAGTAGCGTGCACAGAGTAGCGTACACAGAGTAGCGTGCACAGTGTAGCGTGAACAGAGTAGCGCGCACAGAGTAGCGTGCACAGAGTAGCGTGCACAGAGTAGCGTACACAGAGTAGCGTGCACTGAGTAGCGTGTACCGAGTAGCGGGCAAAGAGTAGCGCGCAGAGAGTAGCGTGCACAGAGTAGCGTACACAGGGTAGCGTACACAGGGTAGCGTGCACAGAGTAGCGTGCATGCTCATGCAGGAGTTGAGTGCTCAGGGGATGATATAAACATAAAAAATGGAAATTAAAGTTAAGGCTAGCTCAGTCGTTCCTGTAAATCTGTTGAGATCGGACTGCGATGGTCGCGGCTCTCCTGACTGTAGGATGATGGCTCATACATTTCGTGCTCGAACCGATTTGCACGGGCGGCAGCATGAGCCCTGAGGCTATGTTCACACGGTGCGTTTTTTGGTGCGGATCCGGAGCGGAATTTCAGCTGCGGATCCGCATCCGTTTTCCATGTAGGTTACAGTACAATGTAACCCAATGGAAAACAAAATCCGCTGTGCCGACGATCCTTTTTTCCCCAGGAAAATCCGCGCGGATTTGCCTGCGGAAAAAAGAAGTACCATGTCAATTCTTTCTCCGGATTCCGCTGCGGGTTTCCAGCAGCACCAATAGGAAACTGCATTTGGAAACCCGCAGTGGAATCCGCAGAAGAAAAAGGATCAAAATCCGCAGCTAAAATCAGCGCTGAATTTTAGCTGCGGTTTTTCAAAACAGGACAGGAAAAAAAACTGATGAAAAAACTGAACGTGTGAACGTAGCCTTACAGTTCGGTATGGTAAAAGTCCTGGGCGGTGCAGGGGAAGGGAAGGTTTACACACAGGGGCGTAGCTACAAGTGTGCAGTCACACCCGGGCCTGGAGCCTTTATGTGAAAAGACAATTACTATCAAAGATCCGCGATATTTGGGGTCCTGATGAAGATTTTGCATTGGGGCACACAAGCTTCAAGTTACGCCACTGTTCACATGGGTCATGTAGCTGCTCCCAGGATGTAGGGAGATGGGGAACGTTGGAGATACAATGGGGAAAAAAAGTATTTATTCAGCCCCCAATTGCGCAAGTTCTCCCCCTTATAAAGATGAGCGGCCTGTAATTGACATCATACGTAGACCACAACTATGAGAGTCACAATGAGAAAACAAATCCAGAAAATCACCTTGTCCGATTTGGGAAGATTTATTTTGCAAATTATGGTGGAAAATAAGTATTTGGTCATTAATTAAAGTTCATCTCAATATTTTGTTATATCTCCTGTGTTGGCAATGACAGAGGTCAGACGTTTTCTGTAAGTCTTCACCAGGTTGGCACACACTGTTGGTGGTATGTTGGCCCATTCCTCCATGCAGATCTCCTCTAGAGCAGTGATGTTTTGGGCCTGTCGCTGGGCAACACGGACTTTCAACTCCCTCCAAAGGTTTTCTATGGGGTTGAGATCTGGAGACTGGCTAGGCCACTCCAGGACCTTCATATGCTTCATACGAAGCCACTCCTTCGCTGCCCTGGCGGTGTGCTTGGGATCATTATCATGCTGAAAAACCCATCCACGCTTCATCTTCAATGCCCTTGCTGATTGAAGGAGGTTTGCGCTCAAAATCTCACAATACATGGCCCCATTTATTCTTTCATGTACACGGATCAGTCGTCCTGGTCCCTCTGCAGAGAAACATCCCCAAAGCATGATGTTGCCACTCCCATGCTTCACAGTAGGTATGGTGTTCTTTGGATACAACTCAGCATTCTGTCTCCTCCAAACATGACGAGTTTTGTTTCTACCAAACAGTTCTACTTTAGTTTGATAAGACCATATGACATTCTCCCAGTACTCTTCTGGATAATCCAAATGCTCTCTAGCAAACTTCAGACGGGCCCGGACATGTACTGGCTTAAGCAGGGGGACACGTCTGGCACTGCAGGATCTGAGTCCATGGTGGCGTAGTGTGTTACTTATGGTAGGCCTTGTTACATTGGTCCCAGCTCTCTGCAGTTCATTCACTAGGTCCCCCCGCGTGGTTCTGGGATTTCTGCTCACCGTTCTTGTGATCATTCTGACCCCACGGGGTGGGATTTTGCGTGGAGCCCCAGATCGAGGGAGATTACCAGTGGTCTTGTCTGTCTTCCATTTTCTTATTATTGCTCCCACAGTTGATTTCATCACACCAAGCTGTTGCCTATTGCAGATTCAGTCTTCCCAGCCTGGTGCAGGGCTATAATTTTGTTTCTGGTGTCCTTCGACAGCTCTTTGGTCTTCACCATAGTGGAGTTTGGAGTCAGACTGTTTGAGGGTGTGCACAGGTGTCTTTTATACTGGTAACAAGGTCTCACAGGAGCCATTACTACAGGTAATGAGTGGAGGACAGAGGAGCCTCTCAAAGAAGAAGTTACCGGTCTGTGAGAGCCAGAAATCTTACATGTTTTTAGGTGACCATTTTCAACCATAATTTTCAAAATAAATCTTCCAAATCAGACAAGGAGATTTTCTCGATTTGTTTTCTCATTGTGACTCTCCTAGTTGTGGTCTACCTATGATGTGAATTACAGGCCTCTCTCATCTTTATAAGTGGGAGAACTTGCACAATTGGTCGCTGACTAAATACTCCCCCCCCCCCACACTGTATTCTCGTCTGTGTGAAGCGCGCCGGCGCCGTGCATCCATGGTTATGGCGGAACATTCGGTGCCACACGAGTGCGACTTCTGGTGCTTTAGTCACGTTACATGAGTCATCTCACCGATAAACCATCCCGTAGGATGGAATAAATAACAGAGGAGTCAGAACGATGGCTTCCAGGAGACGCCTCCATTTTACTAAACACTCGCTCATTGCTCTCGGCCGCCGTGAACTTGTTTGCATCTTCATATTACGGAGAAAGTAAAAATCAATCATCGTCCATTAGAGAAAGGTATAGAAGCGATGAGATCTCCCCGGAGGAGCGGCGCAAATGTATCTCCGGGCCCTCGGCAGAAGAGCAGTGCCTGGCGGGTCGCCTCTCCTCCGTGCTTTTACTGCCGCAGATCATCCGATGGGGGAGGGGACGGCTCGGATTTACTTCTCCCCTTTGTCATTGTTACTCCGTAACGCTGAACTTTATTTACCAAAGTCTCCAGGGTGGAATGAAAAGAGCAGAGACCTGGCCTCCGCGCACACCGCCACCGCCAGCGTCACACCGCCGCCGCCAGCGTCACACCTTCCAAGTATTAGCTAGGATGTTGCTCAACATCATATCAGAGAGAAAAAATAATAATTTTACACATTTTTTTTTATTTAGATTTTTTTTTAAATATTTGTGGCTGCAATCTTTATATACTTTTTATACGCCTGCGTTCCTGAAGACCAGGAGATGTCCGCCGAGCTGTGTGACCCGGTCAATAAGACTAACGTATCAGTGTAGGGCGTCACAGGAGGGCGACGGAAAGGCCAAAATGGGGACCGAAGACGGGTCTCATATACCGTGAAGTGACAGAGGAATCAGGATGGCCCCACTCAGGAATTTGCCTGCGGATGCTGTGGATAATTCTGTACTTCATTGTGGTTGTTACAGTTATTGCAGGGATAATTTTATATTTCTGTTGTTTTACTGGATTGTTTTCTCCTTCCATGGTATTTATGGATTGTACTTTACGTGTGTGGTTGCTATGGATTCTACTCCTCTGCGGTTGCTATGGATTGTACTCTTCTGTGGTTGCTATGATTTGTACTGTTCTGTGGTTGCTATGGATGTATGTACTCCTCTGTGGTTGCTATGGATTGTTATGGATTGTACTTCTCTGTGGTTGCTATGGATTGTACTTCTCTGTGGTTGCTATGGATTGTACTGTTCTGTGGTTGTTATGGATTTTCTATGCTTTCTATTTGGTTGCTATGGATTTTTTTTTTCTGTCGTTGCCATACATATTTATGTATATTGTTGCTGAGCATAGTTATCTGTTGTAGCCATGGCCAAATGTGTACGTTTATTTGGTTGCCATGGATAAATGTGCCGTTTCCTTTCTGTTTGCTTTGGTTAATTATTCTTTTTTTTGTGGTTGCTATGGATAAATGTGTAGTTATCTTTGGTTGATGTGGATAAACATATAATTTTCTGCAGTTGCTATGATTAAATATGTTGTTTTCTGTGGTTGCTATGGATAAATATGTACTTTTCTGCAGTTGAGGATAAATCTAGTTTTCTACAGTATGGTTGCTATGGATAAATATATGCTTTTCTGAGGTTTCTATGAATAAATATGTATTTTTCTGCCGTTGCTATGGATATTTACCTTTCTGCTGTTGCTATGGATAAATATATACTTTTCTGAGGTTTCTATGAATAAATATGTATTTTTCAGCCGTTGCTACGGATATTTACCTTTCTGCTGTTGCTATGGATAAATATATACTTTTCAGCAGTTCGTGTAAATAAATATGTTCTTTGGTTGCTCTGGATAGATATGTTCTTGTTTGCGGTTGCTACAGATAAATATGGACTTTTCTATGGTTGGTATGGAAAAGTACGTTCTTTTCTTCTGCTATGGAGAAATATGTTCTTGTCTGAGGTTGCAACAGATAGATATGTTATTGTCTGTGGTTGATATGGAAAGATGTTCTTTTCTTTGGTTGCTATGGATAAATTTGCTCTTGTCTGTGGTTGCTATGGGTAAATATGTACTTCTATTTAGTTGCTATGGATAAATATGTACTTTTCTGTGGTTGCTATGGATAAATATGTTACTTTCTTCGGTTGGTATGGATAAATATGCTCTTTTCTGTGGTTGCTATGGGTAAATATGTACTTCTGTTTGGTTGCTATGGATAAATATGTACTTTTCTGTGGTTGCTATGGATAAATATGTTACTTTCTTCGGTTGGTATGGATAAATATGCTCTTTTCTGCGGTTGCTATGGATAACTATGTTACTTTCTTCGGTTGCTATCGATAAATATGTACTTTTCTGTGGTTGTTATGGATAGATTTTTTTTTAGGGGGTTACTATGGATAAAGATGTGTTTTTTTTCCTGAAATTGCTATGGATGTCACTTTTTGTGGTTGCTATGGGTAAATATGTATTTCTGTTTGGTTGCTATGTGTAAATAAGCTCTTTTCTGTGGTTGCTCTGAATAGATATATTATTTTCTGCGGTTATAATGGATAATTGTCACTTTCTGTGGTTGCTATGGATAAATGTGTACTTCTGTTTGTTGCTATGGATAAATACGGCTAGCATGCATGGTTGCTATAGGTGACGACATTGCTCTAGTGTTGCTATGGTTACAGCACACTTTCATACAATCGCTGGCTCTGGCCTCCTAGCGTCTCTGGCGCGGACGTCACGTGGACTGCACTGATTGTTTCTTTTTCCTTCTGGAATTTTCCTTTATTTTTTGGCTAAACATTTTCTACTTTTAAAAGTGAAAAAAAAAAAAGTAAAAATAAGAAGTAGAGAAAAGATTTGGAGGTCCAGAATGGCGTGCCTGCTATAACTCTACTCTATAACGTGCCCACATTATAATAGCACTACAAGTCTCAGCATGCCCGCCTGGGGTTCTGAATGGGTCCTGGAGCCGCAGGTCCCCAGAGGCGTCATGAGCAGGTGGCGGCCAAACAGCCGGTGATTCCCAGAATAGATGAAGCCGCCGGCTGGGTGGAGAAGTGCTGGAGGGAGACTCAACCTCAGCCCCAAACTAGAAAGGGCTGACAGCAGAGAGCAGCAGCGGACTCTTCTTCTGGCTATCCTCTGACTGTCAGCGACCGTCTGTAATCTGTGCTGTCGAGTGAGCGCCCCCGCTGGAGAGATAGAGTATGAACCGTATGCGCCATAGTGATGAAATTGGCGCAAAAAAAGTCAGTGAAAACCTCAAGACAAAAATAAGACAAGAGACTTTATAAAAATGCTGAATTGGGCCCGTTGTGTGCTCGTCTCCTGACCTCAAGATCTCTGCTTGTTGTCTGTGAATGGGAAACATCCGCTGCATCAGTGCAGACAATCCTCTGTGAGCCGCCATCGACACATCATACCTGCGCTGATACATTGTAACAAGTCCATCAGCTGTGTGCACAATACTTTGTTCCATGCATCACACATACAGATCACTGCCCTGGCCGGGCCACAATCGGACAGTTGTTTGGAGACTTGGAGCAGAAAGGACCGGATAATTATCTATTTTTATTCTGTTCTTTGGGTTACAAAAAAATAATAGGAAACTATAAAAGCCAAAGAAAAGGAAATGGAACTGTAGGTAAAAGAGAAAGGCTGGAAGAAGAGTTTGAGATGAGATGAATGTAATATGTAGGGACGTATACAAAGATCTATGATGTATGAATATGAATAAATGCTGACAGTGCGAGTGTATGATCAGCGCTAATGGACACATCAATGTATGAAGACATGAGGACTTATATATACATCTATGA
Source organism: Ranitomeya variabilis (assembly GCF_051348905.1). Lineage (NCBI taxonomy): Eukaryota > Metazoa > Chordata > Amphibia > Anura > Dendrobatidae > Ranitomeya > Ranitomeya variabilis. Next base: position 13,670,487 of record NC_135234.1, on the reverse strand, counting down.
TGTATGATGAATAAATGCTGACAGTGCGAGTGTATGATCAGCACTAATGGACACATCAATGTATGAAGACATGAGGACGTATACAAACATCTATGATGTATGATGAATAAATGCTGACAGTGCGAGTGTATGATCAGCACTAATGGACACATCAATGTATGAAGACATGAGGACTTATACAAACATCTATGATGTATGATGAATAAATGCTGACAGTGCGAGTGTATGATCAGCACTAATGGACACATCAATGTATGAAGACATGAGGACTTATACAAACATCTATGATGTATGATGAATAAATGCTGACAGTGCGAGTGTATGATCAGCGCTAATGGACACATCAATGTATGAAGACATGAGGACTTATATATACATCTATGATGTATGATGAATAAATGCTGACAGTGCGAGTGTATGATCAGCACTAATGGACACATCAATGTATGAAGACATGAGGACGTATACAAACATCTATGATGTATGATGAATAAATGCTGACAGTGCGAGTGTATGATCAGCACTAATGGACACATCAATGTATGAAGACATGAGGACTTATACAAACATCTATGATGTATGATGAATAAATGCTGACAGTGCGAGTGTATGATCAGCACTAATGGACACATCAATGTATGAAGACATGAGGACTTATACAAACATCTATGATGTATGATGAATAAATGCTGACAGTGCGAGTGTATGATCAGCGCTAATGGACACATCAATGTATGAAGACATGAGGACGTATACAAACATCTATGATGTATGAACATGAATAAATGCTGACAGTGCGAGTGTATGATCAGCGCTAATGGACACATCAATGTATGAAGACATGAGGACTTATACAAACATCTATGATGTATGATGAATAAATGCTGACAGTGCGAGTGTATGATCAGCACTAATGGACACATCAATGTATGAAGACATGAGGACTTATATATACATCTATGATGTATGATGAATAAATGCTGACCGTGCGAGTGTATGATCAGCGCTAATGGACACATCAATGTATGAAGACATGAGGACGTATACAAACATCTATGATGTATGATGAATAAATGCTGACAGTGCGAGTGTATGATCAGCGCTAATGGACACATCAATGTATGAAGACATGAGGACTTATACAAACATCTATGATGTATGATGAATAAATGCTGACAGTGCGAGTGTATGATCAGCACTAATGGACACATCAATGTATGAAGACATGAGGACGTATACAAACATATATGATGTATGATGAATAAATGCTGACAGTGCGAGTGTATGATCAGCGCTAATGGACACATCAATGTATGAAGACATGAGGACGTATACAAACATCTATGATGTATGATGAATAAATGCTGACAGTGCGAGTGTATGATCAGCGCTAATGGACACATCAATGTATGAAGACATGAGGACGTATACAAACATCTATGATGTATGAACATGAATAAATGCTGACAGTGCGAGTGTATGATCAGCGCTAATGGACACATCAATGTATGAAGACATGAGGACGTATACAAACATCTATGATGTATGATGAATAAATGCTGACAGTGCTAGTGTATGATCAGCGCTAATGGACACATCAATGTATGAAGACATGAGGACGTATACAAACATCTATGATGTATGATGAATAAATGCTGACAGTGCGAGTGTATGATCAGCGCTAATGGACACATCAATGTATGAAGACATAAGGACGTATACAAACATCTATGATGTATGATGAATAAATGCTGACAGTGCTAGTGTATGATCAGTGCTAATGGACACATCAATGTATGAAGACATGAGGACTTATACAAACATCTATGATGTATGAATATGTTATGACCCCAGTGGACAGGGTCTCAGAGGAACGTGTAAGTCTGCAAGATACAAAAATCCAGCTCATAGGGCTGTGGTAACTGGGTTGACCAAATAGCTACTCCTAACGCCAACACTAGAAGTAGCCGGGGATCATGCCTACGGTGATCGCTAGATGACTCGCGCCAGCCGGAGAATCTAACTACCCCTAGGAGAAGAAAACAAAGACCTCTCTTGCCTCCAGAGAAAGGGACCCCAAAGCAAGATACAAGCCCCCCACAAATAATAACAGTGAGGTAAGAGGAAATGACAAACACAGAAATGAACCAGGTTCAGCAAAGAGAGGCCAGCTTACTAATAGCAGAATAAAGCAAGATAACTTATCTGGTCAACAAAAACCCTATAAAAATCCACGCTGGAGATTCAAGAACCCCCGGACCGTCTAACGGTCCGGGGGGAGAACACCAGCCCCCTAGAGCTTCCAGCAAAGGTCAGGATACAGATAGGAACAAGCTGGACAAAAATACCAAACAAAACAAAAGCAAAAAGCAAGGAAACAGACTTAGCTTGAAAAACAGGAACCAGGATCAGAGGACAAGAGCACAACAGATAGCTCTGATTTCAACGATGCCAGGCATTGAACTGAAGGTCCAGGGAGCTTAAATAGCAACGCCCCTGAACTAACGGCCCAGGTGAGGATATAGGAAAAGACAGACGCTCCAGAGTCAAATCACTAATGACCACTAGAGGGAGCAAAAAGCAAAATCACAACAGAATATGAATAAATGCTGACAGTGCGAGTGTATGATCAGCACTAATGGACACATCAATGTATGAAGACATGAGGACGTATACAAACATCTATGATGTATGATGAATAAATGCTGACAGTGCGAGTGTATGATCAGCACTAATGGACACATCAATGTATGAAGACATGAGGACGTATACAAACATCTATGATGTATGATGAATAAATGCTGACAGTGCGAGTGTATGATCAGCACTAATGGACACATCAATGTATGAAGACATGAGGACGTATACAAACATCTATGATGTATGATGAATAAATGCTGACAGTGCTAGTGTATGATCAGCGCTAATGGACACATCAATGTATGAAGACATGAGGACGTATACAAACATCTATGATGTATGATGAATAAATGCTGACAGTGCGAGTGTATGATCAGCGCTAATGGACACATCAATGTATGAAGACATGAGGACGTATACAAACATCTATGATGTATGATGAATAAATGCTGACAGTGCGAGTGTATGATCAGCACTAATGGACACATCAATGTATGAAGACATGAGGACGTATACAAACATCTATGATGTATGATGAATAAATGCTGACAGTGCTAGTGTATGATCAGCACTAATGGACACATCAATGTATGAAGACATGAGGACTTATACAAACATCTATGATGTATGATGAATAAATGCTGACAGTGCGAGTGTATGATCAGTGCTAATGGACACATCAATGTATGAAGACATGAGGACGTATACAAACATCTATGATGTATGATGAATAAATGCTGACAGTGCTAGTGTATGATCAGTGCTAATGGACACATCAATGTATGAAGACATGAGGACTTATACAAACATCTATGATGTATGATGAATAAATGCTGACAGTGCGAGTGTATGATCAGTGCTAATGGACACATCAATGTATGAAGACATGAGGACTTATACAAACATCTATGATGTATGATGAATAAATGCTGACAGTGCTAGTGTATGATCAGCGCTAATTGACACATCAATGTATGAAGACATGAGGACGTATACAAACATCTATGATGTATGATGAATAAATGCTGACAGTGCGAGTGTATGATCAGCGCTAATGGACACATCAATGTATGAAGACATGAGGACTTATACAAACATCTATGATGTATGATGAATAAATGCTGACAGTGCGAGTGTATGATCAGCGCTAATGGACACATCAATGTATGAAGACATGAGGACTTATACAAACATCTATGATGTATGATGAATAAATGCTGACAGTGCGAGTGTATGATCAGTGCTAATGGACACATCAATGTATGAAGACATGAGGACTTATACAAACATCTATGATGTATGATGAATAAATGCTGACAGTGCGAGTGTATGATCAGCGCTAATGGACACATCAATGTATGAAGACATGAGGACGTATACAAACATCTATGATGTATGAATATGAATAAATGCTGACAGTGTGAGTGTATGATCAGTGCTAATGGACACATCAATGTATGAAGACATGAGGACGTATACAAACATCTATTATGTATGATGAATAAATGCTGACAGTGCGAGTGTATGATCAGCGCTAATGGACACATCAATGTATGAAGACATGAGGACTTATACAAACATCTATGATGTATGATGAATAAATGCTGACAGTGCGAGTGTATGATCAGCACTAATGGACACATCAATGTATGAAGACATGAGGACTTATACAAACATCTATGATGTATGATGAATAAATGCTGACAGTGCGAGTGTATGATCAGCACTAATGGACACATCAATGTATGAAGACATGAGGACGTATACAAACATCTATGATGTATGATGAATAAATGCTGACAGTGTGAGTGTATGATCAGTGCTAATGGACACATCAATGTATGAAGACATGAGGACGTATACAAACATCTATGATGTATGATGAATAAATGCTGACAGTGCGAGTGTATGATCAGCACTAATGGACACATCAATGTATGAAGACATGAGGACGTATACAAACATCTATGATGTATGATGAATAAATGCTGACAGTGCGAGTGTATGATCAGCACTAATGGACACATCAATGTATGAAGACATGAGGACGTATACAAACATCTATGATGTATGAATATGAATAAATGCTGACAGTGCGAGTGTATGATCAGCACTAATGGACACATCAATGTATGAAGACATGAGGACGTATACAAACATCTATGATGTATGATGAATAAATGCTGACAGTGCTAGTGTATGATCAGTGCTAATGGACACATCAATGTATGAAGACATGAGGACTTATACAAACATCTATGATGTATGATGAATAAATGCTGACAGTGCGAGTGTATGATCAGCACTAATGGACACATCAATGTATGAAGACATGAGGACTTATACAAACATCTATGATGTATGATGAATAAATGCTGACAGTGCGAGTGTATGATCAGCACTAATGGACACATCAATGTATGAAGACATGAGGACTTATACAAACATCTATGATGTATGAACATGAATAAATGGTGACAGTGCGAGTGTATGATCAGCACTAATGGACACATCAATGTATGAAGACATGAGGACTTATACAAACATCTATGATGTATGATGAATAAATGCTGACAGTGCGAGTGTATGATCAGCACTAATGGACACATCAATGTATGAAGACATGAGAACTTATACAAACATCTATGATGTATGAACATGAATAAATGCTGACAGTGCGAGTGTATGATCAGCACTAATGGACACATCAATGTATGAAGACATGAGGACGTATACAAACATCTATGATGTATGATGAATAAATGCTGACAGTGCGAGTGTATGATCAGCACTAATGGACACATCAATGTATGAAGACATGAGGACGTATACAAACATCTATGATGTATGATGAATAAATGCTGACAGTGCGAGTGTATGATCAGCGCTAATGGACACATCAATGTATGAAGACATGAGGACGTATACAAACATCTATGATGTATGATGAATAAATGCTGACAGTGCGAGTGTATGATCAGCACTAATGGACACATCAATGTATGAAGACATGAGGACTTAGGCCATGTGCTCATGTTGGGGTTTTTGCGGCGGATCCGCAGCAGTTTTCCATGCGGTGTACAGTACCATGTTAACCTATGGGAAATAAAAACCGCTGTGCACATGCTGCGGAAAAAAACGTGCGGAAACGCTGCGGTTTATTTTCCGCAGCATGTCAATTCTTTGTGCGGAATCCGCAGCGGTTTAAGGGCTATGTTCACACGATCCTTTTTTCACTGCGGAATTTTCAGGTCCTGATTTGTGAAACTCGCAGTGCAAAACCTGCGGTGGTTTTCACTGCGGTTTTCAGTCCTTTTTCTACTGCGGATTCCACTGCGGGTTTCCAGCTGCATTTTCCTATTGGTGCAGGTGGAAACCCGCTGCGGAATCCGCAGAAAGAATTGACATGGTACTTCTTTTTTTCCGCAGAAAATCAGCGCGTATTTTCCAGCGGAAAAAAGGAACGTGGGAACAGCGGGTTTTTTTTTTTCCATAGGGTAACATTGTACTGTACCCTGCATGGAAAAAGGATGCGGATCCGCAGCTGCAAATCCGCTGCGGATCCGCAGCAAAAACCGCATCGTGTGAACATAGCCTAACACCTGCTCCATATTAAAAAACCGCAGGTGTTAAACCACAGTAGAATCCGCACAAAAACCACGGAAAAACCGCAGTAAATCTGTGATAAATCCGCAGGAAAAACGCAGTGTTTTTGCCCTGCGGATTTATCAATATCAGTGCGGAAAAATCCGCACACCAGTCCGCAGCGTGTGCACATACCCTTATACTAACATCTCTGAATGTATGAACACCGACAAGTGCCGATAAATCTGTAGCATTGAGCCTCTATGAATATAAGGACACACGAATAGATGTATGAACAGCTATGGACATGTATGAATGGTTGAAAACACAATAATGGATGATGTATGAACACATGAATTTATGAAAATATATCAACTTATGAATGGAGTAACATTGGAATGGATGAAAATGTATGAGATATTAAAGTATGATACAGTATATGATGTATGAACAAAAACAAATGAGGATGTATGAATACAGTATATGATATATGAATAAAGTGTATGATGTATGAAAACAATATATGATAAAGTATGAATACAGTATATGAAGATGTATGAAAACAATATATGATAAAGTATGAATACAGTATATGAAGATGTATGAACAAAAACAAATGAGAATGTATGAATACAGTATATGATAAAATATGAATACAATATATGATAATGCATGAATACAATATGATGTATGAATACAGTATATGGTAAAGTATGAATACATATTATAAACTAGAGAACATGGAGTAAAGAAACACTAGCAAATTGGAAAGGTAAAACCAATAATTTTATTACTACATTTAAAATATACACAATACAAAGATAGCCCAATCAACGGGCAATAGACAAATAAGAGGAGCTATACCGGGAACCTGCTAGCACAGCAGGTTTGAGTGGACCAAAAGTAATACAAAATAAGGGCTGGTATGGCAGCACCAGGTGAGGGGGGAAGAGAACATGAATAGATACAAGGTCCAACAACCAGGCTCTGTACACTAGCCACTATGGCTGTTACCATTAATACAAGACCCTCAAACCCCCTACACAAATCAATAGGTTGCCATCACTCACCCATGGTTATAAGTGTCCTAGGTCCACCTGCTGTGATTGGACCTTGGACCTGGTTGTTGGACCTTGTATCTATTCATGTTCTCTTCCCCCCTCACCTGGTGCTGCCATACCAGCCCTTATTTTGTATTACTTTTGGTCCACTCAAACCTGCTGTGCTAGCAGGTTCCCGGTATAGCTCCTCTTATTTGTCTATTGCCCGTTGATTGGGCTATCTTTGTATTGTGTATATTTTAAATGTAGTAATAAAATTATTGGTTTTACCTTTCCAATTTGCTAGTGTTTCTTTACTCCATGTTCTCTAGTTTATAATATGTTTCGAGGAGTAGTACACGTATGATTAGTGTGGGTTCATTTATGTATATACGGAGAGAGCAGGGCTTCGGCCCCTCTCAGTCTGGACTTTCTAATATATAATTGCCTAGAATACTACTTCTTGCAATTTGTGCCAACTTCCGTGGCTTTGTCCGGAGCTAATGTCCGGAGCTAATGTCCGGAGCTAATGTCCGGAGCTAATGTCCGGAGATAAGTAACGTCACCAGTGTCCTACACCCAGGCAGAGCACAGTGGCCCCAGGCAGAGCACAGGGGCCCCAGGCAGAACATGGGGCCCCAGGCAGACCACAGGGGCCCCAGGCAGAGCACAGGGGCCCCAGGCAGCATATGGGGCCCCCGGCAGAGCACAGGGGCCCCAGGCAGCATATGGGGCCCCAGGCAGAGCACAGTGGCCCCAGGCAGAGCACACACCAAATCGGAGGCCGAGGGGCCCCGCCAACCAAATCGAAGGCTGAGCGGCCCCGCCCACCAAAGCGGAGGCCGAGGGGCCCGGCCCCGCCCACCAAAGCGGAGGCCGAGGGGCCCCGACCACCACATCGGAGGCCGAGGGGCCCCGCCCACCAAATCGGAGGCCGAGGGTCCCCGCCCACCAAATCGGAGGCCGAGGGTCTCCGCCCACCAAATCGGAGGCCGAGGGTCCCCGCCCACCAAATCGGAGGCCGAGGGTCCGCGCCCACCAAATCGGAGGCCGAGGGTCCGCGCCCACCAAATCGGAGGCCGAGGGTCCCCGCCCACCAAATCGGAGGCCGAGGGTCCCCGCCCACCAAATCGGAGGCCGAGGGTCCCCGCCCACCAAATCGGAGGCCGGGGGTCCCCGCCCTCCAAATCGGAGGCCGAGGGGCCCCGCCCTCCAAATCGGAGGCCGAGGGTCCCCGCCCACCAAATCGGAGGCCGAGGGGCCCCACCAACCAAATCGGAGGCAGAGGGGCCCCGCCCACCAAATCGGAGGCCGAGGGGCCCCGCCCACCAAATCGGAGGCCGAGGGGCCCCGCCCACCAAATCGGAGGCCGAGGGGCCCCGCCCACCAAATCGGAGGCCGAGGGTCCCCGCCCACCAAATTGGAGGCCGAGAGTCCCCGCCCACCAAATCGGAGGATAAGGGGCCCCGCCAACCAAATCAGAGGCCGAGGGGCCCCGCCAATCAAATCGGAGGCCGAGGAGCCCCGCCCAACAAATCGAAGGCCGAGCGGCCCCGCCCACCAAAGCGGAGGCCAAGGGGCCCGGCCCACCAAAGCGGAGGCCGAGGGGCCCCGACCACCACATCGGAGGCCGAGGGGCCCCGCCCACCACATCGGAGGCCGAGGGGCCCCGCCCACCACATCGGAGGCCGAGGGGCCCCGCCCACCAAATCGGAGGCCGAGGGTCCCCGCCCACCAAATTGGAGGCTGAGGGTCCCCGCCCACCAAATCGGAGGCCGAGGGACCCCGCCTACCAAATCGGAGGCCGAGGGTCCCCGCCCACCAAATCGGAGGCCGAGGGTCCCCGCCCACCAAATCGGAGGCCGAGAGTCCCCGCCCACCAAATCGGAGGCCGAGGGGCCCCGCCAACCAAATCGGAGGCCGTGGGGCCCCGCCAACCAAAGCGGAGGCCGAGGGGCCCCGCCCACCAAATCGGAGGCAGAGGGACCCCGCCCACCAAATCGGAGGCCGAGGGGCCCCGCCCACCAAAGCGGAGGCCGAGGGTCCCCGCCCACCAAATCGGAGGTCGAGGGTCCCCGCCCACCAAATCGGAGGCCGAGGGTTCCCGCCCACCAAATCGGAGGCCGGTCCCCGCCCACCAAATCGGAGGCCGAGGGTCCCCACCCACCAAATCGGAGGACGAGGGGCCCCACCAACCAAATCGGAGGCCGAGGAGCCCCGCCCACCAAAAGTAAGTGCGGCCCCAAAAGTAAGTGCGCCCCCGGGTGCAAAAGTAAGTGCGCCCCCGGGTGCAAAAGTAAGTGCGCCACCGGGTGCAAAAGTAAGTGCGCCCCCGGGTGCAAAAGTAAGTGCGCCCCCGGGTGCAAAAGTAAGTGCGCCCCCGGGTGCAAAAGTAAGTGCGCCCCCGGGTGCAAAAGTAAGTGCGCCTCCGGGTGCAAAAGTAAGTGCGCCCCCGGGTGCAAAAGTAAGCGCGCCCCCGGCCCCGGGTGCAAAAGTAAGCGCGCCCCCCAGTCCCGTGTGTGAAAAGTGCTGCTGTAAAGCTGGTAGCGCTGTTCAAGCACCATGTATTTCCTTCAGGAAATGCCCATCTAATATATAATTGCCTAGAATACTACTTCCTGCAATTTGTGCCAACTTCCGTGGCTTTGTCCGGAGCTAATGTCCGGAGCTAATGTCCGGAGCTAATGTCCGGAGATAAGTGACGTCACCAGTGTCCTACACCCAGGCAGAGCACAGGGGCCCCAGGCAGCATATGGGGCCCCAGGCAGAGCACAGTGGCCCCAGGCAGAGCACAGGGGCCCCAGGCAGCATATGGGGCCCCAGGCAGAGCACAGTGGTCCCAGGCAGAGCACAGGGGCCCCAGGCAGCCTATGGGGCCCCAGGCAGAGCACAGTGGCCCCAGGCAGAGCACAGGGGCCCCAGGCAGCATATGGGGCCCCAGGCAGAGCACAGGGGCCCCAGGCAGCATATGGGGCCCCAGGCAGAGCACAGTGGCCCCAGGCAGAACATGGGGCCCCAGGCAGAGCACAGGGGCCCCAGGCAAAGCACAGGGGCCCCAGGCAGCATATGGGGCCCCAGGCAGAGCACAGGGGCCCCAGGCAGAGCACAGGGGCCCTAGGCAGCATATGGGGCCCCAGGCAGAGCACAGTGGCCCCAGGCAGAGCACAAGGGCCCCAGGCAGCATATGGGGCCCCAGGCAGAGCACAGTGGTCCCAGGCAGAGCACAGGGGCCCCAGGCAGCTTATGGGGCCCCAGGCATAGCACAGTGGCCCCAGGCAGAACATGGGGCCCCAGGCAGAGCACAGTGGCCCCAGGCAGAGCACAGGGGCCCCAGGCAGAACATGGGGCCCCAGGCAGAACATGGGGCCCCAGGCAGAGCACAGGGGCCCCAGGCAGAGCACAGGGGACCCAGGCAGCATATGGGGCCCCAGGCAGAGCACAGGGGCCCCAGGCAGCATATGGGGCCCCAGGCAGAGCACAGGGGCCCCAGGCAGCATATGGGGCCCCAGGCAGAGCACAGGGGCCCCAGGCAGCCTATGGGGCCCCAGGCAGAGCACAGTGGCCCCAGGCAGAACATGGGGCCCCAGGCAGAGCACAGGGGCCCCAGGCAGAGCACAGGGGCCCCAGGCAGCATATGGGGCCCCAGGCAGAGCACAGTGGTCCCAGGTAGAGCACAGGGGCCCCAGGCAGCCTATGGGGCCCCAGGCAGAGCACAGGTGCCCCAGGCAGCATATGGGGCCCCAGGCAGAGCACAGGGGCCCCAGGCAGCATATGGGGCCCCAGGCAGAGCACAGTGGCCCCAGGCAGAGCACAGGGGCCCCAGGCAGAACATGGGGCCCCAGGCAGAGCACAGGGGCCCCAGGCAGAGCACAGGGGCCCCAGGCAGCATATGGGGCCCCAGGCAGAGCACAGGGGCCCCAGGCAGCATATGGGGCCCCAGGCAGAGCACAGCGATATTTTGGACCACTGCGGTGTTTCAGACCCCCTGTGTGATGTCTGGGGCCCTGTTCTTAAGTATATTAAAGATTAAAGTAACGTATATTAAAGTATATTATAGATCAAATTTGACACGTTTATGAGCACCATTGAGTGATATACTCAAGAATGACATAATTTTTCAACATTTTATGGTTTCAAACTGTAAACACTCAGAGTTTTTTTTACTTCAACCAGAAAACCTTAACGGTTCATAAAAAACTTGACTGTTCAGGATATGATAAAAGTCATAGTATTCTGAATCTTTAACTTATAAACATACCTTTACATGGGGTGATTATTGGTTCCAGAGAGGCTTTCGGCCGATAATCGTACACATGGCTGGTGACAGGACAATACAATATAAACGTTCAAAGGTAAACACTGATAACATTAAAATCTAATATATAATTGCCTAGAATACTACTTCCGGCAATTTGTGCCAACTTCCGTGGCTTTGTCCGGAGATAATGTCCGGAGATAAGTGACGTCACCAGCGTCCTACACCCGCTCAGGGTGGACAAAGATATATGCCTTCGTGGTGCGCGGCACTTTTCTGATTGGTTGCCGCCTGCCGCGAGCGACCAATCAGAAATGTGCCGTACTGTCAAGAATTGTCAAGAGCTGGTGAGTGCAGCCATTTTTTGTTCTTTCTTACTATTATTTATTAATTGTTTTATTCTTACATTTGAATAAATAAAGTATATATGGATTCTAGACTCCCGATTCTTTAGAATCGGGCTGCCATCTAGTCTGTTATATTTGTTGTGATTTTTGTTCAAAGTATGAATACAGTATATGATAATGTATGAATACAGTATATGTATGAATACAGTATATGATAATGTATGAATACAGTATATGTATGAATACAGTATATGATAATGTATGAATACAATATATGGTAAAGTACGAATACAGTATATGATAAAGTATGAATACAGTATATGTATGAATACAGTATATGATAAAGTATGGATACAGTATATATATGAATACAGTATATGATGTATGAATACAATATATGGTAAAGTATGAATACAGTATATGTATGAATACAGTATGATAAAGGTTGAATACAGTATATGTATGAATACAATATATGATAATATGAACACAAGCAACTGAGACTGTATGAATACAATATATGATAAAGTATGAATTAAACATATGAATATATAATGTATGAATTAGAGATGGTACGAACGGAGTCGCAGGAGCGGCTTGATGCGACACTGCATATGCGTCACGCCACTTACATGACATTGCACCAGGCCGACTATTCCAAAGAGGTGCCGGTAGTGAGGACGTGGCTCTCGGGTCTTCCATCTTGGGGCCACAACCTTCTGGCATGGACACTGTACCAGGTCCTGCGAATTGATTCACACCGTCTCTACTAATATTATAAAAGGATGATAATGCATGAATATGTGATATATGAAAACATATGAATGTATACAAATGTATGCACATATAATAATGTATGAGCACATGTGAATGTATGGAAACATACGAATACCTGTACATGTATAAATGAATAAATACTATGAACATTAATAACATATGAGCACTTACATATGATTGTGTATTAGATACGTGGTCAGACTTACGTCTATGAATATGTATGAACATGTGAAAAGCTATGCACGCCTCTACAGCTGTGAACATTTGAGGCTCTATGAATAAATGTATTAACAGCTGTGAACATGTATGAATGACTATGATCACGTAATAATGTGAACATCTAGGAAACTTCGGACATTTATAAATATATGATAATGTATGCAGATATATAAACACGTATGAGTCCGTGAATGTACGAACATTATATACAAACACATATGGTATGAAGACTTGTATGAACTTCTACCAATATGTGAACCTATAAATCTGTGAACATTTGAGCATCTGAATGAATGAACATTTTATGAATGCTTGTAATAATATATGAACACTTATGAATTAATGAAGACATATAAATGGCTGAAAATGTATGAACACCGGTGAATGTATGAACACGTGAAAATATAAGAATACACAATGCATGAACACGTGTGAATGTATGAATAGATGATAATGTATGGACAGACATGAGTGTATAAAACATTCCAACGCTTATAAATAATGTATGAGTACCTATATAGGGCTTTCTGTGTGACCGTGTATATAATATACAAATGCCTGAGAACATACAGTATGAGTATGTATGAACATACTGACTCCTCATCATGGAAAGTGCCACACCAGGAGGGACAAGTTGTGGAATTCTACAAATCACAGGATGGAGACAAGATACTGATTGGCAAATGATAAAAAAAAAAAAATGGAAACAAAATGTTCTAAATATCTGGATTTTTTCAGTGTCGGGTATGAATAGTAGCTCGGCTTTACATAGATTTTTTCAAACTATCCTAGGAGATGTTTTTGAACGTTCGTGTTACTGTGAGCCGCCTGTGTGACCTAAACCTCCAACCGCGGCTGCAATGTCTCCGGTCTTGTGTCCTTCGAGCACATCGGGGACTTCATTGGTCAGTGATTACACAGGAGCTGCCGGCAGCGTCTCCGGACTTGTCTTCCTCCAGCACATTCAGGACGTCATTGGTCTGTGATTACATAGGAGCTGCCGGCAGAGTCTCTGATCTTGTCTCCTTCAAGCACATTGGGGCTGTCATTGGTCGGTAATTACACAGGAGCTGCCGGTAGCGTCTCTGATCTTGTCTCCTTCAAGCACACCGGGGCAGTCATTGGTCGGTAATTACACAGGAGCTGCCGGTAGCGTCTCTGATCTTGTCTCCTTCAAGCACACCGGGGCAGTCATTGGTCGGTGATTACACAGGTGCTGCCGGCAGCATCTCTGATCTTGTCTCCTTCGAGCACGTTGGGGCTGTCATTGGTCGGTAATTACACAGGAGCTGCTGGTAGCGTCTCTGATCTTGTCTCCTTCAAGCACACCGGGGCCGTCATTGGTCGGTGATTACACAGGAGCTGCCGGCAGCATCTCCGGACTTGTCTTCCTCCAGCACATTCAGGACGTCATTGGTCGTTGATTACACAGGAGCTGCCGGCAGCATCTCTGGACTTGTCTTCCTCCAGCACATTCAGGACGTCATTGGTCTGTGATTACACAGGAGCTGCCAGCAGCGTCTCTGATCTTGTCTCCTTCGAGCACATCGGGGCCGTCATTGTTCGGTGATTAGACAGGAGCTGCCGGCATGGAATCTTCATGATTTGCACATGTGAATATTCCTCAGCCGAGGCCGGAGGTGCCGGGATTTCTGTACGGGGCTCTTTTTTTTCATATTTTCATACTTTGCAGATCATGAACATGTCCATCGATCTTGTGATTTCCACAACTCCGTGACTTTTCTTGCTCCATGTTGCAGTTTCAATGTTGAGGAGTGTGAATATACAGATAAAGCCGATCCGTAGAACAAGTCCTTCTAGACCCCAGTATGATGATTGCGCCCGACCCCAGGAGACGGGCACATCCTGACGGCACTGAACATGTTAACCCTGATGGTTCATTCTGTACAATCCATGAAGAGTTTTGCCAGAATGCTCCATTGAGTTGCCGGCTGCCCGATGCGGACAATGAGCAGCTCTCAGTAATGCACTCGGTGAGGCCTTTCAGCCCAGCAATATTAGGAAGGGGGCCGCGCACTCATTGCAGCCCCTAATCTGCCAGCAGCATTTGCCATTGTGTGCACGCATGTTGTAAATCTGCTGCTGCCTGGCCTTGATAACACAAAAACACATCCTGCCACAAAACAGCGCCCGTGTCTTTCTCCGGTGACTCATTCCTCACTAATATTCGCCCATTGGTCCCCATTGTGAAGTCCTCGATAATAAGACCCTGGACCAAGATTGAATCCGCCGCCACCTGCAAGAAGCCGTCTCCGGAAAAATGCAATAAATGGCGATTATCACCTATGGTGGGATTCCACCGAAGAAAGTAGGAAGGCGAGAAGTCTCCGCCATTAAGTCCCCTGTGAATATTCCATTTATAAAGGGGCATTGTGCTTATATGGGGGCTACAGACACTTACTACAGTTCACGTACAAATGTAAGTAGGGAGAGACTGGCGGGACACAGACCCCGGCGCTCAGTACCAGGAGGGCGCTAACAAGCCTTTTAGTCTTACTATGGTATTGACGCGGCGGAGGCTGCAGAATGGCTGTTTTTCCAAATGACGAGAAGCCTCGATACAGATCCGCCTCCGTACTGCAACATGGAAAATGCCCCCCATTATTGTATGTCACTAACCTATTCTCAAACAACTGTTTCTATTCAAAAAAGCCTCCTATTCCTCTACATAAAAATATTCCTCATTTTTCTACACCAAAAGTAGCCCCCATTCTCCAACACCAAAAATGCCCTCATTTACCTAAACTAAAATCCCCTCATTCTTTTACATCAAAATGTCCCTCATTCCTACTACACTAAAGTGTTCCCATTCTACTACACTAAAGTGCCCTCCATTCTCCTACACTAAAGTGCCCCCATTCTCCTACACTGAAGTGCCCCCATTCTACTACACTGAAGTGCCCCCATTCTCCTACACTGAAGTGCCCCCATTCTACTACACTGAAGTGCCCCCATTCTCCTACACTGAAGTGCCCCCATTCTACTACACTAAAGTGCCCCCATTCTCCTACACTAAAGTGCCCTCCATTCTCCTACACTGAAGTGTCCTCATTCTCCTACACTAAAGTGCCCCATTCTCCTACACTGAAGTGCCCCCATTCTACTACACTGATGTGCCCCCCATTCTACACTAAAGTGCCCCCATTCTAATACACTAAAGTGCCCCCATTCTCCTACACTAAAGTGTTCCCATTCTCCTACACTGAAGTGCCCCCATTCTACTACACTACAGTGCCCTCCATTCTCCTACACTAAAGTGCCCCCATTCTCCTACACTAAAGTGTCCTCATTCTCCTACACTAAAGTGCCCTCCATTCTCCTACACTGATGTGCCCCCCATTCTACACTAAAGTGCCCCCATTCTAATACACTAAAGTGCCCCCATTCTCCTACACTAAAGTGTTCCCATTCTCCTACACTGAAGTGCCCCCCATTCTCCTACACTAAAGTGTCCTCATTCTCCTACACTAAAGTGCCCCCATTCTACTACACTAAAGTGCCCCCCATTCTCCTACACTAAAGTGCCCCCATTCTACTACACTGAAGTGTCCCCATTCTACTACACTAAAGTGCCCCCCATTCTCCTACACTAAAGTGTTCCCATTCTCCTACACTAAAGTGTCCTCATTCTCCTACACTAAAGTGTTCCCATTCTACTACACTAAAGTGCCCTCCGTTCTCCTACACTAAAGTGCCCCCATTCTCCTACACTAAAGTGTTCCCATTCTCCTACACTGAAGTGCCCCCATTCTACTACACTACAGTGCCCTCCATTCTCCTTCACTAAAGTGCCCCCATTCTCCTACACTAAAGTGCCCCCATTCTCCTACACTAAAGTGTCCTCATTCTCCTACACTAAAGTGCCCCCATTCTCCTACACTGAAGTGCCCCCCATTCTCCTACACTAAAGTGTCCTCATTCTCCTACACTAAAGTGCCCCCATTCTACTACACTAAAGTGCCCCCCATTCTCCTACACTAAAGTGCCCCCATTCTACTACACTGAAGTGCCCCCATTCTACTACACTAAAGTGCCCCCCATTCTCCTACACTAAAGTGCCCCCCATTCTCCTACACTAAAGTGCCCCCATTCTCCTACACTAAAGTGTTCCCATTCCCCTACACTGAAGTGCCCCCCATTCTCCTACACTAAAGTGTCCTCATTCTCCTACACTAAAGTGCCCCCATTCTACTACACTAAAGTGCCCCCTATTCTCCTACATTAAAGTGCCCCCATTCTACTACACTAAAGTGCTCCCATTCTCCTACACTAAAGTGCCCCCATTCTCCTACACTAAAGTGCCCCCCATTCTACTACACTAAAGTTTTCCCATTCTCCTACACTAAAGTGTCCTCATTCTCCTACACTAAAGTGCTCCCATTCTCCTGCACTAAAGTGTCCCCATTCTCCTACACTGAAGTGCCCCCATTCTACTACACTAAAGTGCCCTCCATTCTCCTACACTAAAGTGCCCCCCATTCTCCTACACTAAAGTGTTTCCATTCTCCTACACTAAAGTGTCCTCATTCTCCTACACTGAAGTGCCCCCATTCTACTACACTAAAGTGCCCCCATTCTCCTACACTGAAGTGCCCCCATTCTACTACACTAAAGTGCCCCCATTCTCCTGCACTAAAGTGTCCCCATTCTCCTACACTAAAGTGCCCCCATTCTCCTTCACGAAAGTGTCCCCATTCTCCTGCCCTAAAGTGCCCCCATTCTCCTACACTAAAGTGCCCCCCATTCTCCTACACTAAAGTGTTCACATTCTCTTACACTAAAGTGTTCCCATTCTCCTACGCTAAAGTGCCCCCATTCTCCAACACTAAAGTGCCCCCATTCTCCTACACTAAAGTATCCCCATTCTCCTGCACTAAAGTGTCTCCATTCTCCTCCACTAAAGTGTCTCCATTCTCCTGAACTAAAGTGCCCCATTCTCCTACACAAAAGTGTCCCCATTTCCTACACTAAAGGGTCCCCATTCTCCTGCACTAAAGGGTCCCCATTCTCCTGCACTAAAGGGTCCCCATTCTCCTGCACTAAAGTGTTCCTATTCTCCTGCACTAAAGTGTTCCCATTCTCCTACACTAAAGTGCCCCCCATTTCCCTACACTAAAGTGTACCCCATTCTCCTACACTAAAGTGCCCCCCATTCTCCAACGCTAAAGTGCCCCCATTCTACTACACTAAAGTGCCCCCCCATTCTCCTACACTAAAGTGTCCCCATTCTCCTACACTAAAGTGCCCCCCATTCTCCAACGCTAAAGTGCCCCCATTCTTCTACACTAAAGTGCCCCCCCATTCTCCTACACTAAAGTGTCCCCATTCTCCTGCACTAAAGTGCCCCCCATTCTCCTACACTAAAGTGTTTCCATTCTCCTACACTAAAGTGTCCTCATTCTACTACACTGAAGTGCCCCCATTCTACTACACTAAAGTGCCCCCCATTCTCCTACACTGAAGTGCCCCCATTCTACTACACTAAAGTGCCCCCATTCTCCTACACTGAAGTGCCCCCATTCTCCTACACTAAAGTGCCCCCATTCTACTACTCTAAAGTGCTCCCATTCTCCTGCACTAAAGTGTCCCCCATTCTCCTGCACTAAAGGGTCCCCATTCTCCTGCACTAAAGGGTCCCCATTCTCCTGCACTAAAGTGTTCCTATTCTCCTGCACTAAAGTGTTCCCATTCTCCTACACTAAAGTGCCCCCCATTTCCCTACACTAAAGTGTACCCCATTCTCCTACACTAAAGTGCCCCCCATTCTCCAACGCTAAAGTGCCCCCATTCTCCTACACTAAAGTGCCCTCCATTCTCCTACACTAAAGTGCCCCCCATTCTCCAGCACTAAAGTGCCCCCATTCTCCTACACTAGTGTCCCCATTCTCCTACACTAAAGTGTCCCCATTCTCCTACACTAAAGTGTCCCCTATTGTCCTACACTAAAGTGCCCCCCATTCTCCTACACTAAAGTGTCCCCCATTCTCCTATACTATAGTGCCCCCCATTCTCCTACACTAAAATGTCCCCATTCTCCTGCACTAAAGTGCTCCAATTCTCCTACGCTAGTGTCCGCCATTCTCCTACACTAAAGTGTCCCCATTCTCCTACACTAAAGTGCCCCCCATTCTCCTACACTAAAGTGTCCCCATTCTTCTACACTAAAGTGTCCCCCATTCTCCTACACTAAAGTGCCCTCCATTCTCCTACACTAAAGTGCCCCCATTCTTCTACACTAAAGTGCCCCCCCATTCTCCTACACTAAAGTGTCCCCATTCTCCTGCACTAAAGTGCCCCCCATTCTCCTACACTAAAGTGTCCCCATTCTCCTGCACTAAAGTTCCCCCATTCTCCTACACTAAATTGTCCCTATTCTCCTGCACTAAAGTGCTCCAATTCTCCTACACTAGTGTCCCCCCATTCTCCTACACTAAAGTGCCCCCATTCTCCTACACTAAAGTGTCCCCCATTCTCCTACACTAAAGTGTCCCCCATTCTCCTACACTAAAGTGTCCCCTTTCTCCTACACTAAAGTGCCCTCCATTCTCCTACACTAAAGTGCCCCCCATTCTCCTACACTAAAGTGCCCTCCATTCTCCTACACTAAAGTGCCCCCCTTTCTCCTACACTAAAGTGTCCCCCATTCTCCTACACTAAAGTGTCCCCATTCTCCTACACTAAAGTTCCCCCATTCTCCTACACTAAAATGTCCCTATTCTCCTGCACTAAAGTGCTCCAATTCTCCTACACTAGTGTCCCCCCATTCTCCTACACTAAAGTGCCCCCATTCTCCTACACTAAAGTGTCCCCCATTCTCCTACACTAAAGTGTCCCCCATTCTCCTACACTAAAGTGTCCCCTTTCTCCTACACTAAAGTGCCCTCCATTCTCCTACACTAAAGTGCCCCCCATTCTCCTACACTAAAGTGTCCCCATTCTCCTACACTAAAGTGCCCCCCATTTTCCTACACTAAAGTGCCCTCCATTCTCCTACACTAAAGTGCCCCCCTTTCTCCTACACTAAAGTGTCCCCCATTTTCCTACACTAAAGTGCCCTCCATTCTCCTACACTAAAGTGCCCCCCTTTCTCCTACACTAAAGTGTCCCCCATTCTCCTACACTAAAGTGTCCCCATTCTCCTACACTAAAGTTCCCCCATTCTCCTACACTAAAATGTCCCTATTCTCCTGCACTAAAGTGCTCCAATCCTCCTACACTAGTGTCCCTCATCCTTCTACACTAAAGTGTCCCCATTCTCCTACACTAAAGTGTCCCCCATTTTCCTACACTAAAGTGCCCTCCATTCTCCTACACTAAAGTGCCCCCCTTTCTCCTACACTAAAGTGTCCCCCATTCTCCTACACTAAAGTGTCCCCATTCTCCTACACTAAAGTTCCCCCATTCTCCTACACTAAAATGTCCCTATTCTCCTGCACTAAAGTGCTCCAATTCTCCTACACTAGTGTCCCCCCATTCTCCTACACTAAAGTGCCCCCATTCTCCTACACTAAAGTGTCCCCCATTCTCCTACACTAAAGTGTCCCCCATTCTCCTACACTAAAGTGTCCCCCATTCTCCTACACTAAAGTGTCCCCTTTCTCCTACACTAAAGTGCCCTCCATTCTCCTACACTAAAGTGCCCCCCATTCTCCTACACTAAAGTGTCCCCATTCTCCTACACTAAAGTGCCCCCCATTCTCAAACGCTAAAGTGTCCCCATTCTCCTACACTAAAGTGCCCCCATTCTCCTACACTAAAGTGCCCCCATTCTCCTACACTGAGGTGCCCCCCATTCTCCTACACTAAAGTGCCCCCCATTCTCCTACACTAAAGTGCCCCCCATTCTCCTACACTAAAGTGCCCTCTCTCCTACACTAAAGTGTCCCCCATTCTCCTACACTAAAGTGCCCTCCATTCTCCTACACTAAAGTGTCCCCTTTCTCCTACACTAAAGTGCCCTCCTTTCTCCTACACTAAAGTGCCCTCCATTCTCCTACACTAAAGTGCCCCCTATTCTCCTACACTAAAGTGCCCCCAGTATCCTACACTAAAGTGCCCCCATTCTCCTACACTAAAATGTCCCCATTCTCCTGCACTAAAGTGTACCCTTTTTCCTACACTAAAGTGCCCTCCATTCTCCTACACTAAAGTGCCCCCCATTCTCCTACACTAAAGTGTCCCCATTCTCCTACACTAAAGTGTCCCCATTCTCCTACACTAAAGTGTCCCCATTCTCCTACACTAAAGTTCCCCCCAATTCTCCTACACTAAAATGTCCCCATTCTCCTGCACTAAAGTGCTCCAATTCTCCTACACTAGTGTCCCCCCATTCTCCTACTCTAAAGTGCCCCCATTCTCCTACACTAAAGTGCCCCCATTCTCCTACACTAAAGTGCCCCCCATTCTCCTAAACTAAAGTGTACCCTTTTTCCTACACTAAAGTGCCCTCCATTCTCCTACACTAAAGTGCCCCCCATTCTCCTACACTAAAGTGTCCCCATTCTCCTACACTAAAGTGTCCCCATTCTCCTACACTAAAGTTCCCCCCAATTCTCCTACACTAAAATGTCCCCATTCTCCTGCACTAAAGTGCTCCAATTCTCCTACACTAGTGTCCCCCCATTCTCCTACTCTAAAGTGCCCCCATTCTCCTACACTAGTGTCCCCCATTCTCCTACACTAAAGTGTCCCCCATTCTCCTACACTAAAGTGTCCCCATTCTCCTACACTAAAGTGTCCACATTCTCCTACACTAAAGTGCCCCCCATTCTCCTACACTAAAGTGCCCCCCATTCTCCTACACTAAAGTGCCCCCCATTCTCCTGCACTAAAGTGTTCCAATTTTCCTACGCTAGTGTCCCTCATTCCTCTACACTAAAGTGTCCCCATTCTCCTACACTAAAGTGTCCTGTTATGACCCCAGTGGACAGGGTCTCAGAGGAACGTGTAAGTCTGCAAGATACAAAAATCCAGCTCATAGGGCTGTGGTAACTGGGTTGACCAAATAGCTACTCCTAACGCCAACACTAGAAGTAGCCGGGGATCATGCCTACGGTGATCGCTAGATGACTCGCGCCAGCCGGAGAATCTAACTACCCCTAGGAGAAGAAAACAAAGACCTCTCTTGCCTCCAGAGAAAGGGACCCCAAAGCAAGATACAAGCCCCCTACAAATAATAACGGTGAGGTAAGAGGAAATGACAAACACAGAAATGAACCAGGTTCAGCAAAGAGAGGCCAGCTTACTAATAGCAGAATATAGTAAGATAACTTATCTGGTCAACAAAAACCCTATAAAAATCCACGCTGGAGATTCAAGAACCCCCGAACCGTCTAACGGTCCGGGGGGAGAACACCAGCCCCCTAGAGCTTCCAGCAAAGGTCAGGATACAGATAGGAACAAGCTGGACAAAAATACCAAACAAAACAAAAGCAAAAAGCAAAGAAGCAGACTTAGCTTAAAAAACAGGAACCAGGATCAGAGGACAAGAGCACAACAGATTAGCTCTGATTTCAACGATGCCAGGCATTGAACTGAAGGTCCAGGGAGCTTATATAGCAACGCCCCTGAACTAACGGCCCAGGTGAGGATATAGGAAAAGACAGACGCTCCAGAGTCAAATCACTAATGACCACTAGAGGGAGCAAAAAGCAAAATCACAACAGTGTCCCCCATTCTTCTACACTAAAGTGCCCCCATTCTCCTACACTAAAGTGTCCCCATTCTCCTACACTAAAGTTCCCCCATTCTCCTACACTAAAATGTCCCCATTCTCCTGCACTAAAGTGCTCCAATTCTCCTACACTAGTGTCCCCCCATTCTCCTACACTAAAGTGTCCCCCATTCTCCTACACTAAAGTGTCCCCCATTCTCCTACACTAAAGTGTCCCATTTCTCCTACACTAAAGTGCCCTCCATTCTCCTACACTAAAGTGCCCCCCATTCTCCTACACTAAAGTGTCCCCATTCTCCTACACTAAAGTGCCCCCCATTCTCAAACGCTAAAGTGTCCCCATTCTCCTACACTAAAGTGCCCCCATTCTCCTACACTAAAGTGCCCCCCATTCTCCTACAGTAAAGTGCCCCCCATTCTCCTACACTAAAGTGCCCCCCATTCTCCTACACTGAGGTGCCCCCCATTCTCCTACGCTAAAGTGTCCACATTCTCCAACACTAAAGTGCCCTCCATTCTCCTACACTAAAGTGTCCCCTTTCTCCTACACTAAAGTGCCCTCCATTCTCCTACACTAAAGTGCCCTCCATTCTCCTACACTAAAATGTCCCCATTCTCCTGCACTAAAGCGCTCCAATTCTCCTACACTAGTGTCCCCTCATTCTCCTACACTAAAGTGCCCCCATTCTCCTACACTAAAGTGCCCCCATTCTCCTACACTAAAGTGTCCCCCATTCTCCTACACTAAAGTGCCCCCTATTCTCCTACACTAAAGTGCCCCCCATTCTCCTACACTAAAGTGTACCCTTTTTCCTACACTAAAGTGCCCCCCATTCTCCTACACTAAAGTGTCCCCATTCTCCTACACTAAAGTGTCCCCATTCTCCTACACTAAAGTGCCCCCCATTCTCAAATGCTAAAGTGCCCCCATTCTCCTACACTAAAGTGCCCCCCATTCTCCTACACTAAAATGTCCCCATTCTCCTACACTAAAGTGCCCCCCATTCTCAAATGCTAAAGTGTCCCCATTCTCCTACACTAAAGTGTCCCCTTTCTCCTACACTAAAGTGCCCTCTTTCTCCTACACTAAAGTGCCCCCCATTCTCCTACACTAAAGTGCCCCCCATTCTCCTACACTAAAGTGCCCCCATTCTCCTACACTAAAGTGCCCCCATTCTCCTACACTAAAGTGCACCCCATTCTCCTACGCTAAAGTGCCCCCATTCTCCTACGTTAAAGTGTCCCCATTCTCCTACACTAAAGTATCCCCATTCTCCTACACTAAAGTGCCCCCCATTCTCCTACACTAAAGTGCCCCCCATTCTCCTACACTGAGGTGCCCCTCATTCTCCTACACTAAAGTGCCCGCCATTCTCCTGCACCAAAATATCCTCCATTTACAGTGAGGGAAATAAGTATTTGATCCCTTGCTGATTTTGTAGGTTTGCCCACTGACAAAGACATGATCACTCTATAATTTTAAGGGTAAATTAATTTTAACATTGAGAAATAGAATATCAAAAATAGAATCCAGAAAATCACATTGTATAAATCATATAATATATTTGCATTTTGCATTGAGAAATAAGTATTTGATCCCATACCAACCATTAAGAGTTCTGGCTCCTACAGACCAGTTAGACTCCTATTTACCTCGTTACCTGCATTAATGACAGCTGTCTTACATAGTCACCTTTATAAAAGACTCCTGTCCACAGACTCAATTAATCAGTCAGACTCTAACCTCTACAGCATGGGCAAGACCAAAGAGCTTTATAAGGATATCTGGGACCAGATCATAGACCTGCACAAAGCTGGAATGGGCTACAAAACCATAAGTAAGACCCTGGGTGAGAAGGAGACAACTGTTGGTGCAATAGTTAGAAAATAGGAGAAATACAAAATGACTGTCAATCGACATCGATCTGGGGCATCATGCAAAATCTCACCTCGTGGGGAATCCTTGATCAGGAGGAAGGTGAGAGATCAGCCTAAAACTACACGGGGGGGGACTTGTTAATGATCTCAAGGCAGCTGGGACCACAGTCACCAAGAAAACCATTGGTAACACATTACGCCGTAAAGGTTTAAAATCCTACAGTGCCTGCAAGCTCCCCCTGCTCAAGAAGGCACATGTGCAGGCCCGTCTGGAGTTTGTCAATGACACCTGGATGATTCTGTGAGTGATTGGGAGAAGGTGCTGCGGTCAGATGAGACAAATAGTGAGCTCTTTGGCATTAACTTAACTCGCTGTGTTTGGAGGAAGAGAAATTCTGCCTATGACCCAGAGAACACCATCCCCACTGTCAAGCATGGAGGTGGAAACATTGTTTTGGGGGTGTTTCTCTGCTAAGGGCACAGGACTACTTCACCGCATCAATGGTAGAATGGATGGAGCCATGAACCGTAAAATCCTGAGCGACAACCTCCTTCCCTCCGCCAGGACATTAAAAATGGGTCGTGGCTGGGTCTTCCAGTAAGACAATGACTGGACCATCACTGTAAATACATCGCTGTAAATACACACCTGTACTTTGTATCTCCCCCACCTCATTGTAGATTGTAAGCTCTCACGAGCAGGGGCGTCTTATTTCGTCTTATTTTGTCTTATTTTGCTTTATTACTGTATTGTTAACATTGTTACCCATGACTGTTGTGTTTTAAACTGTTATACTGTAAAGCGCTGCGGAATATGTTGGCGCTATATAAATAAAGATTATTATTATATTATTAAGACAATGACCCAAAACATACAGCCAAGGCAACAAAGGAGTGGCTCAAAAAGAAGCACATTAAGGTCATGGAGTGGCCTAGCCAGTGTCCAGACCTTCATCCCATAGAAAACTTATGGAGGGAGGTGAAGCTCCGAGTTGCCAAGCAACGGCCTCAAAATCTTAATGATTTAGAGATGATCTGCAAAGAGGAGTGGAGCAAAGTTCCTCCTGACAAGTGTGCAAACCTCATCATCAACTACAGAAAACGTCTGACTGCTGGGCTTGCCAACAAGGCTTTTACCACCAAGTATTAAGTCTTGTTTGCCAGAGGGATCAAATACTTATTTCTCACTGCAAAATGCAAATAAATGTATATAATTTATACAATGTGATTTCTGGATTTTATTTTTGATATTTTATCTCTCAATGTTAAAATTAACCGACCCTTAAAATTATAGACTGTTCATGTCTTTGTCAGTGGGCAAATAAATGCACAAAATCAGCAAAGGATCAAATACTTATTTCCCCACTGAATCTACATTGAAAGTAACTCCGCTCTATTACACCATAAATGCCCCATTTACCGAAACTGAAAATGTCTCCCATTTTTCTACGCCAAAATACGTCCCATGCTTCTACACAAATTATCCTCCATTTTTCTACACCAAAAAGTTCCTTATTCTCCCAACATGTCCCCCATTTTCCCAGAAGGCTTCTGCCCCCTATTAGTCTATACAATTGACCCTCATTATGTCATGTTTGCTTAATTCTCCTACATGGAAAATTCCCTCCTTTGTCCCCATAATGGACGTTCATAGACAACGTCCCTCATCTGACGGGGCAGATTTTGTCTTACATGTATGGGTGTCGTCAGAAGCCCCCAGAGCAGCAGACCTTGGACCCCTCATGCTGCCTTTGCTCCCAGTGCTGCTGCCTCCATTGCTCCCAGTTGGACACTAAAACTGGTTGGAATGATTCTTGCACTTTCTTGGTTTGTGTTAGTAGAGGCCAAAAAGCCATGAAAAACTCCATCAAGACCTGGTTTTCTGCCACATCTCACATGGACTTTACTTTTCCTTCACAATCCCAGACTATAGATGCCAGTGTAGCGTTAGCTGTCTCTGATGGAGAGCGGCCATCATCATCGGGTGACGGAGCGCAGCGCCGACCATCACGGATCCGGTCCCGATTGTAGCGGCCGTGAAGATCTTTAATGGTTAAAGTTACGTTCTTTTTGCGCCAAACCCATTAATACGTCTGATGATAGTGAAGACAACAAGCGGGAGGCTGATAAATACGGCGATCAAACAGCCGCTCCTCAATTACAAGCCTCTCAATTAGGTGCGCGCTGCCGAGCGCCGCGATACGCCGACCTTTTAATTGTACTGAAAGGTACCAGCTCTCATCAAAAGCTCGTATTAAAGGGGGAATCATTAGAGCCGCTGTGTACACACGGCGAGGCAGACTCGCTCTATAGCATCGATCGCAGCCAACAAAGGATTCATCTGCTGATGAGACGCTAATCGATGGGAGCAGTCTGGGAGAACGCAGCCGACATGTCAGAGAGGGATCAATGGCCACTGGGGAAAGCATGGTCTGTCTGCATGGCCAAACCACACAAAGGTCAACGACTGAGAATGGGCTCCGTGCCGACCCGGTGTGCTCTGTGCCGACCCCGTGTGCCCTGTGCCGACCCAGTGTGCCCTGTGCCGACCCCGCGTGCCCCGGCCGCAGCCGCTCTACATACACGGATGGTGTGGCCTCTTATTGTGCACTCACAAAATCCCATATAAGCCGCTCTTATAGGATTCCTCGTATCGGGGTGCAGAATGTTTATTCTCTGCCTTCAGCTACCTACGTCCACGTGTCTGGCAATGTCCACACGATGGGCAGCATGGTGGCTCAGTGGTTATTACTGTATGGAGACTCAGTGGTTAGCACTGTATAGTGGTTCAGTTGTTAGCACAGCTTGATGACTCAGTGGTTAGCACTGTATGGTGGCTCAGTGGTTAGCACTGTATGGTGGCTCAGTGGTTAGCACAGTATAATGGCTCTGTGGTTGGCATAGTAGCTCAGGGTTTAGCACTGTTACTTTGTAACTCTGAGGTCCTGGGTTTAAATCCCACCAAGGACGACATCTGCAAGCCGCGTGTATGTTCCCCCCATGTTTGTGTGGGTTTCCTCCGTTTTTTTCCCACACTCCAAACACTGATAGGGAATGTAGATTGTGAGCCCCACTGGGGACAGCGATGATGGTGATGTCTGTAAAACGTGTGGAATTCTTGGCGTTTACCTCCCCTCATCGGCAGAATTTAGGATCTGATGGAGGTTTTATTCCATAAGCTTAAAAAGTTCTGGGGAGTTCAGAAAACCTTAATTTGCAAAGTAAAAAATGTAACCGAAATGAAGATACAATGAAGATACGAGGTCACGCAGCGATTATTTCCCTGCAGAAGGATAAAGAGAAAAGGTCAGAGACCCTATAAAGTTCAGATCTGCCCACAAACCGAAAAAATCCTACTGACTCTCCGACCCATGAGGAGGTCGCCGAGATTCTGCTCTAATGGGACAATGTGATATTTCCAAAGTCTGGAAATTCTCTGAATTTTCCTGATTCCTAATTATGATGACTGCATTTATAATTAATGTTTCTTCTTCATCAGCTTCTCTTCTGCGCTGCTTGTGTTCTTAGAAATGTAAAAAGATGTCCGAAGCTTCAGTTGGCGCCATGATTGTGCTGTGACACTGGAGCTTTACCGCCATCCCAAATATTTTTAGATATTCGGAACAAAACCTAATTTTAGACCAAAAATATGGAAAGGGGAGAGAATGGTAAGACGGTCTGTCCACCATCAGATCCCAGTTACCCCCCCACCACCATCGTCATCTTCAGGAGAGCGGTAATTCTATCAGTCCCGGCTGTACATTCCGCAGATCGTCTGCCGGCGCGGTGGATCTTGTGTCCGTCATCCATTGTTAGAGATGCAACATTATATATAGACATAATGGAGCACCAGCTGCGGGCAGAGGGGTCCATGAAGTGAAGCCGCGGGGTCTGAGACGTCTCCACATAAGCTCCAGGGTCAACATTTGCTTCTCAAAAGTTTCTGCCTAAAATACATCATTGTTGGCGCTAATTATTATTATTATTATTATTGTTTCCTGGATCGGGGTTTGCTGTTGAGCTTTATCGCTCTCACACACTTGTCCGCGGCTTCAGGGGCTCAGATCTGACGGCGTCAGGGAATTTCCGCTGCGATGATGTAAGTGGCGGCTGTGTGACTCATACCCCGTCCCTGTCGTCTGCAGCGCCGCGCACTTTCCATCTCATCAGTCGCCTTATTGGGGTTTATAGATTGTTTCTTATATATTCAAGTGGTCAAAACCTGGGTCCTCGATGATTTTTGAGAGAACAGTCAATTACGACTTGTATTTTCCAGATGCGTTGAGGTTTTAAGCCGACTCGTTACATGATGCTTTACAAAGACGTCCTGGAAGCCGAGAAGAGAAAGAATAAGACAATTCCTCCTAAAATTAATATTTACACTGAAATTTTCCAAACCCGAAACAGCTGAGATCCTGGTGAAGAGAACGTAACGTTACAATGTGGCGTCAAATCTGGGTATTCTATGGAAGTGGCTGTGGACTGAGTGCAGCTCTGGGGTATAATACAGGATGTCACTCAGGATCAGTAATGTAATGTATGTACACAGTGACTGCACCAGCAGAATAGTGAGTGCAGCTCTGGAGTATAATACAGGATGTAACTCAGGATCAGTAATGTAATGTATGTACACAGTGACTGCACCAGCAGAATAGTGAGTGCAGCTCTGGAGTATAATACAGGATGTAACTCAGGATCAGTAATGTAATGTATGTACACAGTGACTGCACCAGCAGAATAGTGAGTGCAGCTCTGGAGTATAATACAGGAGGTAACTCAGGACCAGTAATGTAATGTATGTACACAGTGACTGCACCAGCAGAATAGTGAGTGCAGCTCTGGGGTATAATACAGGATGTAACTCAGGATCAGTAATGTAATGTATGTACACAGTGACTGCACCAGCAGAATAGTGAGTGCAGCTCTGGAGTATAATACAGGATGTAACTCAGGATCAGTAATGTAATGTATGTACACAGTGACTGCACCAGCAGAATAGTGAGTGCAGCTCTGGGGTATAATACAGGAGGTAACTCCGGATCAGTAATGTAATGTATGTACACAGTGACTGCACCAGCAGAATAGTGAGTGCAGCTCTGGGGTATAATACAGGATGTAACTCAGGATCAGTAATGTAATGTATGTACACAGTGACTGCACCAGCAGAATAGTGAGTGCAGCTCTGGAGTATAATACAGGAGGTAACTCAGGACCAGTAATGTAATGTATGTACACAGTGACTGCACCAGCAGAATAGTGAGTGCAGCTCTGGGGTATAATACAGGATGTAACTCAGGATCAGTAATGTAATGTATGTACACAGTGACTGCACCAGCAGAATAGTGAGTGCAGCTCTGGAGTATAATACAGGATGTAACTCAGGATCAGTAATGTAATGTATGTACACAGTGACTGCACCAGCAGAATAGTGAGTGCAGCTCTGGGGTAAATTACAGGATGTAACTCAGGATCAGTAATGTAATGTATGTACACAGTGACTGCACCAGCAGAATAGTGAGTGCAGCTCTGGGGTATAATACAGGATGTCACTCAGGATCAGTAATGTAATGTATGTACACAGTGACTGCACCAGCAGAATAGTGAGTGCAGCTCTGGAGTATAATACAGGATGTAACTCAGGATCAGTAATGTAATGTATGTACACAGTGACTGCACCAGCAGAATAGTGAGTGCAGCTCTGGAGTATAATACAGGAGGTAACTCAGGACAAGTAATGTAATGTAATGTATGTACACAGTGACTGCACCAGCAGAATAGTGAGTGCAGCTCTGGGGTATAATACAGGATGTAACTCAGGATCAGTAATGTAATGTATGTACACAGTGACTGCACCAGCAGAATAGTGAGTGCAGCTCTGGAGTATAATACAGGATGTAACTCAGGATCAGTAATGTATGTACACAGTGACTGCACCAGCAGAATAGTGAGTGCAGCTCTGGGGTATAATACAGGATGTAACTCAGGATCAGTAATGTATGTACACAGTGACTGCACCAGCAGAATAGTGAGTGCAGCTCTGGAGTATAATGCAGCATGGTATACAGAGGCTCTTCTCTATATATATTTACTCTATGTTTATATGGCTCAGTTTTCGGCTCTCGGGTATAAAACGCCCTTTTCCTACAGTTTTTGTATATGTTTTACATTGTGAAATGTAATGAATTTGTACAATAACGTGTCCTGCCCCGGCGCTGCCGCCCCCTCTTCTCCGACTCCTACTCTCGGTTCCTGCTATGCTTTGTATGTTCCCTTCTTCCTTCCATCAGAACCAAATCCCGTCCTTCCCGTCCTTCATCAGTGATTGTGTCGGGCTTGTGCCTCGTCACATCATTGTCTCATGTTCTAGAACATCTAAATAAGTCATTTGTTCCCAACAAACAACCTGCGCTCCGAGGATTTGGGGACAGTTGGTGCTCACATCTAATTAGAGCCAATTATCTACATAGAAATCGGCCGGCCGCAGTTGTACTCCGGAGCTGCACCCGCCGTCAGGTCACGGAACAGAAATATGGCTTCAGTCCGCCTGAAAATTTGTCTCATGTTTCTTCACCAACAGGATTGTTGGCTGCAACAAGTGTATTCACTTCGGCCATTAGGCAGTGAGCGTGGACAAGTGCTGACGTCTCCTGTAATGCAGCCATGGATGGAGGCCAAACTGCGTCCTCGTGGCCTCTCTATGGTATTGTGAGGGCGACCACCACCAGAAACCTCCGGATGCACGTGGAGACGCCGCCGGGGACAGAGCGTGGCCGCACAGTGCCGCAAACGCAGAGTACAACAATGGTGCCGACAGACATAGAAACCTGCCATACAGTGCAGGAATAAAGGCGCCAGACATGATTCCACCCCACAACTTCCTTTCACTTTTATTTTATAAAGCTGTGGCGGCACAGTATTTTATGAACACATGGGGTATGCTATAAACAGTAGTGGCATATTTTATGAAGCCGTGGTGGTACAGTATATGGCAGTACATTTTATGAAGCTGTGGTGGCACAGTATATGACTGTACATTTTATGAAGCTGTGGTGGCACAGTATATGGCAGTACATTTTATGAAGCTGTGGTGGCACAGTATATGGCAGTACATTTTATGAAGCTGTGGTGGCACAGTATATGACTGTACATTTCATGAAGCTGTGGTGGCACAGTATATGGCAGTACATGTTATGAAGCTGTGGTGGCACAGTATATGACTACATTTTATGAAGCTGTGGTGGCACAGTATATGACTGTACATTTTATGAAGCTATGGTGGTACAGTATATGGCAGTACATTTTATGAAGCTGTGGGGGTACTATACATAGAGGCATATTTTATGAAGCCATGGTGGCACAGTATATGGCTGTACATTTTATGAAGTTGTGGTGGCACAGTATATGGCTGTACATTTTATGAAGTTGTGGTGGCACAGTATATGACTGTACATTTTAGGAAGTTGTGGTGGCACAGTATATGACTGTACATTTTATGAAGCCGTGGTGGCACCGTATATAACTGTACATTTTATGAAGCCGTGGTGGCACAGTATATGACTGTACATTTTATGAAGCTGTGGTGGCACAGTATATGGCTGTACATTTTATGAAGCTGTGGTGGCACAGTATATGGCTGTACATTTTATGAAGCCGTGGTGGCACAGTATATGGCTGTACTTTTTATGAAGCTGTGGTGGCACAGTATATGGCTGTACATTTTATGAAGCCGTGGTGACACAGTATATAGCAGTACATTTTATTAAGCCGTGGTGGCACAGTATATGACTGTACATTTTATGAAGCCGAGGTACTACAGTATATGGCAGTACATTTTATGAAGCCGTGGTGACACAGTATATGGCTGTACATTTTATGAAGCCGAGGTACTACAGTATATGGCAGTACATTTTATGAAGCCGTGGTGACACAGTATATGGCTGTACATTTTATGAAGCTGTGGTGGCACAGTATATGGCAGTACATTTTATGAAGCCGTGGTGGCACAGTATATGGCTGTATATTTTATGAAGTTGTGGTGGCACAGTATATGGCTGTACATTTTATGAAGCCATGGTGGCACAGTATATGACTGTACATTTTATGAAGCCGTGGTGGCACAGTATATGGCAGTACATTTTATGAAGCCGTGGTGGCACAGTATATGGCTGTATATTTTATGAAGCTGTGGTGGCACAGTATATGGCTGTACATTTTATGAAGCTGTGGTAGTACAGTATATGGCAGTACATTTTATGAAGCCGTGGTGGCACAGTATATGGCAGTACATTTTATGAAGCCATGGTGGCACAGTATATGACTGTACATTTTATGAAGCCGTGGTGGCACAGTATATGGCAGTACATTTTATGAAGTCGTGTTGGCACAGTATATGACTGTACATTTTATGAAGCCGTGGTGGCACAGTATATGGCTGTACATTTTATGAAGCCGAGGTAGTACAGTATATGGCTGTACATTTTATGAAGCTGTGGTGGCACAGTATATGGCTGTACATTTTATTAAGCCGTGGTGGCACAGTATATGGCAGTACATTTTATGAAGCCGTGGTGGCACAGTATATGGCTGTACATTTTATGAAGCCGTGGTGGCACAGTATATGACTGTACATTTTATGAAGCCGTGGGGGCACAGTAAATGGCTGTATATTTTATGAAGCCGTGGTGGCACAGTATATGGCTGTACATTTTATTAAGCCGTGGTGGCACAGTATATGACTGTACATTTTATGAAGCCGAGGTACTACAGTATATGGCAGTACATTTTATGAAGCCGTGGTGACACAGTATATGGCTGTACATTTTATGAAGCCGAGGTACTACAGTATATGGCAGTACATTTTATGAAGCCGTGGTGACACAGTATATGGCTGTACATTTTATGAAGCTGTGGTGGCACAGTATATGGCTGTACATTTTATGAAGCCGTGGTGGCACAGTATATGGCTGTATATTTTATGAAGTTGTGGTGGCACAGTATATGGCTGTACATTTTATGAAGCCGTGGTGGCACAGTATATGGCTGTATATTTTATGAAGCTGTGGTGGCACAGTATATGGCAGTACATTTTATGAAGCCGTGGTGGCACAGTATATGGCTGTATATTTTATGAAGTTGTGGTGGCACAGTATATGGCTGTACATTTTATGAAGCCATGGTGGCACAGTATATGACTGTACATTTTATGAAGCCGTGGTGGCACAGTATATGGCAGTACATTTTATGAAGCCGTGGTGGCACAGTATATGGCTGTATATTTTATGAAGCTGTGGTGGCACAGTATATGGCTGTACATTTTATGAAGCTGTGGTAGTACAGTATATGGCAGTACATTTTATGAAGCCGTGGTGGCACAGTATATGGCAGTACATTTTATGAAGCCATGGTGGCACAGTATATGACTGTACATTTTATGAAGCCGTGGTGGCACAGTATATGGCAGTACATTTTATGAAGTCGTGTTGGCACAGTATATGACTGTACATTTTATGAAGCCGTGGTGGCACAGTATATGGCTGTACATTTTATGAAGCCGAGGTAGTACAGTATATGGCTGTACATTTTATGAAGCTGTGGTGGCACAGTATATGGCTGTACATTTTATGAAACCGTGGTGGCACAGTATATGGCAGTACATTTTATGAAGCCGAGGTACTACAGTATATGGCAGTACATTTTATGAAGCCATGGTGGCACAGTATATGGCTGTACATTTTATGAAGCTGTGGTGGCACAGTATATGGCTGTACATTTTATTAAGCCGTGGTGGCACAGTATATGGCAGTACATTTTATGAAGCCGTGGTGGCACAGTATATGGCTGTACATTTTATGAAGCCGTGGTGGCACAGTATATGACTGTACATTTTATGAAGCCGTGGTGGCACAGTATATGGCAGTACATTTAATGAAGTCGTGTTGGCACAGTATATGACTGTACATTTTATGAAGCCGTGGGGGCACAGTAAATGGCTGTATATTTTATGAAGCCGTGGTGGCACAGTATATGGCTGTACATTTTATGAAGCTGTGGTGGCACAGTATATGGCAGTACATTTTATGAAGCCGTGGTGGCACAGTATATGGCTGTACATTTTATGAAGCCGTGGTGGCACAGTATATGACTGTACATTTTATGAAGCCGTGGTGGCACAGTATATGGCAGTACATTTAATGAAGTCGTGTTGGCACAGTATATGACTGTACATTTTATGAAGCCGTGGGGGCACAGTAAATGGCTGTATATTTTATGAAGCCGTGGTGGCACAGTATATGGCTGTACATTTTATGAAGCTGTGGTGGCACAGTATATGGCAGTACATTTTATGAAGCCGTGGTGGCACAGTATATGGCTGTACATTTTATGAAGCCGTGGGGGCACAGTATATGGCTGTATATTTTATGAAGCCGTGGTGGCACAGTATATGGCTGTACATTTTATGAAGCTGTGGTGGCACAGTATATGGCAGTACATTTTATGAAGCCGTGGTGGCACAGTATATGGCTGTACATTTTATGAAGCCGTGGGGGCACAGTATATGGCTGTATATTTTATGAAGCCGTGGGGGCACAGTATATGGCTGTACATTTTATGAAGCTGTGGTGGCACAGTATATGGCAGTACATTTTATGAAGCCGTGGTGGCACAGTATATGGCTGTACATTTTATGAAGCTATGGTGGTACAGTATATGGCTGTACATTTTATGAAGCTATGGTGGTACAGTATATGGCTGTACATTTTATGAAGCTATGGTGGTACAGTATATGGCTGTACATTTTATGAAGCTATGGTGGTACAGTATATGGCTGTACATTTTATGAAGCTGTGGTAGTACAGTATATGACTGTACATTTTATGAAGCCGTGGTGGCACAGTATATGGCAGTACATTTTATGAAGCCATGGTGGCACAGTATATGACTGTACATTTTATGGAGCCGTGGAGGTACTATACATGGCGGCACACTTTATGGAGCATCAGAGGCATGTGGCGGTACAGTTTAGCATCCATGGCCCATACAGCCCCATATGTGAGGCCTTGTAGGCATTGCCTGTGACGCTGCACGTGCATTTCCTCGCAGGTAACGTGTGAATCTCTGGCGTTGTCCACCTGTGGGTATTTCTACACTGGTCTGGGAGCGAGACAGATTCCCTACCTGAAAATGACTTCCTATTATCAGACGTGGAGTCCAGGCTCATGTAAGACAATTGCTGCTCTGTTTGTGAACAGAGACGTGATTCATGGTCCTCGTAGTGACTGTGAGCACCTCCGAGCGAGACAGAAACCAAACTCAGACAAAGAGCAGGGAAATCAATGCTGTCTGAGCAGCTGTCCCCTGATACTGGCTGGCTTCTGCCTGAAGATCTGCAGTCTCCTCCCCGACTCCTAGCGCTCGGCTGTCATCGATATTGGGGCCATGATGTGCTAATAAAGGCATCCAGAATGAAAAAAATATCTGCAAGAAGCAGCGCCACCCATGTCCTCAGGTTGTGTCCGGTACTGCTGCTCTGCTATTTTCACGTGAACGCAGACCAGAACATTACCAGGAAAGCAGCCATGTTTTCGAAACCCCTCATTAAGGGCAAAGTCTGCATCAGGGCCTTCATTTCATTGCTGATGAAAGCTATTTGGATGTCAGCTGCAAGGGACCCCAGAGGGGCAGGGGCCACTACCATCTCCAAGGTGGCAAGCAGCTTCTGTCAGACACACGTGTGTGCAAGGGCCCATACACTGCCGCTGACAGGACACAGAAGGGGGTGTGATGGCAGCAGGGTGCCTCAGTAGTGCAGCCTCAGGCTTCGGGCCGCTAACATCACTCCTTAATATCTCAGCCTAGAAGTCCAATATTAATGAACCGTTTTCACTAGTTTAATGCACATTTTTATTATTATCTTCTCGGTTGCGTTCTCAGTGATCTGCTTTTCTGCCAGTTCTCACCATATTGTCTTTTTTTTGTCTCTCCAGCCTCCATGCTGCCTCTCTCCCTTCCATTCCCAAATGATTATCTGCACTAAACCAGAGACGTGGAGTGAGCTGCCCGAGGAGTGACACAGTTCTCTTCCTACTGTAAGTGTTCGCACCATGAGCGGCCATGTATACAATCCGCCATTGCCCCGTATCAGTCAGTATCAGTATCATTTCCTATGGTGTCTGTCATAGGAGTCTTATTAAGCTACTGAGGCAAGTGGTACAAAAAACCTGGAGGTATCACACAAAACATGGGAGTATATAAGTGTATGATCAGGTCCAAATTCAGGAACGCAACAATACTGCCCACTGACCTAGTTTTATGATGAATGCGAATAAAGCTTAGTTTAGGGGAAAAGAGGCCAGGTTTTGTACTTATTTTATCCTCACTGCTCCCCTGAGTTCTCCTGTTTTTATTTTTTTTTAATTGGACATACGGTTCCAGAGATATAGGCCTTTTTTTTTACCTAGTACTAATTTTTATGGTCACAGGATCCTCTGGGGCGTGTCTTTAGGTTCCTCTGTACTCTATAAGCCACGCCCCCACAAAATTAGCACTAAATAGAAAGGCCCATATCTCTGGAACCGTATGTCGGATTTGAAAAAAAACAAAAACATAAATACTCAGGAGCAATAGTTTTTACATGCTGACAGGTCATCTCGGGTTTCAAACCAAATGCATTCATCATCTATAAATATATGATCACTGAGGATCTCACAGCTGATCCCAAGAAAGTTGGTCCCAATTTGAGCTGGCGGCCAGCACCTGAACGGGGTTATCCTCATCTTGGCTATGAAAGCCCAAAATATGAATGACCCTTTAATGACATAAAACAGAAAAGCTGTTTGAAAGTGACCCACTGGATTTATCGAATATTATGGGGACATGACCCCTCGTTAGGAATGACGCCTGAGGACCCAAGTGGGATTGGGTAAAGTTCTGTTCACATTCAGGATGCGCTGAGTATTACTACATAGTGTAGCATTTTCTAGCTAAAGACAAAATGTTCCCGCACCCCCCATCCTCAGAACGTGTCAGGTCCTTGAGAAATGAGGACAGTCTCCGCTGCAGTGCGTCTCCTCGATAAACATCACTGACATCACAGGACAATCAGCGATGTATGGACTAATTAGATTTTTATTTTAGGACACTCTTATCTGCGCTCAGAACTACATCTAAATGAGCTCCGAGTTTTCCTGTGTTTTGTCTGTGCCCCGGTGACATTACACAGCGCCACAATCCTTGTGTTCCATAGTAAAGACGTTCTGCTGTTTACAGGGATTTATTCACAAACCGCCGGGAAAAGAAAAATATATAATGAAAGACCGATGATGAGCAACATGTTTACTGATTGGCTGTGGTATAAAAGTCCGTGTACACAAACCACTTCAGTGCGCACAGGCTGCCATTGTCCTAGGCAGCGCGAGTCTTGTTTACACAGGACAATGTGCTGCCGAGAACTATAATCCTTACTGCTGCACAATACATCATTTTACCCAACAAATGGGTGTTTTACTGGTGATCAGCAGCCTGTGTAGACTGTATACGTTTACCTAGCGAAAAATCGTTCATGATTTTCTTGCAGTGTAAAAACACATTAAGAATATAAATACTATAATACTGCTCCCATGTACAAGAATATAACTACTATAATACTGCCCCTATGTACAAGAATATAACTACTATAATACTGCTCCTATGTACAAGAATATAACTACTATAATACTGCCCCCTATGTACAGGAATATAACTACTATAATACTGTCCCCTATGTACAAGAATATAACTACTATAATACTGCCCCTATGTACAAGAATATAACTACTGCCCCTATGTACAAGAATATAACTACTATAATACTGCCCCTATGTACAAGAATATAACTACTATAATACTACTCCTATGTACAAGAATATAACTACTATAATACTGCCCTTATGTACAAGAATATAACTACTATAATACTGCCCCTATGTACAAGAATATAACTACTATAATACTGCCCCTATGTACAAGAATATAACTACTATAATACTGCTCCCATGTACAAGAATATAACTACTATAATACTGCCCCTATGTACAAGAATATAACTACTATAATACTGCTCCTATGTACAAGAATATAACTACTATAATACTGCCCCCTATGTACAGGAATATAACTACTATAATACTGTCCCCTATGTACAAGAATATAACTACTATAATACTGCCCCTATGTACAAGAATATAACTACTGCCCCTATGTACAAGAATATAACTACTATAATACTGCCCCTATGTACAAGAATATAACTACTATAATACTGCTCCTATGTACAAGAATATAACTACTATAATACTGCCCTTATGTACAAGAATATAACTACTATAATACTGCCCCTATGTACAAGAATATAACTACTATAATACTGCTCCTATGTACAAGAATATAACTACTATAATACTGCTCCTATGTACAAGAATGTAATTACTATAATACTGCCCCCTATGTGCAAGAATATAACTACTATAATACTGCTCCTATGTACAAGAATATAACTACTATAATACTGCCCCTATGTACAAGAATATAACTACTATGATACTGCTCCTATGTACAAGAATGTAATTACTATAATACTGCCCCCTATGTGCAAGAATATAACTACTATAATACTGCCCCTATGTACAAGAATATAACTACTATAATACTGTCCCCTAAGTACAAGAATATAACTGCTATAATACTGCCCCTATGTACAAGAATATAACTACTATAATACTGTCCCCTATGTACAAGAATATAACTGCTATAATACTGCCCCTATGTACAAGAATATAACTACTATAATACTGCCCCTATGTACAAAAATATAACTACTATAATACTGCTCCTATGTACAAGAATACAACTACTATAATACTACCTCCATGTACAAGAATATAACTACTATAATACTGCTCCTTATGTATACGAATATAACTACTATAATACTGTCCCCTATGTACAAGAATATAACTTCTATAATACTGCTCCTATGTACAAGAATATAACTACTATAATACTGCTCCTATGTACAAGAATATAACTACTATAATACTGCTCCTATGTACAAGAATGTAATTACTATAATACTGCCCCCTATGTGCAAGAATATAACTACTATAATACTGTCCCCTATGTACAAGAATATAACTGCTATAATACTGCCCCTATGTACAAGAATATAACTACTATAATACTGCCCCTATGTACAAAAATATAACTACTATAATACTGCTCCTATGTACAAGAATATAACTACTATAATACTGCTCCTTGGTACAAGAATACAACTACTATAATACTACCCCCATGTACAAGAATATAACTACTATAATGCTGCTCCTATGTACAAGAATATAACTACTATAATACTGCCCCTATGTAGAAGAATATATCTACTATAATACTGCTCCTATGTACAAGAATATAACTACTATAATACTGCTCCTATGTACAAGAATATAACTACTATAATACTGCTCCTATGTACAAGAATATAACTACTATAATACTGCCCCTATGTACAAGAATATAACTACTATAATACTGCTCCTATGTACAAGAATATAACTACTATAATACTACCCCTATGTACAAGAATATAACTACTATAATACTGCTCCTATGTACAAGAATATAACTACTATAATACTACCCCTATGTACAAGAATATAACTACTATAATACTGCTCCTTGGTACAAGAATACAACTACTATAATACTACCCCCATGTACAAGAATATAACTACTATAATACTGCTCCTATGTACAAGAATACAACTACTATAATACTACCCCCATGTAAAAGAATATAACTACTATAATGCTGCTCCTATGTACAAGAATATAACTACTATAATACTGCCCCTATGTAGAAGAATATAACTACTATAATACTGCTCCTATGTACAAGAATATAACTACTATAATACTGCTCCTATGTACAAGAATATAACTACTATAATACTGCTCCTATGTACAAGAATATAACTACTATAATACTGCCCCTATGTACAAGAATATAACTACTATAATACTGCTCCTATGTACAAGAATATAACTACTATAATACTACCCCTATGTACAAGAATATAACTACTATAATACTGCCCCTATGTACAAGAATAAAACTACTATAATACTGCCCCTGTGTACAAGAATATAACTACTATAATACTGCTCCTATGTACAAGAATATAACTACTATAATACTGCTCCTATGTACAAGAATATAACTACTATAATACTGCTCCTATGTACAAGAATACAACTACTATAATACTACCCCCATGTACAAGAATATAACTACTATAATACTGCTCCTATGTACAAGAATACAACTACTATAATACTACCCCCATGTAAAAGAATATAACTACTATAATGCTGCTCCTATGTACAAGAATATAACTACTATAATACTGCCCCTATGTACAAGAATATAACTACTATAATACTGCTCCTATGTACAAGAATATAACTACTATAATACTGCTCCTATGTACAAGAATATAACTAATATAATACTGCCCCTATGTTCAAGAATATAACTACTATAATACTGCTCCTATGTACAAGAATATAATTACTATAATACTGCTCCTATGTACAAGAATATAACTACTATAATACTACCCCTATGTACAAGAATATAACTACTATAATACTGCTCCTATGTACAAGAATATAACTACTATAATACTGCCCCTATGTACAAGAATATAACTACTATAATACTGCTCCTATGTACAAGAATATAACTACTATAATACTATCCCCTATGTACAAGAATATAGCTACTATAATACTCCTATGTTCAAGAATATAACTACTATAATACTGCCCCTATGTACAAGAATGTAATTACTATAATACTGCCCCTATGTGCAAGAATATAACTACTATAATACTGCCCCTATGTACAAGAATATAACTACTATGATACTGCCCCTATGTAAAAGAATATAACTACCATAATACTGCTCCTATGTACAAGAATGTAATTACTATAATACTGTCCCCTATGTACAAGAATATAACTGCTATAATACTGCCCCTATGTACAAGAATATAACTACTATAATACTGTCCCTATGTACAAAAATATAACTACTATAATACTGCTCCTATGTACAAGAATACAACTACTATAATACTACCCCCATGTACAAGAATATAACTACTATAATACTGCACCTTATGTATACGAATATAACTACTATAATACTGTCCCCTATGTACAAGAATATAACTTCTATAATACTGATCTTATGTACAAGAATATAACTACTATAATACTACCCCCATGTACAAGAATATAACTACTATAATACTGCTCCTATGTACAAGAATATAACTACTATAATACTGCTCCTATGTACAAGAATATAACTAATATAATACTGCCCCTATGTTCAAGAATATAACTACTATAATACTGCTCCTATGTACAAGAATACTACTATAATACTGCTCCTATGTACAAGAATATAACTACTATAATACTACCCCCATGTAAAAGAATATAACTACTATAATGCTGCTCCTATGTACAAGAATATAACTACTATAATACTGCTCCTATGTACAAGAATATAACTAATATAATACTGCCCCTATGTTCAAGAATATAACTACTATAATACTGCTCCTATGTACAAGAATATAACTACTATAATACTGCTCCTATGTACAAGAATATAACTACTATAATACTACCCCTATGTACAAGAATATAACTACTATAATACTGCCCCCATGTACAAGAATATAACTACTATAATACTGCTCCTATGTACAAGAATATTACTACTATAATACTGCCCCTATGTACAAGAATATAACTACTATAATACTGCTCCTATGTACAAGAATATAACTACTATAATACTGCTCCTATGTACAAGAATATAACTACTATAATACTGCCCCTATGTACAAGAATATAACTACTATAATACTGCTCCTATGTACAAGAATATAACTACTATAATACTGCTCCTATGTACAAGAATATAACTACTATAATACTGCTGCTATGTACAAGAATATAACTACTATAATACTGCCCCTGTGTACAAGAATATAACTACTATAATACTGCTCCTATGTACAAGAATATAACTACTATAATACTGCTCCTATGTACAAGAATATAACTACTATAATACTATCCCCTATGTACAAGAATATAGCTACTATAATACTCCTATGTTCAAGAATATAACTACTATAATACTGCCCCTATGTACAAGATTGTAATTACTATAATACTGCCCCCTATGTACAAGAATATAACTAATATAATACTGCCCCTATGTACAAGAATATAACTACTATAATACTACTCCTATGTACAAGAATATAACTACTATAATACTGCCCCTATGTACAAGAATATAACTACTATAATACTGCTCCTATGTACAAGAATATAACTACTATAATACTGCTCTTATGTACAAGAATATAACTACTATAATACTGCTGCTATGTACAAGAATATAACTACTATAATACTGCCCCTGTGTACAAGAATATAACTACTATAATACTGCTCCTATGTACAAGAATATAACTACTATAATACTGCTCCTATGTACAAGAATATAACTACTATAATACTATCCCCTATGTACAAGAATATAGCTACTATAATACTCCTATGTTCAAGAATATAACTACTATAATACTGCCCCTATGTACAAGAATGTAATTACTATAATACTGCCCCCTATGTGCAAGAATATAACTACTATAATACTGCCCCTATATACAAGAATATAACTACTATAATACTGCTCCTATGTACAAGAATACAACTACTATAATACTGCTCCTTATGTATACGAATATAACTACTATAATACTGTCCCCTATGTACAAGAATATAACTTCTATAATACTGCTCCTATGTACAAGAATATAACTACTATAATACTACCCCCATGTACAAGAATATAACTACTATAATACTGCTCCTATGTACAAGAATATAACTACTATAATACTGCTCTTATGTACAAGAATATAACTAATATAATACTGCCCCTATGTTCAAGAATATAACTACTATAATACTGCTCCTATGTACAAGAATATAACTACTATAATACTGCTCCTATGTACAAGAATATAACTACTATAATACTACCCCTATGTACAAGAATATAACTACTATAATACTGCCCCTATGTACAAGAATATAACTACTATAATACTGCTCCTATGTACAAGTATATAACTACTATAATACTGCCCCTATGTACAAGAATATAACTACTACTATAATACTGCTCCTATGTACAAGAATATAACTACTATAATACTGCTGCTATGTACAAGAATATAACTACTATAATACTGCCCCTGTGTACAAGAATATAACTACTATAATACTGCTCATATGTACAAGAATATAACTACTATAATACTGCTCCTATGTACAAGAATATAACTACTATAATACTGCTCCTTATGTATACGAATATAACTACTATAATACTGTCCCCTATGTACAAGAATATAACTTCTATAATACTGCTCCTATGTACAAGAATATAACTACTATAATACTGCTCCTATGCACAAGAAAATAACTACTATAATACTGCTCCTATGTACACGAATGTAATTACTATAATACTGCCCCCTATGTGCAAGAATATAACTACTATAATACTGTCCCCTATGTACAAGAATATAACTGCTATAATACTGCCCCTATGTACAAGAATATAACTACTATAATACTGCCCCTATGTACAAAAATATAACTACTATAATACTGCTCCTATGTACAAGAATATAACTACTATAATACTGCTCCTTGGTACAAGAATACAACTACTATAATACTACCCCCATGTACAAGAATATAACTACTATAATGCTGCTCCTATGTACAAGAATATAACTACTATAATACTGCCCCTATGTAGAAGAATATAACTACTATAATACTGCTCCTATGTACAAGAATATAACTACTATAATACTGCTCCTATGTACAAGAATATAACTACTATAATACTGCTCCTATGTACAAGAATATAACTACTATAATACTGCCTCTATGTACAAGAATATAACTACTATAATACTGCTCCTATGTACAAGAATATAACTACTATAATACTACCCCTATGTACAAGAATATAACTACTATAATACTGCTCCTATGTACAAGAATATAACTACTATAATACTACCCCTATGTACAAGAATATAACTACTATAATACTGCTCTTTGGTACAAGAATACAACTACTATAATACTACCCCCATGTACAAGAATATAACTACTATAATACTGCTCCTATGTACAAGAATACAACTACTATAATACTACCCCCATGTAAAAGAATATAACTACTATAATGCTGCTCCTA
The DNA here is from genome assembly GCF_051348905.1 of Ranitomeya variabilis. Taxonomy (NCBI): domain Eukaryota; kingdom Metazoa; phylum Chordata; class Amphibia; order Anura; family Dendrobatidae; genus Ranitomeya; species Ranitomeya variabilis. Next base: position 13,625,644 of record NC_135234.1, on the reverse strand, counting down.
TGTACAAGAATATAACTACTATAATACTGCCCCTATGTAGAAGAATATAACTACTATAATACTGCTCCTATGTACAAGAATATAACTACTATAATACTGCTCCTATGTACAAGAATATAACTACTATAATACTGCTCCTATGTACAAGAATATAACTACTATAATACTGCCCCTATGTACAAGAATATAACTACTATAATACTGCCCCCTATGTACAAGAATATAACTACTATAATACTGCCCCTATGTACAAGAATATAACTACTATAATACTGCCCCCTATGTACAAGAATATAACTACTATAATACTGCCCCTATGTACAAGACTATAACTACTATAATACTGCTCCTATGTACAAGAATATAACTACTATAATACTGCCCCTATGTACAAGAATATAACTACTATAATACTGCTCCTATGTACAAGAATATAATATATTACTGCCCCTATGTACAAGAATATAACTACTATAATACTGCTCCTATGTACAAGAATATAACTACTATAATACTACCCCTATGTACAAGAATATAACTACTATAATACTGCCCCTATGTACAAGAATAAAACTACTATAATACTGCCCCTGTGTACAAGAATATTACTACTATAATACTGCTCCTATGTACAAGAATATAACTACTATAATACTGCTCCTATGTACAAGAATATAACTACTATAATACTGCCCCTATGTACAAGAATACAACTACTATAATACTACCCCCATGTAAAAGAATATAACTACTATAATGCTGCTCCTATGTACAAGAATATAACTACTATAATACTGCTCCTATTTACAAGAATACAACTACTATAATACTACCCCCATGTAAAAGAATATAACTACTATAATGCTGCTCCTATGTACAAGAATATAACTACTATAATACTGCTCCTATGTACAAGAATATAACTAATATAATACTGCCCCTATGTTCAAGAATATAACTACTATAATACTGCTCCTATGTACAAGAATATAACTACTATAATACTGCTCCTATGTACAAGAATATAACTACTATAATACTACCCCTATGTACAAGAATATAACTACTATAATACTGCCCCCATGTACAAGAATATAACTACTATAATACTGCTCCTATGTACAAGAATATAACTACTATAATACTGCCCCTATGTACAAGAATATAACTACTATAATACTGCTCCTATGTACAAGAATATAACTACTATAATACTGCTCCTATGTACAAGAATATAACTACTATAATACTGCCCCTATGTACAAGAATATAACTACTATAATACTGCTCCTATGTACAAGAATATAACTACTATAATACTGCTCCTATGTACAAGAATATAACTACTATAATACTGCTGCTATGTACAAGAATATAACTACTATAATACTGCCCCTGTGTACAAGAATATAACTACTATAATACTGCTCCTATGTACAAGAATATAACTACTATAATACTGCTCCTATGTACAAGAATATAACTACTATAATACTATCCCCTATGTACAAGAATATAGCTACTATAATACTCCTATGTTCAAGAATATAACTACTATAATACTGCCCCTATGTACAAGAATGTAATTACTATAATACTGCCCCCTATGTGCAAGAATATAACTACTATGATACTGCCCCTATGTACAAGAATATAACTACTATAATACTGCTCCTATGTACAAGAATGTAATTACTATAATACTGTCCCCTATGTACAAGAATATAACTGCTATAATACTGCCCCTATATACAAGAATATAACTACTATAATACTGCCCCTATGTACAATAATATAACTACTATAATACTGCTCCTATGTACAAGAATACAACTACTATAATACTGCTCCTTATGTATACGAATATAACTACTATAATACTGTCCCCTATGTACAAGAATATAACTTCTATAATACTGCTCCTATGTACAAGAATATAACTACTATAATACTACCCCCATGTACAAGAATATAACTACTATAATACTGCTCCTATGTACAAGAATATAACTACTATAATACTGCTCCTATGTACAAGAATATAACTAATATAATACTGCCCCTATGTTCAAGAATATAACTACTATAATACTGCTCCTATGTACAAGAATATAACTACTATAATACTGCTCCTATGTACAAGAATATAACTACTATAATACTACCCCTATGTACAAGAATATAACTACTATAATACTGCCCCTATGTACAAGAATATAACTACTATAATACTGCTCCTATGTACAAGTATATAACTACTATAAAACTGCCCCTATGTACAAGAATATAACTACTATAATACTGCTCCTATGTACAAGAATATAACTACTATAATACTGCTGCTATGTACAAGAATATAACTACTATAATACTGCCCCTGTGTACAAGAATATAACTACTATAATACTGCTCATATGTACAAGAATATAACTACTATAATACTGCTCCTATGTACAAGAATATAACTACTATAATACTATCCCCTATGTACAAGAATATAGCTACTATAATACTCCTATGTTCAAGAATATAACTACTATAATACTGCCCCTATGTACAAGAATGTAATTACTATAATACTGCCCCTATGTTCAAGAATATAACTACTATAATACTGCTCCTATGTACAAGAATATAACTACTATAATACTGCTCCTATGTATAAGAATATAACTACTATAATACTACCCCTATGTACAAGAATATAACTACTATAATACTGCCCCTATGTACAAGAATATAACTACTATAATACTGCTCCTATGTACAAGTATATAACTACTATAATACTGCCCCTATGTATAAGAATATAACTACTATAATACTGCTCCTATGTACAAGAATATAACTACTATAATACTGCTGCTATGTACAAGAATATAACTACTATAATACTGCCCCTGTGTACAAGAATATAACTACTATAATACTGCTCATATGTACAAGAATATAACTACTATAATACTGCTCCTATGTACAAGAATATAACTACTATAATACTATCCCCTATGTACAAGAATATAGCTACTATAATACTCCTATGTTCAAGAATATAACTACTATAATACTGCCCCTATGTACAAGAATGTAATTACTATAATACTGCCCCCTATGTGCAAGAATATAACTACTATAATACTGCCCCTATGTACAAGAATATAACTACTATGATACTGCCCCTATGTACAAGAATATAACTACTATAATACTGCTCCTATGTACAAGAATATAACTACTATAATACTGCTGCTATGTACAAGAATATAACTACTATAATACTGCCCCTGTGTACAAGAATATAACTACTATAATACTGCTCATATGTACAAGAATATAACTACTATAATACTGCTCCTATGTACAAGAATATAACTACTATAATACTATCCCCTATGTACAAGAATATAGCTACTATAATACTCCTATGTTCAAGAATATAACTACTATAATACTGCCCCTATGTACAAGAATGTAATTACTATAATACTGCCCCTATGTTCAAGAATATAACTACTATAATACTGCTCCTATGTACAAGAATATAACTACTATAATACTGCTCCTATGTATAAGAATATAACTACTATAATACTACCCCTATGTACAAGAATATAACTACTATAATACTGCCCCTATGTACAAGAATATAACTACTATAATACTGCTCCTATGTACAAGTATATAACTACTATAATACTGCCCCTATGTATGAGAATATAACTACTATAATACTGCTCCTATGTACAAGAATATAACTACTATAATACTGCTGCTATGTACAAGAATATAACTACTATAATACTGCCCCTGTGTACAAGAATATAACTACTATAATACTGCTCATATGTACAAGAATATAACTACTATAATACTGCTCCTATGTACAAGAATATAACTACTATAATACTATCCCCTATGTACAAGAATATAGCTACTATAATACTCCTATGTTCAAGAATATAACTACTATAATACTGCCCCTATGTACAAGAATGTAATTACTATAATACTGCCCCCTATATGCAAGAATATAACTACTATAATACTGCCCCTATGTACAAGAATATAACTACTATGATACTGCCCCTATGTACAAGAATATAACTACTATGATACTGCTCCTATGTACAAGAATGTAATTACTATAATACTGTCCCCTATGTACAAGAATATAACTGCTATAATACTGCCCCTATGTACAAGAATATAACTACTATAATACTGCCCCTATGTACAAAAATATAACTACTATAATACTGCTCCTATGTACAAGAATACAACTACTATAATACTACCCCCATGTACAAGAATATAACTACTATAATACTGATCCTTATGTATACGAATATAACTACTATAATACTGTCCCCTATGTACAAGAATATAACTTCTATAATACTGCTCCTATGTACAAGAATATAACTACTATAATACTGCTCCTATGCACAAGAATATAACTACTATAATACTGCTCCTATGTACAAGAATGTAATTACTATAATACTGCCCCCTATGTGCAAGAATATAACTACTATAATACTGTCCCCTATGTACAAGAATATAACTGCTATAATACTGCCCCTATGTACAAGAATATAACTTCTATAATACTGCCCCTATGTACAAAAATATAACTACTATAATACTGCTCCTATGTACAAGAATACAACTACTATAATACTACCCCCATGTAAAAGAATATAACTACTATAATGCTGCTCCTATGTACAAGAATATAACTACTATAATACTGCCCCTATGTACAAGAATATAACTACTATAATACTGCTCCTATGTACAAGAATATAACTACTATAATACTGCTCCTATGTACAAGAATATAACTAATATAATACTGCCCCTATGTTCAAGAATATAACTACTATAATACTGCTCCTATGTACAAGAATATAACTACTATAATACTACCCCTATGTACAAGAATATAACTACTATAATACTGCCCCTATGTACAAGAATATAACTACTATAATACTGCTCCTATGTACAAGAATATAACTACTATAATACTGCCCCTATGTACAAGAATATAACTACTATAATACTGCTCCTATGTACAAGAATATAACTACTATAATACTGCTCCTATGTACAAGAATATAACTACTATAATACTGCTGCTATGTACAAGAATGTAATTACTATAATACTGCCCCCTATGTGCAAGAATATAACTACTATAATACTGTCCCCTATGTACAAGAATATAACTGCTATAATACTGCCCCTATGTACAAGAATATAACTACTATAATACTGCCCCTATGTACAAAAATATAACTACTATAATACTGCTCCTATGTACAAGAATATAACTACTATAATACTGCTCCTATGTACAAGAATACAACTACTATAATACTACCCCCATGTACAAGAGTATAACTACTATAATACTGCTCCTATGTACAAGAATATAACTAATATAATACTGCCCCTATGTTCAAGAATATAACTACTATAATACTGCTCCTATGTTCAAGAATATAACTACTATAATACTGCTCCTATGTACAAGAATACAACTACTATAATACTACCCCCATGTACAAGAATATAACTACTATAATACTGCTCCTTATGTATACGAATATAACTACTATAATACTGTCCCCTATGTACAAGAATATAACTTCTATAATACTGCTCCTATGTACAAGAATATAACTACTATAATACTGCTCCTATGCACAAGAATATAACTACTATAATACTGCTCCTATGTACAAGAATGTAATTACTATAATACTGCCCCCTATGTGCAAGAATATAACTACTATAATACTGTCCCCTATGTACAAGAATATAACTGCTATAATACTGCCCCTATGTACAAGAATATAACTTCTATAATACTGCCCCTATGTACAAAAATATAACTACTATAATACTGCTCCTATGTACAAGAATACAACTACTATAATACTACCCCCATGTAAAAGAATATAACTACTATAATGCTGCTCCTATGTACAAGAATATAACTACTATAATACTGCCCCTATGTACAAGAATATAACTACTATAATACTGCTCCTATGTACAAGAATATAACTACTATAATACTGCTCCTATGTACAAGAATATAACTAATATAATACTGCCCCTATGTTCAAGAATATAACTACTATAATACTGCTCCTATGTACAAGAATATAACTACTATAATACTACCCCTATGTACAAGAATATAACTACTATAATACTGCCCCTATGTACAAGAATATAACTACTATAATACTGCTCCTATGTACAAGAATATAACTACTATAATACTGCCCCTATGTACAAGAATATAACTACTATAATACTGCTCCTATGTACAAGAATATAACTACTATAATACTGCTCCTATGTACAAGAATATAACTACTATAATACTGCTGCTATGTACAAGAATGTAATTACTATAATACTGCCCCCTATGTGCAAGAATATAACTACTATAATACTGCTCCTATGTACAAGAATATAACTACTATAATACTGCCCCTATGTACAAGAATATAACTACTATAATACTGCTCCTATGTACAAGAATATAACTACTATAATACTGCTCTTATGTACAAGAATATAACTACTATAATACTGCTGCTATGTACAAGAATATAACTACTATAATACTGCCCCTGTGTACAAGAATATAACTACTATAATACTGCTCCTATGTACAAGAATATAACTACTATAATACTGCTCCTATGTACAAGAATATAACTACTATAATACTATCCCCTATGTACAAGAATATAGCTACTATAATACTCCTATGTTCAAGAATATAACTACTATAATACTGCCCCCATGTACAAGATTGTAATTACTATAATACTGCCCCCTATGTACAAGAATATAACTAATATAATACTGCCCCTATGTACAAGAATATAACTACTATAATACTGCTCCTATGTACAAGAATATAACTACTATAATACTGCCCCTATGTACAAGAATATAACTACTATAATACTGCTCCTATGTACAAGAATATAACTACTATAATACTGCTCTTATGTACAAGAATATAACTACTATAATACTGCTGCTATGTACAAGAATATAACTACTATAATACTGCCCCTGTGTACAAGAATATAACTACTATAATACTGCTCCTATGTACAAGAATATAACTACTATAATACTGCTCCTATGTACAAGAATATAACTACTATAATACTATCCCCTATGTACAAGAATATAGCTACTATAATACTCCTATGTTCAAGAATATAACTACTATAATACTGCCCCTATGTACAAGATTGTAATTACTATAATACTGCCCCCTATGTGCAAGAATATAACTACTATAATACTGTCCCCTAAGTACAAGAATATAACTGCTATAATACTGCCCCTATGTACAAGAATATAACTGCTATAATACTGCCCCTATGTACAAGAATATAACTACTATAATACTGTCCCTATGTACAAAAATATAACTACTATAATACTGCTCCTATGTACAAGAATACAACTACTATAATACTACCCCCATGTAAAAGAATATAACTACTATAATGCTGCTCCTATGTACAAGAATATAACTACTATAATACTGCCCCTATGTACAAGAATATAACTACTATAATACTGCTCCTATGTACAAGAATATAACTACTATAATACTGCTCCTATGTACAAGAATATAACTAATATAATACTGCCCCTATGTTCAAGAATATAACTACTATAATACTGCTCCTATGTACAAGAATATAACTACTATAATACTGCTCCTATGTACAAGAATATAACTACTATAATACTGCTTCTATGTACAAGAATATAACTACTATAATACTACCCCTATGTACAAGAATATAACTACTATAATACTGTCCCTATGTACAAGAATATAACTACTATAATACTGCCCCTATGTACAAGAATATAACTACTATAATACTGCTCCTATGTACAAGAATATAACTACTATAATACTGCCCCTATGTACAAGAATATAACTACTATAATACTTCTCCTATGTGCAAGAATATAACTACTATAATGCTGCCCCTATGTACAAGAATATAACTACTATAATACTCCCCTATGTACAAGAATATAACTACTATAATACTGCTCCTATGTACAAGAATATAACTACTATAGTCCTGCTCCTATGTACAGGAATATAACTACTATAATACTGCTCCTATGTACAAGAATATAACTACTATAATACTGCCCCTGTGTACAAGAATATAACTACTATAATACTGCCCCTATGTACAAGAATATAACTACTATAATACTGCTCCTATGTACAAGAATATATCTACTATAATACTGCCCCTTTGTTCAAGAATATAACTATAATAATAATAATTTGTATTTATATAGCGCCAACATATTCCGCAGCGCTTTACAACTTATAGAGGGGACTTGTACAGACAATAGACATTACAGCATAACAGAAATCACAGTTCAAAACAGATACCAGGAGGAATGAGGGCCCTGCTGCTCGCAAGCTACAAACTATGAGGAAAAGCGGAGACACGAGAGGTGGATGGTAACAATTGCTTTAGTTATTTGGACCAGCCATAGTGTAAGGCTCGGGTGTTCATGTAAAGCTGCATGAACCAGTTATCAGCCTAAGTATGTAGCAGTACAGACATAGAGGCTATTAACTGCATAAAGTGTATGAGAACATGATGAGAGGAACCTGATTATGGTTTAAGTTTTTGAATGGGCCACACAGGGACAGTTGGGTTAATGCGTTGAGGCGGTAGGCCAGTCTGAACAAATGATTTTTTAGGGCACGCTTAAAAGTGTGGGGATTGGGGATTAATTGTATTAACCTGGGTAGTGCATTCCAAAGAATCGGCGCAGCACGTGTAAAGTCTTGGAGACGGGAGTGGGAGGTTCTGATTATTGAGGATGCTAACCTGAGGTCATTAGCGGAGCGGAGGGCACGGGTAGGGTGGTAGATTGAGACCAGAGTGGAGATGTAGGGTGGTGCTGAGCCATGGAGTGCTTTGTGGATGAGGGTAGTAGTTTTGTACTGGATTCTGGAGTGGATGGGTAACCAGTGTAATGACTGGCACAAGGTAGAGGCATCGGTGTAACGGTTGGTGAGGAATATGATCCTGGCTGCAGCATTCAGGACAGATTGGAGCGGGGAGAGTTTGGTAAGAGGGAGGCCGATTAGTAGAGAGTTACAATAGTCCAGACGAGAATGAATAAGTGAGACAGTAAGAGTTTTTGCAGAGTCGAAAGTAAGAAAAGGGCGAATTCTAGAAATGTTTTTGAGATGCAGATAAGAAGAGTGAGCCAGTGATCGGATGTGGGGGATGAATGAAAGCTCGGAATCAAGGATGACCCCAAGGCAGCGGGCATGTTGCTTTGGAGTAATGGTGGAACCGCACACGGAGATGGCAATGTCAGGCAAACGTAGGTTAGTAGAGGGAGAGAACACGAGGAGTTCAGTTTTTGACAGGTTCAGTTTCAGATAGAGGGAAGACATGATGTTAGAGACAGCGGTAAGACAATCACTGGTGTTTTCTAAAAAGGTCGGCGTGAAAGCAGGAGAAGACGTGTATAATTGGGTGTCATCAGCATAGAGATGGTACTGGAAACCAAATATACTGATTGTTTGTCCAATAGGGGCGGTATACAAAGAGAATAGGAGGGGGTCTAGGACTGATCCTTGAGGAACCCCAACAGTAAGGGGAAGGTGAGAGGAGGAGGAACCAGCAAAACATACAGTGAAGGATCGGTCAGAGAGATAGGAGGAGAACCAGGAGAGAACGGTGTCCTTGAGGCCGATGGAGCGGAGCATAGTGAGGAGGAGCTGATGATCCACAGTGTCGAATGCTGCGGAGAGATCCAAGAGAATTAGCATGGAGTAGTGACCATTAGATTTAGCTGTTAGTAGGTCATTAGAGACTTTAGTGAGGGCAGTTTCAGTAGAGTGTAAAGAGCGGAAGACAGATTGAAGAGGGTCGAGAAGAGAGTTATCTGAGAGATAGCGGGTAAGACGGGAGTGGACCAGGCGTTCCAGGAGTTTAGAGATGAAGGGAAGATTAGAGGCAGGTCTATAATTAGCGGCACAGTTTTGGTCGAGGGATGGTTTTTTAAGTAATGGATGTATGATGGCATGCTTAAATGAGGAGGGAAAAATACCGGAAGTGAGAGAAAGGTTGAATATTTTTGTTAGGTGAGAGGTGACAGCCGGGGAAAGGGACTGGAGGAGATGTGATGGAATGGGGTCACTGGTGCAAGTGGTCGGGCGAGAAGATGCAAGGAGCCTGCTTACTTCTTCTTCTGTAACTGGTTCAAAGTCAGAGTGAGGCTGGTTTCACACTTGCGTTTTGATCTGCAGCGTTTTAGCGCTAAAAAACGCATGCGTTTTTTTTCTATACTTCACATTAAAAAACGCATGCGTTTTTTAGCATGCGTTTTGACGCGTTTTCGGCAATGCATGCGTTTTTTTACGCATGCGTTTAGTTGCAGAAATGCAACCTGTAGTAATTTCTAGCGGCGTTTTTTTGCCGCAAAAAACGCATGCGTTTTTTCGCGGCAAAATTTTTTATTGCTGTCTATGTAAACGCATGCGTTTTTAAGCACATGCGTTTGCATGCGTTAAAAACACATGCGTTTTTATAGAAAAACACAAGAAAACACAAGAAAAAACAAGAAAACCCTAACCCTAACCCTAAACACAAGAAAAAACAAGAAAACCCTAACCCTAACCCTAGGGTTACTAGGGATCCTAACCCTACCCTAAGGTTAGGATCCCTAGGGATCCTAACCCTAGGGATCCTAACCCTTAGGGTTAGGGTTAGGATCCCTAGGGTTAGGGTTAGGGTTAGGATCCCTAGGGTTAGGGTTAAGGTTAGGATCCCTAGGGTTAGGGTTAGGATCCCTAGGGTTAGGGTTAGGATCCCTAGGGTTACTAGGGATCCTAACCCTAACTCTAGCTATTTCTGTTTATAGTGGGTTTTCTAGTTGATTTTGATGATTGGCAGCTGTCACACACTTCTCAGCATGCGTTTAAAAAACGCAAACGCAGGAAAAAACGCATGTAAACGCGGCAAAACGCCGCGTTTTTTTCTGCATGCAAAAACGCATGCGTCTAAAAAACGTGGCGTTTTGCCGCATTTACATGCGTTTTTTCACCACATGCGTTTTTTTTAAAAACGCTGCAGATCAAAACGCAAGTGTGAAACCAGCCTGAACTGGATGCAGTGGGGAAGGGAGGACAGTGCATGGTATGAAGAGATTGGGAGATGATTTAATGTCGAATGTGGTCAATTTTTTCTTTGAAGTAATTGGCCAGATCGTCAGCGCGGAGATCTGTGGTTGGGGCCTGCTCTCTTGGGTTGAGTAGGGACTGGAAAGTGTCGAAGAGATGTTTAGGGTTATTGGACAGCGAGGTGATGAGGGTGTTGAAATAGGTTTGTTTGGAGAGGTGATGGGCAGAGTTGTATGTTTTTAGCATGAACTTATAATGGATGAAATCTTTGGGTAGATTAGATTTTCTCCACAGACGTTCGGCGCACCTGGAGCACCGCTGCAGGAAACATGTTTGCAGCGTGTGCCACGGTTGTCGCCATCTGTGCCGAGTTGTTCTATGTATAGGAGGTGCAGCTTCATCCAGGGCACTTTGCAGGGTTTCATTGTAATGCTTCAGAGCAGAATCAGGACATGAGATGGAGGAGATAGGGGCCAATGAGGACTGCAAGTTCTTCATAAGTTTCTGGGTGTTAATGGCCTTTAAGTTTCTATAAGTGTGGAAAGTGGGGGTGAACTGAGCGGGATGGCAGTTCTTGATAGAGAATGAAAGAAGGTTGTGGTCGGAGAGCGGGAGAGGTGAGCTTGTGAAATCATCCACTGAGCAGAGCCGGGAGAAGACCAAGTCAAGGGAGTTTCCATCTTCATGCGTTGGAGAGTTAGTATGCTGCGAGAGGCCGAAAGAGGAGGTTAGAGATAAAAGGTGAGAAACAGATGGGGAGAGGGGAGAAGCAATGGGGATGTTGAAATCACCCATGATAAGGGTGGGGGTGTCACAGGAGAGTAAGTGTGGAAGCCAGGTGGCAAAATGATCCAGGAACTGATGAGAGGGGCCGGGAGGACGATACACCACCGCCACTCGCATGGAGAAGGGGACGTAGAGTCTGACAGCATGGACCTCAAAGGAAGGGAATACAAGTGAGGGTACTTGGGGGATAACTTGGAAGGTACATTTGGGTGAAAGGAGCAGACCAACGCCTCCACCTGCTCTGTTGTCTGATCTTGGGGTATGAGAAAAGTGTAGTCCACCATATGAAAGAGCAGCAGCAGCGGTTGTGTCTGACTGCTGGATTCAGGTTTCAGTAAGAGCCAGGAGATTAAGAGAATTAGAAAGGAAGAAGTCATGAATGAAGGAGAGTTTAATTACACACAGAGCGAGAATTCCAAAGGGCACAATTGAAAGAGACAGAAGGCATGCATGGAATATTAATAAGGTTAGAGGGGTTTCTGGGTGTAGCAGTTGGGAGGTTGGACTGGCTATAACATGGGGGGCCGGGGTTTGGAGAGATGTCTCCAGAGACTAGGAGAAGGAGGATAGAAAGAGTGAGCAGATGGTTAAGTGATTTGTGAGAGCGTCTCTTGTGTTGGATGGTGGGACTGAATGGATTTGCGCTGTTAAGCAATGTGAACAGAGCATGAGTGCTATACATAGGAGAGGAGAGGACAGAGGGGCCGATATGGATGGAGTGTAGAGAGTTAATGCAAGGGTGGTGAATGTGAGTGAATGCGGCAGCCAGGATATAGATTATACAAATACATATGGTGAGTATTTGTTCTTTTTCAAGTGAATAGGGAATAGATTTAGTTTTTCTTACCTGTCTAACTGCCATGTTATAACTGCCATGTTATAACTGCCGAATACTTTGAAAAAAGTACTTTGAATAATAGTGCACGAATGCATCCCCAAGCTATGTCTACATTTATAGAAGGCTAGCTCTTAGATCTCACTTTTTTTGGGGGGGGGGATGTTTCTCCCCCTCTCGTTACCAATCAATCTAACTCAGTTGAGACAGCAGGACACAATAAATGTAGTGATCAGATAAACAAATGTCCAGGTCTACATGGATCATAAACCCCTTTGAGCCAGTTATGTGATCTCTCTGCATAAGGACAAGCAGAAGTGAGTTAAATATCTATAAACACAAACAAATGCATAATAACATGACTAACATATATAGATATATGCAGGATTCAATGCCGAAGATAGAATGACTCAGATACCATACAAGCTGCTTGCTGTCAGGGAATGGAGCAATAGACATGTAGGATATTTCAGTTCAGAGAATGAATGATATGTTTACCTGTATGAAGAGAAAAGAGATGCTTGTTATATTCTGCCATGTTATAACTGCCGAATACTTAGAAAAAAAGTACTTTGAATAAAAGTACATGAATAATACATGAGAATACCAAGAGTGTGCAAAGCAGTCATCAAAGCAAAAGGTGGCTACTTTGAAGAACCTAGAATATAAGACATAATTTCAGTTGTTTCACACTTTTCTGTTAAGTATATAATTCCACATGTGTTAATTCATAGTTTTGATGCCTTCAGTGTGAATGTACAATTCTCATAGTCATGAAAATATAGAAAAATCTTTAAATGGGAAGGTGTGTGCAAACTTTTGGTCTGTACTGTAGTTGCAAAATGAATAAAATAAACATATTTGTGATCGCTGCGTCACTCCGTCCGCTCTGTTTAAGTAAAGCACAATTAACCCATGTGTGCCATATAGAAAAAACTAAAGACCAGTAGTGACATTTTCGGCAGATGCGTCTCTCTCAAAAATTTTAACGAGAAGTAGTCAAAATGTTGTATATATCCCAAAATGATAAGAATAAAATCGCTGCCTCGCCATTTCTTCCTAATTGGGTTTTTTTCTCGTTTTTCGGTACATTATACGGGAGGATAAAAGATGTAATTGAAAACTACAAAAATAAAAAAGTTGTAGCTCTTAGGAGAAGGGAAGGAAAACTCAAAAATGAAAAGTCGCTCGGTCCTTAAAAGGTTAAAGGGAAACATTCACATTTCTAAGATTTTAGAATTTTCCAAAATATAATGTAACAAAGCTTTTCTTGGCTGTGAGAATTAGTGCGTCCTTTTAAGGTTGTCATGCGCAGTACCTCATCTCACCACTATTTTGGAGGCACTTTTTTCCCATAGACACCAATGTAATAGCGCCACCACATTTGCTACAATATAGAAGTGTAGCAATCCCAAATTGAAATTTTGCTTTTTTTTATCTGTTGCCACGTGGAGCTTATATTTTTTGTGTAGTCAGTGCTGTACAGTTTAGCATTCTCCATTTCCCCCATATCGAGAGCCTGTAAAACAAAGGGAAGCATATATTAGTGGGCACGGCGGGCGGCAGCTTGCAGGGCATCCACCTCCCCGCGAATCTATAGAGGACAATGTTCTGTACTAAGGAAATTAATTATTTTTTTTCTGAAAGGTCAGTGGAGATTGTCAGCTCCTGCGAGTGTAAAGGGACTGATCAGCTGTGCGGTCTCATTGATTGAAGGAGAATGAAAGCGCCAGGCTGTCAAGAGTCGACTCCTCAAGGAGAGTGGCCTGCAGAAAGGCCTCTGTGCCCTCTGGGAGTTGTTGTCCATCCCATGGTGCAGATTTACGGCCGGTCTCATCTGTTGCCATCTCGCTTTACATACATATAGATTAGGTGCTTGTAATCGGATGATGAGAGTCACGGCACACGGACTGAATTTTCAAGGTCTTTCTGGAAAAATAAGGCTCAAAAATTATCACTTAGCGCTGTATGGCTCCTTCTCAATGCTTAATCCAAAAATCCATATTAAAGGGATTTATTTCAATATCCTACGGACGGTAAGCCTTATTCCTCATCATTAAGACATAATCTAAGGGCTCGTACGCACATTTCCAGGCTGGATTCTCTTCCTTATCTTTTGCATTGGGCGGACCTGTGGTTTTAGGGGGACATTTTTGTAGGGAACGCTCAAAAACAAAAAAAAAAATAATAAAACCACCCAGTACTGAACAGTATATAAGGAAGGATTAGGAAATGCAGATTGTTATTATAGGAATATTACCGGGCGAGTGAATGCTGTTTGTGCTCTATATGGCGGTATTACATGGGCTAAAATTACGAAAAAATACAAAGTATGGAAGGAGGGTTCTGTTACTTGTAGCTTATTGCCCAATTTTCTTGGGAAAGGTTTTCCTTCCCTCCACTGAACTTAATTCCTTTTTTTCTCTTTGCAAATGTAGAATTGGATTCCAGCAAATAAAAAGAAGAAGAAAAGACACCTTTTCCTTCTTTTTTTTTCAATATAGACCTTATTATAAGCTGTAGATAAAGAGTAGAGTTTGTGCTGGCAGAAATGCAAAGCAAGAAGCTGCAGCTGCATCCCCCTCCTCTCCCCTCCTGCTGAGGACTCTGCCACCAGTTCATGTCCCAGTCGTGCAGAATTTGGGATAATTGTCTTCCTATGATATCTCCTTCAGTCTGCCGGATTCAGTTGGGCTGCGATCTCTGCTGACAGTACGCGGGTGCCGTATATATAATGCAGAGGAAATAAAAGCAGGAACAATATCGTACGAGAAGATATCCTATAATTACCTATACATCTCCCGGCTCTCACCGCGAGCAGACCGCACCGCTCCTGTCTCATGTCAATTAGCTAATTAACAGCATTGTGTGTCACTCTTCCACCCCGTCGACGAATAATTGCACACCTTATCATAAGCCTAATTATTAGAACAATGGGCAGCGCTTTTTATAGTAGGATCCCGGATCGGCGGAGGCTCAGCGTCAGGATTTTCGGGGTGTAAAATTCAGCCTGGGTGAGACCTTTGTCTGCTCCCGGTGCACAATAGATAATTCTCCGTCTAATGGCAGAAGAAGCCGAGGTTATCTGTAACATATTCTAAAAATTCCTTTTCCCAAACATCCAGTCCGTTCCCCTCAAAGGGTCCTTTGTCTCTTCACAGGAAGAAACGCAGGACAGCTGAAAACCAGAAGGCGTCTGTGGAGAATGAGATTACTCAGCCGAGGGAAGGCAGCGCCAAGCCGGGCCAGCCCTGCCAGAACTTTGTAGCTGTTCTGTTGCGGTGCCCAGCCATATCCACTCAACACATACAGACATCAAGCAACCAATCAGCACGTGTGCACACACAAACAGAGTCGTCTGATTGTGAGTACCTACAGCGCGCGGCGGCAGCCGGCCAAGGCCCCTTATATAATGAGCCATCGTCTTGTCTTCTCGCTGGGTCATTCCAGGCAATGGAGTGTGCCAACAGTCATATAGCGCCCATCTATGCGCCCCCATGAGTCTCCACAATGGTCGAGGTCGGCACAAGCGTGCCACTTCCCAGGCAGTTGTCAGCCGAGCCCCCAATAAACCCAAGGAGAGTGTCGATTTTATTATATGTTTCATCCCCACCATCGATGGTGGCTTCCACCACTCTATAAATGTCACGAAGATTGTGCCAATTTGTAGGGAAAGATTCTCTCCCACTTTCAGTTCATGATGGTTTACAGAAAAGTTGGAAGGCAACCAATAAGGGCGACATTACAGGGATCGGCAAATGTGGCATGTAGAAGTCTAGGATAACGGGTGGAGAGGTAGGAGACCACAATTGTCTCTGCTCCCACTGAGATTTCTCTGAAGACTCTACGTAGTCTTACTTTTTTGTAATTTCTTTGCCATTTTGGAAATAAAGAAGATTAAGAACTTTTAAGGATTGGGGATGAAGAAACTGGCTTTCTTTTAGGAGATCAGCTGAGTATGGATTCTTGGCAATGCTCTATGGTTAAATAACATGCATATTAGCTCCTTCTCTGTCTGGTGTGGACCTATATGTAGAAGATCACCTGCATCCTCATGGCAGTATCAAATGCCAACATATACATAATGTCCAGCCTCCTCTTCCTGGCTGATTTCAACCTTAGGATGGATGTCCACCATTGTGTCTAGCCTCATCTCCATGTTCATTACTGGTGTCAAGTGTGGACTTAAAATAAGAAGACGGGAAGCTCATCCTCAAGACTGGAGTATAATCGAGAACAGACAATAGTCCTGTCCCATCTTTTACTACCAGCCTCAAGACCGGTATCTATCATCACCCTGATGACTGGTGGCCTTGTATCTCCAGCTTTACCCTCACAGCAGGCATCCATCGTCATCTTCATGTTGGTTTTCTATCCTCACCATCACGGCTGGCATCCATTGTCATCCTCATGTTGGTTTTCACCATCACGGCTGGCATCCATTGTCATCCTCATGTTGGTTTTTCCTCCTCACCATTACAGTTGGCATCCATTGTCATCATTATGTTGGTTTTTTATCCTCATCATCACGGCTGGTATCCATCATCATCCTCATGTTGGTTTTCTATCCTCACCATTACAGTTGGCATCAAGTGTTTCCCTCTTGTTTGTTTTCCCTCCTCACCCTTACGACTGGCATCCATTGTTGCCCTCTGGTTGGTTTTCCCTCCTCACCCTTACGGCTGGCATCCATTGTTGCCCTCTGGTTGGTTTTCCCTCCTCACCCTTACGGCTGGCACCCATTGTTGCCCTCTGGTTGGTTTTCTCTCCTCACCCTTACGGCTGGCATCTATTGTTGCCCTCTGGTTGGTTTTCCCTCCTCACCCTTACGGCTGGCATCCATTGTTGCCCTCTGGTTGGTTTTCAGTCCTCACCCTTACGGCTGGCATCCATTGTTGCCCTCTGGTTGGTTTTCCCTCCTCACCCTTACGGCTGACATCCATTGTTGCCCTCTGGTTGGTTTTCCCTCCTCACCCTTACGGCTGGCATCCATTGTTGCCCTCTGGTTGGTTTTCAGTCCTCACCCTTACGGCTGGCATCCATTGTTGCCCTCTGGTTGGTTTTCCCTCCTCACCCTTACGGCTGACATCCATTGTTGCCCTCTGGTTGGTTTTCCCTCCTCACCCTTACGGCTGACATCCATTGTTGCCCTCTGGTTGGTTTTCCCTCCTCACCCTTACGGCTGACATCCATTGTTGCCCTCTGGTTGGTTTTCCCTCCTCACCCTTACGGCTGACATCCAGTGTTGCCCTCTGGTTGGTTTTCCCTCCTCACCCCTACGGTTGGCATCCAGTATTGCCCTCTGGTTGGTTTTCCCTCCTCACCCTTACGACTGGCATCCATTGTTGCCCTCTGGTTGGTTTTCCCTCCTCATCCTTACGGCTGGCATCTATTGTTGCCCTCTGGTTGGTTTTCTCTCCTCACCCTTACGGCTGGCATCCATTGTTGCCCTCTGGTTGGTTTTCCCTCCTCACCCTTACGGCTGGCATCCATTGTTGCCCTCTGGTTGGTTTTCCCTGCTCACCCTTATGGCTGGCACCCATTGTTGCCCTCTAGTTGGTTTTCCCTCTGCACCCTTACGGCTGGCATCCATTGTTGCCCTCTGGTTGGTTTTCCCTGCTCACCCTTATGGCTGGCACCCATTGTTGCCCTCTGGTTGGTTTTCCCTCTGCACCCTTACGGCTGGCATCCATTGTTGCCCTCTGGTTGGTTTTCCCTGCTCACCCTTATGGCTGGCATCCATTGTTGCCCTCTAGTTGGTTTTCCCTCTGCACCCTTACGGCTGGCACCCATTGTTGCCCTCTGGTTGGTTTTCCCTGCTCACCCTTATGGCTGGCACCCATTGTTGCCCTCTGGTTGGTTTTCCCTCTGCACCCTTACGGCTGGCACCCATTGTTGCCCTGTGGTTGGTTTTCCCTCTGCACCCTTACGGCTGGCACCCATTGTTGCCCTGTGGTTGGTTTTCCCTCTGCACCCTTACGGCTGGCATCCATTGTTGCCCTCTGGTTGGTTTTCCCTCCTCACCCTTACGGCTGGCATCCAGTGTTGCCCTCTGGTTGGTTTTCCCTCCTCACCCTTACGGCTGGCATCCATTGTTGCCCTCTGGTTGGTTTTCTCTCCTCACCCTTACGGCTGGCACCCATTGTTGCCCTCTGGTTGGTTTTCCCTGCTCACCCTTATGGCTGGCACCCATTGTTGCCCTCTGGTTGGTTTTCCCTTGCACCCTTACGGCTGGCATCCATTGTTGCCCTCTGGTTGGTTTTCCCTGCTCACCCTTATGGCTGGCATCCATTGTTGCCCTCTAGTTGGTTTTCCCTCTGCACCCTTACGGCTGGCACCCATTGTTGCCCTCTGGTTGGTTTTCCCTGCTCACCCTTATGGCTGGCACCCATTGTTGCCCTCTGGTTGGTTTTCCCTCTGCACCCTTACGGCTGGCACCCATTGTTGCCCTGTGGTTGGTTTTCCCTCTGCACCCTTACGGCTGGCACCCATTGTTGCCCTGTGGTTGGTTTTCCCTCTGCACTCTTACGGCTGGCATCCATTGTTGCCCTCTGGTTGGTTTTCTCTCATCACCCTTACGGCTGGCATCCATTGTTGTTCTCTGGTTGGTTTTCTCTCCTCGCCCTTACGGCTGGCATCCATTGTTGCCCTCTGGTTGGTTTTCTCTCATCACCCTTACGGCTGGCATCTATTGTTGCCCTCTGGTTGGTTTTCCCTCCTCGCCCTTACGGCTGGCATCCATTGTTGCCCTCTGGTTGGTTTTCCCTCCTCATCCTTACGGCTGGCATCCATTGTTGCCCTCTGGTTGGTTTTCCCTCCTCACCCTTATGGCTGGCATCTATTGTTGCCCTCTGGTTGGTTTTCCCTCTGCACCCTTACGGCTGGCATCCATTGTTGCCCTCTGGTTGGTTTTCCCTCTGCACCCTTACGGCTGGCATCCATTGTTGCCCTCTGGTTGGTTTTCCCTCTGCACCCTTACGGCTGGCATCCAATGTTGCCCTCTGGTTGGTTTTCCCTCCTCACCCTTACGGCTGGCATCCATTGTTGCCCTCTGGTTGGTTTTCCCTCCTCACCCTTATGGCTGGCATCTATTGTTGCCCTCTGGTTGGTTTTCCCTCTGCACCCTTACGGCTGGCATCCATTGTTGCCCTCTGGTTGGTTTTCCCTCTGCACCCTTACGGCTGGCATCCATTGTTGCCCTCTGGTTGGTTTTCCCTCTGCACCCTTACGGCTGGCATCCAGTGTTGTTCTCTGGTTGGTTTTCTCTCCTCGCCCTTACGGCTGGCATCCATTGTTGCCCTCTGGTTGGTTTTCTCTCATCACCCTTACGGCTGGCATCTATTGTTTCCCTCTGGTTGGTTTTCCCTCCTCGCCCTTACGGCTGGCATCCATTGTTGCCCTCTGGTTGGTTTTCTCTCCTCATCCTTACGGCTGGCATCCATTGTTGCCCTCTGGTTGGTTTTCCCTCCTCACCCTTATGGCTGGCATCCATTGTTGCCCTCTGGTTGGTTTTCCCTCTGCACCCTTACGGCTGGCATCCAATGTTGCCCTCTGGTTGGTTTTCTCTCCTCGCCCTTACGGCTGGCATCCATTGTTGCCCTCTGGTTGGTTTTCCCTCCTCACCCTTATGGCTGGCATCCATTGTTGCCCTCTGGTTGGTTTTCCCTTTGCACCCTTACGGCTGGCATCCATTGTTGCCCTCTGGTTGGTTTTCTCTCATCACCCTTACGGCTGGCATCCAGTGTTGTTCTCTGGTTGGTTTTCTCTCATCACCCTTACGGCTGGCATCCAATGTTGCCCTCTGGTTGGTTTTCTCTCCTCGCCCTTACGGCTGGCATCCATTGTTGCCCTCTGGTTGGTTTTCCCTCCTCACCCTTATGGCTGGCATCCATTGTTGCCCTCTGGTTGGTTTTCCCTCTGCACCCTTACGGCTGGCATCCATTGTTGCCCTCTGGTTGGTTTTCTCTCATCACCCTTACGGCTGGCATCCAGTGTTGTTCTCTGGTTGGTTTTCTCTCCTCGCCCTTACGGCTGGCATCCATTGTTGCCCTCTGGTTGGTTTTCTCTCATCACCCTTACGGCTGGCATCTATTGTTGCCCTCTGGTTGGTTTTCCCTCCTCGCCCTTACGGCTGGCATCCATTGTTGCCCTCTGGTTGGTTTTCTCTCCTCATCCTTACGGCTGGCATCCATTGTTGCCCTCTGGTTGGTTTTCCCTCCTCACCCTTATGGCTGGCATCCATTGTTGCCCTCTGGTTGGTTTTCCCTCTGCACCCTTACGGCTGGCATCCAATGTTGCCCTCTGGTTGGTTTTCTCTCCTCGCCCTTACGGCTGGCATCCATTGTTGCCCTCTGGTTGGTTTTCCCTCCTCACCCTTATGGCTGGCATCCATTGTTGCCCTCTGGTTGGTTTTCCCTCTGCACCCTTACGGCTGGCATCCAATGTTGCCCTCTGGTTGGTTTTCTCTCCTCGCCCTTACGGCTGGCATCCATTGTTGCCCTCTGGTTGGTTTTCCCTCCTCACCCTTATGGCTGGCATCCATTGTTGCCCTCTGGTTGGTTTTCCCTCTGCACCCTTACGGCTGGCATCCAATGTTGCCCTCTGGTTGGATGCCCAGCCATTACCTCTGTGTGAATAAAAGTTTACAATCAATCTAAAGTAACGTTTGACCTCTAGGTTTAGGGTAGACCGTAGAAGCGATGTACAAGATGGTGAAACCGGCAGGAGATCATAGAGTCATAGCGTGCGTATGTGGCCATACTAGTCAATATCGGGGGATCCGGAGGCAGGACATTGGTGGTGGCAGGACCTACGTGGACTCCATGGGTGGCTACTTTTAGAGGACAATGCCAGGTAGCTGCCACCTTCCTCACTGGACAAGCTGGACACTCTCTGCTCACAGTCTTGTAGATGGCCTCCTGATGAGCTGAGGCTTGAGCTGTAAACAGTCTCCGCACACCTCCTCTGGTGGAGAATGACTGCTAATGTGGTGATAATTTAATGCATCATAATTATGCAGATGAGAATGAGTGTGCCGCGAATTTAGCATATTTATTAATTGAACCTTTTTTTAAAACGAGGAACATTGCTCCAGATCTATTCACGTTAATGTGTTCAGGAAGTTATTTGTGTCTGTTCCCATTCACTCCAGGTAATGCAGAAAGTCTCCATGGTGTTCAAAATGACTCTGCTGCCCCCTAGTGGAACATTGCAGAAATGCATTACTGGTGTTTTCCATAAATCTTTAAGTTGGTATTGTTTAACCCCAATTCTTAAATAGTTAGTAATTTACCCAGGTTATACCATCCTGGTCCATATCACTATACAAGAATAGAAATAACTTTTACAAGCTGTACATATATAAATATATGCAGGATATGCCCAGGTTATACCAGCTGTACATATATAATTATATACAGGAGATGCCCAGGTTATACCAGCTGTACATATATAATTATATACAGAAGATGCCCAGGTTATACCAGCTGTACATATATAATTATATACAGGAGATACTCAGGTTATACCAGCTGTACATATATAATTATACACAGGAGATGCCCAGTTTATACCAGCTGTACATATATAATTATATACAGGAGATGCCCAGGTTATACCAGCTGTATATATCTAATTATATACAGGAGATACCCAGGTTATACCGGCTGTACATATATAATTATATACAGAAGATACCCAGGTTATAGCAGCTGTACATATATAATTATATACAGGAGATACCCAGGTTATACCAGCTGTACATATATAATTATATACAGGAGATGTCCAGGTTATACCAGCTGTACATATATAATTATATACAGGAGATGCCCAGGTTATACCAGCTGTACATATATAATTATATACAGGCGGTGCCCAGGTTATACCAGCTGTACATATATAATTATATACAGGTGGTGCCCAGGTTATACCAGCTGTACATATATAATTATATACAGGCGGTGCCCAGGTTATACCAGCTGTACATATATAATTATATACAGGAGATGCCCAGGTTATACCAGCTGTACATATATAATTATATACAGACGATGCCCAGGTTATACCAGTTGTGCATATATAATTATATACAGGAGATGCCCAGGTTATACCAGCTGTACATATATAATTATATACAAGAGATACCCAGGTTACACCAGCTGTACATATATAATTATACACAGGAGATGCCCAGTTTATACCAGCTGTACATATATAATTATATACAGGAGATGTCCAGGTTATACCAGCTGTACATATATAATTATATACAGGAGATACCCAGGTTATACCAGCTGTACATATATAATTATATACAGTTGATGTCCAGGTTATACCAGCTGTACATATATAATTATATACAGGAGATGCCCAGGTTATACCAGCTGTACATATATAATTATATACAGGCGGTGCCCAGGTTATACCAGCTGTACATATATAATTATATACAGGTGGTGCCCAGGTTATACCAGCTGTACATATATAATTATATACAGGCGGTGCCCAGGTTATACCAGCTGTACATATATAATTATATACAGGAGATGCCCAGGTTATACCAGCTGTACATATATAATTATATACAGACGATGCCCAGGTTATACCAGTTGTGCATATATAATTATATACAGGAGATGCCCAGGTACCAGCTGTACATATATAATTATATACAGGAGATACCCAGGTTATGTACATATATAATTATATACAGGAGATGTCCAGGTTATACCAGCTGTACATATATAATTATATACAGGAGATGCCCAGGTTATACCAGCTGTACATATATAATTATATACAGGCGGTGCCCAGGTTATACCAGCTGTACATATATAATTATATACAGGTGGTGCCCAGGTTATACCAGCTGTACATATATAATTATATACAGGCGGTGCCCAGGTTATACCAGCTGTACATATATAATTATATACAGGAGATGCCCAGGTTATACCAGCTGTACATATATAATTATATACAGACGATGCCCAGGTTATACCAGTTGTGCATATATAATTATATACAGGAGATGCCCAGGTTATACCAGCTGTACATATATAATTATATACAGGAGATGCCCAGGTTATACCAGCTGTACATATATAATTATATACAGACGATGCCCAGGTTATACCAGTTGTGCATATATAATTATATACAGGAGATGCCCAGGTTATACCAGTTGTGCATATATAATTATATACAGGAGATGCCCAGGTTACACCAGCTGTACATATATAATTATATACAGGAGATGCCCAGGTTACACCAGCTGTACATATATAATTATATATAGGAGATGCCCAGGTTATACCAGCTGTACATATATTATTATGTACAGGAGATGTCCAGGTTATACCAGCTGTACATATATAATTATATACAGGAGATGCCCAGGTTATACCAGCTGTACATATATAATTATATACAGGAGATGTCCAGGTTATACCAGCTGTACATATATTATTATGTACAGGAGATGTCCAGGTTATACCAGCTGTACATATATAATTATATATAGGAGATGCCCAGGTTATACCAGCTGTACATATATTATTATGTACAGGAGATGTCCAGGTTATACCGGCTGTACATATATTATTATGTACAGGAGATGTCCAGGTTATACCAGCTGTACATATATAATTATATACAGGAGATGCCCAGGTTATACCAGCTGTACATATATTATTATGTACAGGAGATGTCCAGGTTATACCGGCTGTACATATATTATTATGTACAGGAGATGTCCAGGTTATACCAGCTGTACATATATAATTATACTAGACTGTGGCCCGATTCTAAAGCATCGGGTATTCTAGAATATTCATGTCCCCGTAGTATATGGACAATGATGATTCCAGAATTCGTGGCAGACAGTGCCCGTCGCTGATTGGTCGAGGCAACCTTTATGACATCATCGTCGCCATGGCAACCATTATGACATCTATGTCGATACTGTGCCCGTCGCTGATTGGTCGAGGCCTGGCGGCCTGTCTGTCTGTCTGTCTGTCCTGGAAATCCCGCGTCTCTGATTGGTCGAGGCCGCCATGCTGTGCCCGTCTCTGATTGGTCGAGGCCTGGCGGCCTCGACCAATCAGAGACGCGGGATTTCCAGGACAGACAGACAGACAGACAGACAGACAGACGGAAAAACCCTTAGACAATTATATATATAGATACAGGAGATGCCCAGGTTATACCAGCTGTACATATATAATTATATACAGGCGGTGCCCAGGTTATACCAGCTGTACATATATAATTATATACAGGCGGTGCCCAGGTTATACCAGCTGTACATATATAATTACACTCACTGGCCACTTTATTAGGTACACCTGTCCAACTTCTTGTTAACACTTAATTTCTAATCAGCCAATCACATGGTGGCAACTCAGTGCATTTAGGCATGTAGACATGGTCAAGACAATCTCCTGCAGTTCAAACCGAGCATCAGTATGGGGAAGAAAGGTGATTTGAGTGCCTTTGAACGTGGCATGGTTGTTGGTGCCAGAAGGGCTGGTCTGAGTATTTCAGAAACTGCTGATCTACTGGGATTTTCACGCACAACCATCTCTAGGGTTTACAGAGAATGGTCCGAAAAAGAAAAAAAATCCAGTGAGCGGCAGTTCTGTGGGCGGAAATGCCTTGTTGATGCCAGAGGTCAGAGGAGAATGGGCAGACTGGTTCGAGCTGATAGAAAGGCAACAGTGACTCAAATCGCCACCCGTTACAACCAAGGTAGGCCTAAGAGCATCTCTGAACGCACAGTGCGTCGAACTTTGAGGCAGATGGGCTACAGCAGCAGAAGACCACACCGGGTACCACTCCTTTCAGCTAAGAACAGGAAACTGAGGCTACAATTTGTACAAGCTCATCGAAATTGGACAGTAGAAGATTGGAAAAACGTTGCTTGGTCTGATGAGTCTCGATTTCTGCTGCGACATTCGGATGGTAGGGTCAGAATTTGGCGTAAACAACATGAAAGCATGGATCCATCCTGCCTTGTATGGAGCATCTTTGGGATGTGCAGCCGACAAATCTGCGGCAACTGTGTGATGCCATCATGTCAATATGGACCAAAATCTCTGAGGAATGCTTCCAGCACCTTGTTGAATCTATGCCACGAAGAATTGAGGCAGTTCTGAAGGCAAAAGGGGTCCAACCCGTTACTAGCATGGTGTACCTAATAAAGTGGCCGGTGAGTGTATATAATAGTATACAGGAGATGTCCAGGTTATAACAGCTGTACATATATAATTATATACAGGAGATGCCCAGGTTATACCGGCTGTACATACTGTATATAATTATATACAGGAGATACCCAGGTTATACCAGCTGTATATATATAATTATATACAGGAGATGCCCAGGTTATACCAGCTGTACATATATAATTATATACAGGAGATGCCCAGGTTATACCAGCTGTACATATATAATTATATACAGACGATGCCCAGGTTATACCAGTTGTGCATATATAATTATATACAGGAGATGCCCAGGTTATAACAGCTGTACATATATAATTATATACAGGAGATGCCCAGGTTATACCGGCTGTACATACTGTATATAATTATATACAGGAGATACCCAGGTTATACCAGCTGTATATATATAATTATATACAGGAGATGCCCAGGTTATACCAGCTGTACATATATAATTATATACAGGAGATGCCCAGGTTATACCAGCTGTACATATATAATTATATACAGACGATGCCCAGGTTATACCAGTTGTGCATATATAATTATATACAGGAGATGCCCAGGTTATACCAGCTGTACATATATAATTATATACAAGAGATACCCAGGTTACACCAGCTGTACATATATAATTATATACAGGAGATGCCCAGGTTACACCAGCTGTACATATATAATTATATACAGGAGATGCCCAGGTTATACCAGCTGTACATATATAATTATATGCAGACGATACCCAGGTTATACCAGCTGTACATATATTATTATGTACAGGAGATGTCCAGGTTATACCAGCTGTACATATATAATTATATGCAGACGATACCCAGGTTATACCAGCTGTACATATATTATTATGTACAGGAGATGTCCAGGTTATACCAGCTGTACATATATAATTATATACAGGAGACGCCCAGGTTATACCAGCTGTACATATATAATTATATACAGGAGATGCCCAGGTTATACCGGCTGTACATATATAATTATATACAGGAGATGCCCAGGTTATACCAGCTGTACACATATAATTATATACAGGAGATGCCCAGGTTATACCAGCTGTACATATATAATTATATACAGGAGGTGCCCAGGTTATACCAGCTGTACATATATAATTATATACAGGCTATGCCCAGGGTATACCAGCTGTACATATATAATTATATACAGGAGATGCCCAGGTTATAACAGCTGTACATATATAATTATATACAGGAGATGCCCAGGTTATACCGGCTGTACATACTGTATATAATTATATACAGGAGATACCCAGGTTATACCAGCTGTATATATATAATTATATACAGGAGATGCCCAGGTTATACCAGCTGTACATATATAATTATATACAGGAGATGCCCAGGTTATACCAGCTGTACATACTGTATATAATTATATACAGGAGATACCCAGGTTATACCAGCTGTATATATATAATTATATACAGGAGATGCCCAGGTTATACCAGCTGTACATATATAATTATATACAGGAGATGCCCAGGTTATACCAGCTGTACATATATAATTATATACAGACGATGCCCAGGTTATACCAGTTGTGCATATATAATTATATACAGGAGATGCCCAGGTTATACCAGCTGTACATATATAATTATATACAAGAGATACCCAGGTTACACCAGCTGTACATATATAATTATATACAGGAGATGCCCAGGTTACACCAGCTGTACATATATAATTATATACAGACGATGCCCAGGTTATACCAGTTGTGCATATATAATTATATACAGGAGATGCCCAGGTTATACCAGTTGTGCATATATAATTATATACAGGAGATGCCCAGGTTACACCAGCTGTACATATATAATTATATACAGGAGATGCCCAGGTTATACCAGCTGTACATATATAATTATATGCAGACGATACCCAGGTTATACCAGCTGTACATATATTATTATGTACAGGAGATGTCCAGGTTATACCAGCTGTACATATATAATTATATGCAGACGATACCCAGGTTATATACCAGCTGTACATATATTATTATGTACAGGAGATGTCCAAGTTATACCAGCTGTACATATATAATTATATACAGGAGACGCCCAGGTTATACCAGCTGTACATATATAATTATATACAGGAGATGCCCAGGTTATACCGGCTGTACATATATAATTATATACAGGAGATGCCCAGGTTATACCAGCTGTACATATATAATTATATACAGGAGATGCCCAGGTTATACCAGCCGTACATATATAATTATATACAGGAGATGTTCAGGTTATACCAGCTGTACATATATAATTATATACAGGAGATGCCCAGGTTATACCGGCCGTACATATATAATTATATACAGGAGATGCCCTCATTATACCAGCTGTACATATATAATTATATATAGGAGATGCCCAGGTTATACCAGCTGTACATATATAATTATGTACAGGAGATGCCCAGGTTATACCGGCTGTACATATATAATTATATACAGGAGATGCCCAGGTTATACCGGCTGTACATACAGTGGGGCAAAAAAGTATTTAGTCAGTCAGCAATAGTGCAAGTTCCACCACTTAAAAAGATGAGAGGCGTCTGTAATTTACATCATAGGTAGACCTCAACTATGGGAGACAAACTGAGAAAAAAAAATCCAGAAAATCACATTGTCTGTTTTTTTATCATTTTATTTGCATATTCTGGTGGAAAATAAGTATTTGGTCAGAAACAAAATTTCATCTCAATACTTTGTAATACATCCTTTGTTGGCAATAACAGAGGTCAAACGTTTTCTGTAAGTCTTCACAAGGTTGCCACACACTGTTGGTGGTATGTTGGCCCATTCCTCCATGCAGATCTCCTCTAGAGCAGTGATGTTTTTGGCTTTTCGCTTGGCAACACGGACTTTCAACTCCCTCCAAAGGTTTTCTATAGGGTTGAGATCTGGAGACTGGCTAGGCCACTCCAGGACCTTGAAATGCTTCTTACGAAGCCACTCCTTCGTTGCCCTGGCGGTGTGCTTTGGATCATTGTCATGTTGAAAGACCCAGCCACGTTTCATCTTCAATGCCCTTGCTGATGGAAGGAGGTTTGCACTCAAAATCTCACGATACATGGCCCCATTCATTCTTTCATGTACCCGGATCAGTCGTCCTGGCCCCTTTGCAGAGAAAAAGCCCCAAAGCATGATGTTTCCACCACCATGCTTTACAGTAGGTATGGTGTTTGATGGATGCAACTCAGTATTCTTTTTCCTCCAAACACGACAAGTTGTGTTTCTACCAAACAGTTCCAGTTTGGTTTCATCAGACCATAGGACATTCTCCCAAAACTCCTCTGGATCATCCAAATGCTCTCTAGCAAACTTCAGACGGGCCCGGACATGTACTGGCTTAAGCAGTGGGACACGTCTGGCACTGCAGGATCTGAGTCCATGGTGGCGTAGTGTGTTACTTATGGTAGGCCTTGTTACATTGGTCCCAGCTCTCTGCAGTTCATTCACTAGGTCCCCCCGCGTGGTTCTGGGATTTTTGCTCACCGTTCTTGTGATCATTCTGACCCCACGGGGTGGGATTTTGCGTGGAGCCCCAGATCGAGGGAGATTATCAGTGGTCTTGAATGTCTTCCATTTTCTAATTATTGCTCCCACTGTTGATTTCTTCACTCCAAGCTGGTTGGCTATTGCAGATTCAGTCTTCCCAGCCTGGTGCAGGGATACAATTTTGTTTCTGGTGTCCTTTGACAGCTCTTTGGTCTTCACCATAGTGGAGTTTGGAGTCAGACTGTTTGAGGGTGTGCACAGGTGTCTTTTTATACTGATAACAAGTTTACACAGGTGCCATTACTACAGGTAATGAGTGGAGGAAAGAGGAGACTCAAAGAAGAAGTTACAGGTCTGTGAGAGCCAGAAATCTGGATTGTTTGTTTCTGACCAAATACTTATTTTCCACCAGAATATGCAAATAAAATGATAAAAAAACAAACAATGTGATTTTCTGGATTTTTTTTTCTCAGTTTGTCTCCCATAGTTGAGGTCTACCTATGATGTAAATTACAGACGCCTCTCATCTTTTTAAGTGGTGGAACTTGCACTATTGCTGACTGACTAAATACTTTTTTGCCCCACTGTATATAATTATATACAGGAGATGCCCAGGTTATACCAGCTGTACATATATAATTATATACAGGAGACGCCCAGGTTATACCAGCTGTACATATATAATTATATACAGGAGATGCCCAGGTTATAGCAGCTGTACATATATAATTATATACAGGAGATGCCCAGGTTATACCAGCTGTACATATATCATTATATACAGGAGATTCCCAGGTCATACGAGCTGTACATATATAATTATATACAGGAGA
Source organism: Ranitomeya variabilis (assembly GCF_051348905.1). Taxonomy (NCBI): domain Eukaryota; kingdom Metazoa; phylum Chordata; class Amphibia; order Anura; family Dendrobatidae; genus Ranitomeya; species Ranitomeya variabilis. Next base: position 13,595,179 of record NC_135234.1, on the reverse strand, counting down.
TACCCAGGTTATACCAGCTGTACATATCTAATTATATACAGGAGATTCCCCGGTTATACCAGCTGTACATATTTAATTATATACAGGAGATACCCAGGTCATACGAGCTGTACATATATAATTATATACAGGAGATGCCCAGGATATACCAGCTGTACATATATAATTATATACAGGAGACGCCCAGGTTATACCAGCTGTACATATATAATTATATACAGGAGATGCCCAGGTTATAGCAGCTGTACATATATAATTATATACAGGAGATGCCCAGGTTATACCAGCTATACATATATAATTATATACAGGAGATGCCCAGGTTATACCAGCTGTACATATATAATTATATACAGGAGATACCTAGGTTATACCAGCTGTACATATATAATTATATACAGGAGATGCCCAGGTTATACCAGCTGTACATATATAATTATATACAGGAGATGCCCAGGTTATACCAGCTGTACATATATAATTACATACAGGAGATACCTAGGTTATACCAGCTGTACATATATAATTATATACAGGAGATACTCAGGTTATACCAGCGATACATATATAATTATATACAGGAGATGCCCAGGTCATACGAGCTGTACATATATAATTATATACAGGAGATGTCCAGGTTATACCGGCTGTACATATATAATTACATACAGGAGATACCTAGGTTATAGCAGCTGTACATATATAATTATATACAGGAGATACCCAGGTTATACCAGCTGTACATATATCATTATATACAGGAGATTCCCAGGTCATACGAGCTGTACATATAGAATTATATACAGGAGATTCGCAGGTCATACGAGCTGTACATACAGAATTATATACAGAAGCTGCCCAGGTGATTGCAGGACAGGTAGTAATGTCCAGGGTCGGGGCTGCTGTGTTTTGGGCGGAGGGTCCCCGCAGCACAGAGTGTTTAATATTTCTATGACTGATTTTTGCTTCTCTTTGCTCACAGGTGACATCAGTTGCAAGGGGATGACCGAGCGCATTCATAGTATCAACCTTCACAACTTCAGCAATTCCGTGCTCGAGACGCTCAACGAGCAGCGCAACCGTGGCCACTTTTGTGACGTGACGGTGCGAATCCACGGAAGCATGCTGCGGGCCCACCGCTGCGTGCTGGCCGCTGGCAGCCCATTCTTCCAGGACAAACTGCTGCTAGGGTACAGTGACATCGAAATCCCCTCCGTGGTGTCGGTCCACGCCGTGCAGAAGCTGATTGACTTCATGTACAGCGGGGTACTAAGAGTCTCCCAGTCTGAGGCTCTTCAGATCCTGACAGCCGCAAGCATCCTACAGATAAAAACCGTCATCGACGAATGCACGAGAATCGTCTCACAAAATGTAGGCGGAGTGTTCCCGCTAATACCGGACTCTGGCCAAGAGACACCCAGGGGTACTCCAGAATCGGGGACCTCGGGGCAGAGCAGCGACACAGAATCTGGCTTCCTGCGGAGCCACCGTCAGCACAGTGTGGACAGGATCTACTCTACATTATATACATGTTCCATGGAAAACGGCAGCGGGGAACGCTCCTTTTATAGCGGAGCTCTGGTGAGCCACCACGAGACTGCCTTAGGGCTCCCGAGACAACATCACATGGAGGAGCCCAGCTGGATCACACGCATACATCAGCGTTCTCAGCGGATGGAAAGGTTTCTGACCACCACTCCAGAAACCACCCACTGCCGCAAGCAGCCACGTCCTGTACGTATTCAGACAATGATGGGAAATATCCACATAAAACAAGAGGTGGAGGACGACTATGACTACTACGGGCAGCAGAGGTCACAGGCCCTGGAACGCAACGAGTCAGAAGAGTGCGCCGAAGACACCGATCAAGCCGAAGGCACCGAAAGTGAACCCAAAGGAGAAAGCTTTGACTCTGGAGTAAGTTCCTCGATCGGCACAGAACCGGACTCCGTGGAGCAACAGTTTATGCCTAGTCTCGTAAGAGACGGGCAACAAGATCCTTCCCAAGCGGAGTCTAACAACTTGTCCACTGAATGCGTAGACAACCAGAACCAACAGCACTTAGATACCAGCTCTTCCTCGCCCGAGAGGAGCAACACCGTTGACATGGACAGCACAGTGCTCAGTGTTAGCAATAGCACCGAAAAGGGGGTCCTACAGACTTCTGTCTCCCAGTCGATTACCCAAGCTATGCCAACCACTCAACTCTACTTACGTCAGACGGAAACTCTCACCAGCAACCTGAGAATGCCACTAACTTTGACCAGTAATACCCAGGTCATTGGAACAGCCGGCAATACCTATCTTCCGACCCTCTTCACTACGCAGGCAGCTGGGACTGGTCCAAAGCCTTTCCTCTTCAGTCTGCCCCAACCTTTGGCTGCTCAGCAAACACAGTTTGTGACAGTTCCCCAAGCCGGATTGTCTCCATTTTCTTCCCAAATCCAAAACCAACAATCCCAAGGTGGACACAGCACAGGCAGCAGCCAAGGAGAAAAAAAGCCTTATGAGTGCACCCTCTGCAACAAAACCTTCACCGCCAAGCAGAATTACGTGAAGCACATGTTCGTACATACAGGTAGGTGGCCAGAGCTGGTCAACTGATTTCTTTTCACATAATTTCTAATTTTCCCAGTAGATTCCTTTCCTTTTGTCCTAACTCTCCACCCTTAATCAAGAAGTCCCAAAATACTGTAACACCCCACAACTCAGTTTGTTGAATTGACTTCTTCTCCATTGACACCGCAACATCATCTGTCTTTGCTTCCATAATTCCCAATCTCCTGTACTTTAGTGCTCCTGCAAAGCTCGTTCCTTCCACCCCTCATCTACTATCCTACCTGTATTACACTGTCCTTAATTAAACCAACTCACCATATGATCATGAAGATCTCGTCCACTTCGTAGAGTGGTGACATTGACCCCTCATTATGCCAATAAGACCCTCAGGAGCCCAGTAATCTCAAACTGGCAACTTGAAACTCTCAAAATCCCCAAACCAACCTAAGAAATGAGCCACCACTCTATGAACTGGTTACATCCACGCTATGAACTGGTGACATTAACCTCTCAATACTTTATTTAGGCCCAGTTACCAAAATCATACTCAAGAAGCCCAAAATTCTCCAAGTGGTGACTCTCAAAGCTTGATATCCCAATAGCCACCTTGAAAACTCCCACCAGTCTTGATGAGATACTTCTTCTTACCAACAACCCTTTCCCGTTAACATTTTATTAACCAAACTAAACCCAAAAAAGCCCATCCTGGAAGCAACCATCATTTAATCAATAAAGTCCTCTTGCCACCCCTCAGTGTGCCACAAAATCTGAACCATCTAAACGTAGTTATGAAGAAATGGCCAACTCCAACACTCATCCTTGTTCTGGACAAAAACGTGGCTCTCAATCATCCTCATTGTATAGCAGAGGCTCACTCAACTGAAAAGGTCCAACCCTGGTCCCACCGAGGCCCTCATGCCCACCCTCTGAAGCACCAGTAGAGTCCATCAGTTTGAGACATATCTACTTGCAAGGACTCTTCTGCCAGTTACTGCTCATGAAAGGCAGTGGTCACTTTTCGCCTGAATTGTTAGAACGTTCCGGCCATCTCGTAAGTCCCAGTGCAACCATAAATGTCTAATTAGACAGGAAGTCCCAGTGTCATTAACAATGTGATGTTGTTGTTGTTGTTGAGGTCCTTCATCTTTTACAATATATTGTATTTCTGCTTTCGGAAGTCACCAACCTCACTGCACATTCCTGACCTCTCCCCCGTGTGCCGTTACTAAGGAGTGGTATAGAACCAAAATGTTAAATATTCCACCATCTGTGCTCACGTCATCTGTACTCATCTGGTTGTGAGATATTTTACTGACCCTGTGTTTTCTTTGTTTCTGTTTTTTTTTGCTTTTTTTCTCCCCCTTTTATGGACAACCTAAAAAAAAGGAGAGAAACCGCACCAGTGTAGCATCTGCTGGAGATCGTTCTCATTGAAGGATTACCTAATCAAACACATGGTGACGCACACAGGCGTGAGGGCGTACCAGTGCAGCATCTGCAACAAGCGCTTCACCCAAAAGAGCTCCCTCAATGTGCACATGCGCTTGCACCGCGGAGAGAAATCTTACGAGTGCTACATCTGCAAAAAGAAGTTTTCTCACAAGACGCTGCTGGAGAGGCACGTGGCTCTTCACAGCGCCACCAACGGCACTGCCAGCATCCCAGTACCCGCTCCACCTCCAAACTCAGCTCCAGGATCAGTTCAAGCTCCTGCCACCACCCCAGGACAAGGATTGCCTCCAGCTCCCAGCATGCCTACAGCACCGGTCTTGTCGCCTACTCCGGTCTTGGCATCTGCTCCGGTTTTGGCTCCAACTCCAGCCTTAGTTCCAGCTCCAATTTTGGTCTCTGCCTTAGCACCGGCACCAACACTGGCTGCACCCCCTACCGCTGCTCCACCACCGGCTAGTCCAGTTCTAGTCCCTCGTCCTGGGCCCCCCAACAGCGGAGCCCCGGTATGCTCAGAGGCCACAACGTACGTTTGCTCAGTGTGCCCAACTAAGTTTGACCAAATCGAGCAATTTAATGACCACATGAGAATGCACGTTTCCGACGGATAAATACCATCCATTCTTACGAACAAACAACAAAAAAACAAAAAAAAACAAAAGCTATGGCACTAGAATTTAAGAGTTTTCTTTTTATTTTTAGGGGTTTTTTTCGACATTTTGTACTACATGAAGAACTTTATTGCCTGCTGGTACATTACATTTCCGGAGAGTGGGTGAATATATATATCTATATATATCAAGATATATAACCTGCATATATATTTTATCCAGTCTCCCTCAGATGGTGGCCTTAAGGCCTGGTAGATATACCTGAATTCTACTGGTTGGAATTCTAACTACTGGCCTCTAAATACAACCCTTCTTTAAAAAAATAAAAAAAATAAAAAAAAAAATAAAAAGAAAAAAAAAATACAAAAAGACAAGTGAAAAAAAATAATTCATGAAACATACAGAAACTGAACCCTTGTTTCCACTTGTGTAGAGCACTACAAAAAAATAATATAACAAAATATTCTGAAAGGCCTACTGTCTCCTAATATGCCGCCTACAGTGTTTTTGTTTTTTTCTTCTTTCCATGGCTTTTTACTTTCTGATGGACATTTTTCTGCATTTAATCGCTCAGACTCCACAGTATCTGATGGATAAAAACTACGCACTTATTTTATTATTGTCTTTTTCACCCCCGTTGCGGCATTAAATGTCTTCTTCTTTTTTTTTGCGGGAGGAACGGGCAGTTAAAGGAGGCTGGTAAGAGAGGACCAGAATTCGAGCATCCTCCCGGGGGGGTCACGGTCTGGTTCATCCTGCCACCTGGTCCTACCTAAATCCCCCTCTCATCACCCTTTTACCCGTCCATGTATTTCATCTGCAGCTGAAGAAAGTAAGAACTGAGAGAGCGACATGAAACACACAAGGGCAAAACGTCTGGCTGTGCGAAAAGTTGTTTTGTAACTTTTTTTTTTTTCTTTTTGAAATTTAAAGCAAAGAAGAATCTGAAATATCCGAAGCAGCTTGTGCAAAAATCCGCAGTCCTGACGCAGCACAGGATGGAGGCACAAATGTGTCCACGGAACCAGCGTCACGGACTTACATCCGAGGTATAGCAATCCAAAATCTGCTCAGCCACAAATCGGAGGTCCGGTGCCATCAAGGTGCATTCTGTTCTATGTGTGACGGGTGGGCCGGGCGCAGACCCCATACATCTCCTTGTGTTGGGTCCATATTGGTGACGTTTCCAAAGGCAGACTGTTCTTGTTGCATCTCGCCTGGCAATTTTTCGCCTACCCTTTTCTGAGCACTTATCTTTTCGGGTCAAATCTTTTTTGATCCCCAATTTAGCTTTATGGTCGCTACAAATTGCACAGGTAAAAGGAACAGTCTGCTTTCCTCCCCATCCCCCTCCATCCCCTCTCTGGATGGTTGCAAAAAATATTAAGAAAATTTGTAGGATCATTCTGTAATAGGATTTGCCAAATCCATCCCGAACGGTCTCTTTTGTCACCGCGGGAAATGTTAGCAAGAAATAAATACGCACCACGGAAAAAAGAAACAAAACGGATATTTTGGTTTAATTTTGACAAATTCCAAATCAGAATTTGCAACAAAAAAAAAAGTTATCACGGTATCATGAAATCAATGGTTTTTATTTGTTACCCCTGCAAATTAATTGCCAAATATTAACCCTGAAATGATGTCTAATTAATGCCAGAATGTCAGTTCTTGACCCCTGTACATTGCTTGGGAGCATTAGTGCTACAATGTGTCCGCTCTCACGAGATGCTTGTGTTGTCATCTCCAGCAATTTGGTAATTTACCGCAAACTCTGTTTTGGGAAATTTTGATGTTTTTTTATTTGTTCTTATTCTATTTTTTTTTTCTAATTTTATGCTCAGAATGATCGCTGAGAATTTACATTTTTTGGGTGAATTTCCAAATGAACAACAATTATTACAGTGGGGGAATCACTTTTATTAATATTAATTTGAATACATTTTAAACTTTTACATTTTCTATTTAGTTTACAAATTCACAGCTTTATGATTTTCTTTTGACCTTTATTTTTTACTTTTTCACGGTGACCATAGAACGTTCTCCGTGGGTTTGGCAAATTCTGCAATTGTCATTTTTCATAGAGGAACTCCAGCATGTTCATTGTGTGAAGCAAACGGTGCAGGGAGTGACGAACCTCCATCAAGTGAAACTTTTGTTTTGTTTTCTTTTTTTTTTTTTTTTGTAAATTTTCTACGTAACTAACGTTTAGTGCAAGGGACAAAGCCGGGCGAACACTGGACGTGCAGGGGAACGGTCTGGGCTGGAGTCGGGGGGCTGCTCGCAGATTAGTGGGAGGAACACAGGAATAATGAGCAAGTGATTGAGAACCGGACGTAACTTTTCTATTTGCTGCTTTGTATTCTTCATTTTATGTAGCGTCTTTTTGCCGGGAGGAATTTTAACTCCTTATCTGCCACGCGATTGGTGGCGAAACAATGCAATCACCGAGCGATTCTCCACCGCTCGCCCTGATCTCACGTGTACCATCTGACCTTACAAGGATTCTTAGATTCCTGTCCATTGGGGCCACTGAATCCAGGGAGAAGAAGGTGTTCTCTATACCCATGTCTGACAGGTCTGCCCTCCGACACAAGATGCCAAAAGACGCCAAACTCTGGCACAACCTGTTCGATCAATTGGCCCCTAAAAGTCACGAGTCCTTCACAATATCCTAGGGTTAAAATATGGACCATCATCTTGGAGTGCTGACTTATTAGCTCAGTGCTGACTTATTGTCTCATAAGTTTGACTTATCTCAGAGCTCTGACATTATCATCTCAGAAGTCTGACTTAGCACCTCAGAGTTCTGTCTTATTATTTCGGTGCTAACTTATTATCTCAGAGCTCTGACTTATCTCAGTGCGCTGACATTATCTTAGAGTTCTGACTCGTCTCAGCGCTGAGTTATTAACTTGGACATCTGACTTATTATATACAGTGCTGACTTATTATCTCAGACTCCTGACTTATATCAGCACTGAGTTATTATCTTAGTGATCTGACTTATTATATCAGTGCTGACTTATTATCTCAGAGCTCTGACTTATTATATCAGTGATGACTTATTTTCTCAGATCACTATCTTATTATTTCAAAGCAGTGATTTATCTGAGAGTGTTTACCTACTATCTCAGAGTACTGACATTATTACCTCAGTGCTGACTTATCTCAGAGCGCTAACATATTATCTCAGAGCTCTGACTTCTTATCTCAGTGCTGACTTATTTTACAGCGCTAACTCATAATCTCAGAACTATGGCTTATGTCAGAGTTCTGTGTTATTATGTCAAAACTGTGACTCATTATCTCAGAGCTCTGACTTGACTTATGTAAGTTATTATCTCAATGACTTATTACCTAGGAGCACTGGCTTATTTTCTCAGTGCACTGAATTATTTCAGAACACTAATTCAATATTGTACAGCAATAAGTTAACTCTTAGAACAGACTTACAAAGTACAAATTTGTTATTTCAGAGCGCTGGATTGTTACCTAAAAGTGCTATCTTTATATTTCAGAGCATTCACTTTTCTTATGCAGATGATATAATATCTCTGAGCACTAAACTTATTTTCTGACTTGTTATCAGAGAAGGCTAATGTACTATTTTAGAACTCTGACCAAAGTTCTGACGGCTCTGACTTACTAATATATTTTTGTTGCTCTGAGTTATTATCTCAGGCCTTTGGTTTATTTTATTGAATCTCTGATGTGTTGCCTAGAACATTATTTTAGTTGTTCATTAGCTCTGGTTTATTTAATTGCTCAGATTTATTATCTCATAGTGACAGTTATCTGACTTATTCATGTCCCAGCTCTGATTTACTATCTCAGATCATTATCTGGGATGAAACCTCTTCTAATGCTGACCTCAATAACTGATGAAGGCTGCATCCTCATGAATATTGATCAGTATGGCCACCTAGACATTAGGGCGTTGTAGTTTTCCCCAGATATAGGCCAATATTACCAATATTATGCACATGTTCTAATACTCTGGTTTATGAAAGCAATTGCTGAGATACACAATGGACCTGTCATATGGTGAACCGATAAGTCTGAGTATAGAACTCCCAACACATAATTGATCAAACTTGATTCCATAGCGCCACCTACAGACTACTGACTCATAGTAACAAATTAATTCTGCCATATGAGAATCGGTGACCGCCAAGCTCGATCCACCGCATTCTCATTTTTGACCACTAGATGTCACTGGCTTCTGGAGGCCTTTCCCCATGGAGACAACGAAAACATTCCAAAGGTCCAAAAGTGATCGAGTCCGATCCCAGACGTCCTGTATAAGATCCTGCTGCAGTCCCCACAGAGAAGGCTCCACCAGTTTATGATTTTTCTATACATTTGAACGATCCTAAAATATTTATTTATTGTATTTATTATGCTTGCTTTTATGGCGCCCACATATTCTGCAGCGCTTTACAGACATTATCATGCTCAATCTGGTACACCATTGCAATTTTTTTTTCTCTTAATAGGTTTAAAATGAAAAACTAGGTTCAATTCTAAATAATAGGCTCAATGCTAAATTCATATATCTAGTGCTACCTTTCTGTTCCAGAGCACCAAATCCTCTGCACAGACGTAGAGTTCCTTCCTTACTGTCTACATGCACCACTAGAGGGAGCCCCGGAGCCGACCGCATACTGTACACACATAGAACTCCATTCTAACACAGTCCGCAGTCAGCACCTGAGCTCCCCCTGGTGGTGGCCAAAGGCAGACGCAATTTCATCATCTAAATCTATGTCTCGGGAAGGGATTTGCACATTTATATCATAAGGATTCAATTTAAGAGTAAATCTGGTGTAGACCTTCCTATAGGAGGCCATATACAAGGTGTGGAGGGTGCAGTTGCTCCTCTGTGCCACAGTGCAGGACAGCAGGGCTTTAAAGGGGTAATGCAAAGTTTGGAGTAGATTGAAGTCTTTCATTTCGCCCATATTTTCTGGTTTTATGATGGAAGCCACCACAATATTCATGAGAATGCAGGCTTGGCATCACCTCCGTCCCCCATTATTGATACTTTGCTGTGTTCCGAGGGCAGACCTGCATTATGGCGTGACCTATCCTAGCTGCCCATGCCAAGCGCACACTGTACGTAGACCAGTATGGAGCAGACAGCGAGCGTGCGGCGGCACTAGAGCGCCCCCTGTGCAGAACCGTGGGGCCACATGGGGTGGCCGACACTAGTGATGCCCCGAGGTGTCGCCCCTACTCCGGCTGCACCCTACAAACAGATGTGTGTCTACAGGATTTAGGAGCGGGTTGAGTACGATCTCCTTTCGATGCGTGCGAGTCTTCCACCGAGGAGAACCTATACACAGACGTTATTCTCTGTGTTGTGACACCTTTGTTGTAGAATGGATGATTTCGTTGTGTGAGGAGTGGGGGAGTCATCGTCTGAACACTATGCTGTAATATCCTCCCACGCAGATGTCATCTCTCCCGTAGAGTTCTTGTCTGGTTGTTCATCCCTATGGTGATAGAGCAATACATGCCATAGATTCCCTCCTCTGCAGTGCCTCCTTAAAGGGAACCTGTCATCCGCTACTGCAGGATGCCCTGTTAAAGATAAAGTAGAGCAGGCGATGGCACCTTTAAGTGCCCATCTGGGGGTCTGGGAGAAGTAAACACCATTCCACGACTCGATGGGTCTTGTTGCCCCTTTATTGAATGGAGGAGATATGAGACCTGCTCCAGCCTCCTGGTTGAGTCTTTGGGGGGTTCTTTGTACCCACTTCTAGAACATTATTCTTGGGGCTTTCGTAATGTGCCCAAAAGTAAAAGAGCCTGACCCAGTGATGGGTTTCCTCTAAGAAACAGTTTGCACTAACTACAGAGTACACCTGATATGCGACTTGTGGCTGCCCCTTCTGCACAGAGGATGTTATATTCCGAGCTTGTCCCCCGTGGTCACAGAATTTCCCCAAATTATCGCCAATGTGTTACCCACACGGTTATTCACACAGGACACAGGTGCTGGAGAAGAAGAGCTGGACTTAATGGAGACGTCTCCCACCCAATGCTACCTTACTGACCTTCTCCTTGTAGCAATAGCATAGAGGCGGCCATGTCTGCAGATAAGAACCTCGCGTCCTGTCCCGTGACCCTGCGTGCGTTAGCGGCCATGTACAAACCTAGCGATCGCTGTCTTCTGGGTAACCTGTCGTACCGTGCAGGGAAACATTCTTTTGTCGTTGAGGACGGAGAGAGTTTCACTTGTTATTTCTGTTTTGTTCCGTTTTTGGCCAATCTTCTTCTTCCGTCGGGACTCTCTGCTTTGTGATTTTGCTCGTTGTTGTTTTGCGTTGATTATTATTGCACTAAGTTTGACTGCACTGCACTGCACTACTGACAAGTCATTGCACAGGCCGAGAGGCAGACAGCGGAAAGAAGTCGATCATGCTGATGCGATGGTTAAAAAATCGTAGCTACAAAAGCTGAATTGGGTTGAGCCCACTTAAAGTAAAAACTGATCTTCCTAGATGTAACCACAACTGATTGCCTTCCCTGACATGTACACACATTCTCAGTATAGGTGAATGGGAACCGCCGAAAGCGGAATGGTCGGAAAGAAACCTTCAGTTGGGCCATGGGCATTAGAGGACACCGTAATGTGCAACTTTCAACCATCCGGCCACCCGAGAAATGAATCATTGATCAAGAACTGGAAATGTCCTTCACACTCGTCCACTCTTTGCCAGTTGGAGAACTTTCATGACCACCAGTCTCAATGTTCTTGGTGGTGTCGGCTAGCCCTCCTCTAATATCCATGGCCGACTTTAGATTCAGTACGTTCGAGGAAGGGTCAAGATGTTTGACGCCCTAAACCTAAACCAGTCAAGCTTTACCGACAATACCACACTAACCCGTTAAGATGCCAACTAACTCTTAAGATGTTGTGTTCTTACGATACAAACGTTGCATTCGTGCTTCCTGAAATAAGACGTGACGGTGGTCCTCACCGGTATGAGGTGACCGAGACAGCGGTGGGGTCACGGGGGGGAGATGAGAAAAAAAAAAATCTGTGATCCAGTATTAAAGCTTCTTGAAGGATTTCCCCCTCTTGATTGCTGTGCACTGTGGACCTCACAGACCTGATACGATGTATTACAGAATGGTGGTTGCTTTCGCTGATCCCCCATGCGTTCTACATGACAAGTTAAGGAAACTGTTAGTTTCTGATATTAGAGACCACCATGAAATTCACGAGATCTCTTCTCCTAGAGTTGTCCACCCCGGTGTCTCCTGGAAGAAACGGGACGCTGAATAACTTTGTTACTCTAAACATCAGCCATAATCTCGTTGTAGACACACGTGTTCGAAGTAGCAGATCAGACCTAAAGCGAGAGAAACCGAGGCTCGAACTGCAAGTATTAAGAAGTACATGTTTAGTCGAGGTCTCAGCCTTATGCTTTCCTTGAGACGTTAAGCTCGTATACTACAGTGGCTGCTTGCTGCAATATCCTACTGAAATCAGGCGGAAAGTCACTCGCCTGGAGCGGTGGGATCCCACGCCCGCAATGCTGTGATTAGATTTGCACTAGACTCAAGTACTTTTTCACCTGGAGCTACAGAAGGATGCACGCACACTCACGACGTGGACGGTGCGGCTTGGAAACAGACTGACGTCCTATTCTTGGGTTGTCATCTGTGCATTAATAACCTTGGATTCTCCACGCACCGACTATTCATGTCGTGTCCATATTTTCCAATATTTACGACAGGGCCAGTATCTGGACAGAACTTTGGATTCTCACGATATACATATATATACACACCCATTAGGCTCCAGTCCACTGCTTGCTGTCGTTTACACTCTCTTTGTCTCGGCCGAGGAGAGCGGGGAGAGGTCTTCTCTTGATGTGAGTTATTATTCGGCTTGTTGGCATCTGCTTTTTTTTTCCAATAAGTTTTTTCTTATCGTGTGCTAACAATGAAGCATTGCACTTTTTCCCCTTGTAAAAAAAAATAAAATAAAATAAAAGTTAAAAACAAAAAAAATACAGGGGGAATAATCTATAGTTGTTTGTTTCTTGCAATGAGTTGTAAAAAATTGAAAAAAAAAAACAAAAACATGAAATTTCAAGTAAAAAAAAATAAATAAATTGTGGAGTTTTTTTGGAAGTTGACCAAATCGTGACTCGAAAATATTTTGGCAACTAAAAGGTCTGGTGCTGGTGTTGAAGGGGGAAGTGTTACTCGCTCGTCGTATGTTTACCCCAGGCAGTGTCTAGATAGCAGATGTATTTATTTGTTGTTTTCGGGATGGGGGGATTTCGCTCACTTCATGAACTTAGTAGATGTTTACCAAGAAGGAAACCACCTTACTGCCTTGTTGTATCAGTCACAACACATTGTAAATCCACGGGCTGGGCCGCGCCACTGCGGCTGAGCCAAAGAAAAAAAAAACAAGACCAAAATCCTTCCTGGTCGCAGTTCTTGTCTTTATTTCTATATATTGTACTTTTTTTTTAAATATATATTCTGATTAGATCTGAAGTATCGTGAGCTACGACACCCCTCCCCTCCCCCTCCTGTCAATCACTGTCCGTACCGCAGCACTAAATACACTAAAGCGCTAGTTATCGATAGAACAGACTTTATTTTAGTTTTTTATCATTAACTTTTTTTTTTACTAACATCGTTCTTCGTATTTAATCTTTACAAGCAGTATCAACCGTTCATGTGAAAAGCGGAGTTATAAAAAAAAATAGAAAAGACGCTCATTTTTTTTTTTGTATATTTTTAGATATTCTTTTTGTCTTAGTTTTCGCTTTGTTTTTTTTCCATTTTATTGATATGTAATTCTACTGTAGACCAAATATTAGCGTGGAGGCTGAATTTCAGGCAAAAGGCAGGTGACATGTTAAGACGCAACATGCAAACATGCTATGAGCATCTTTACAAAGCCTTATCGATTTTATTCTTTTTTATTTTTTGCCATGGGCTGTCGGTTGGAGCCTCGCCCGTGGGTCGACCAGGCGACACTTCCCAGTTGTGGGGGATTTTTTTAATTAAAAAAAACACTAGTTCATATTTTGTAATCGTACAATCATTGTATTATGTCATGGTTATTTCCTTCAGTAACGCAACAGAAGTGCATTGCAGGTGTTACCGAGAATCGGGGTGGGGGGGTGAACGATGCAGTAAGGCCTTTGTGTTTAGACAATGCTTTGAGTTTGTTCATTTTATTGTACATATACAGCACATATCTTTAGCTTTTTATATCATTTCAATAGGAAGACGTTATTTTTTGATGTGTTTGGTACCATGTCATGGTTGTGTCTTCAGGCTGCGTCCGGTGTGATGAGGGGTTGTACAGGACCCCACTGCGGTCACTTTCCTTTATTGTTTCGTAAACTTTTTCTACAATAAATAACCACTTCCTGACTTTGAAAAAAAAAGTCAGGCAGTATTCACCAATCAAAATGTTCCATCTTGTGAACAATTTTAGTTGGGTCAATATGTCTGGTCCTACTTTCCTGAATTCTAGTATTTGGACCACCACCATCCAAACATTCTGAAAAATAGTTAAAAAAGTATACCCTTCCTCCCAAATCTAGCAATTATTTATATCTTGGTGCTAAATTATTAAATCCAAAATTCACATTTAACTTTTTTATATTTTTGGCACTTCAGTATTAATGTTTCTCAAATCATGGTGCTAAATCTAATTATTTACAAGAACATTGGGGTAATAATCATAATTTTGGAAATGTTTCCAATCATTGAAATGACAAAGAAAGTATGTGAAATTGTCACTGAAATGTGCTCAATTTAAAATGTGACCCAAAGGATAACAATTATAATAAAAGGTAGATTGCGGAATCACCACCCCCCAAATAAAAGTTGTCTATTTTTTCATAATTTAACAAAATAAATAAATAATAAAATAATTGATATCTTTCATTGCCTGTAAAGTCATGATTTTGAGTGGTTTGTTTGACATTGCAAATTATAAACCCCAGTCCCAGAACAGGAAGCCTGCAATGCAAAAATCGTGTCACTTAACCACACACATCAAAAATTTAGGTATATTCAAACAGCGCGTCCTTGACTGAAATTTTCTTAAAATGAGAACTGAGAGATTTATTTTTTTTTAAAGGAAGGAATTTTTTGTTTTTGTGTAATATTTTCTATTTTGAATGCATTTTATTGGTATAAGACTGTTTTGTTTTGTTTGTTATAATTCTCTTTGGTGAAGGCATTAATAATAAAAAAAATGTAAAGAAAAATTAAATAAAAAATTAAAGGAGAGAGACAATTTGAAACAATCTATGTTTGCCCTTATGGATATGCTGCATATCTGAGATATTAAAGCTGATTTGTCAATGAGTGTTAAAGATGGGATAAGAATTTGTTTTTTTTGTACGTGTTAAGATAATATTGTTATCCACTGCTGTTAATTTTGTGTTGAAAAGGAACGTAGAAAAGGGATTGTTGTGTTTTCGAGTTTAATTTTTTTATTAAGAATATTATTTATGAGATGTCAAACACTGGACTTTGAGTTTAAGCATTAAGAAAAAAAAAAATTCCATTTCTATATTGAGAGTCGGTGCCCCTCTCACATCTCCTTTCTCTTCCGATTTGTAAACATCAAATGTAAAACTTTTCTCCAGTTTTATTACAATTAGGAGAACTTTTTGAAATTGTGGAAGTTCTAAAAGGAGAGGAGAGAGGGGACATCATGACATTGAAACACAAAAATGTCCATACAATAGAGGGGTTGAGTTGCGGAGACCCACAAACCTTAGAGCCTTCTCCATCCCGACATATCAACACAACCAAATTCACAGTCATCTGGATATGAAACCATAAGTTTCACCCTCCATTACCGTATCACAGAGCACAAAAACAGCACTGGATGTGCATATTGGATATGACGTTTACTTCCTTCTTTACATACAAAGTCCCCCACCATAGACACAGTTTCTAGTATATGTGCCTTTTTTCTTCTTTTATAAAGCAACCCAACTGGGGCACCATTGCCCCCTCCCTCAGTTATAGCTACCGTCTGTTTTTTTCCAAGGAGTTAGCACAACACTACTGAATTCAAGCCTCGGAATGCAATTTTCCCTGTAAGAGTGAGGCCTGAATGTCCCTTCTGCCCTTGCCTAGAAGACAAGGGACCTTGTCACTACCTTCAAAGTCCATTAGTTCGCATCATAATATATTTATTTTTGTATTCTAGACATAGAGTGTGGCCTTAAACTCATTCCCTCACCTCAATAACTCATCCCTAATTGGTGTTAAATTCACCTTAATTTTCATGCATCAATATCGGACCCAGGGTGTAAATGGTTTTAACTGACAACAGGATAGTTTTTTGATCCATATAGTTAAGTGCTTCCTACTACAGGTGCGGGCCCCAAACAGACCCCAAAATAATACCCCAGATCTTAAGAATTACAAGACTTCATCACTGCCAGATTGATGTTTTATCTTTCATCACTGTGAATACTGCCTCCTTCAAGACTTGAATATATTCTCTCCATTCACTTCCATTTTTCTCGTCCATTACTTATATTTGTGGTTTCCTACCAAATGAATTCGTGATCTATACAAAACCAAATTCGTGATGGAAAAGCTTTCTCAGTGACACAGGATAATAGCCTCTAATCTGTGTGTTCTAAAGAATTATCCTTACCTGGAGCATCTTGACATTAATTAAAGCAAAACTATCCAAAAAGGCAAAACTATTCATGGACTCTTCTATTATTTATCAATATTTATGTTAGAACTCATTTAGCAAGAAAGAAGTCCAATGTAGATCTTGGTAAAAGAGGCACCGCAATGGGTACCATACATACCCCACAATAAGATTTTGGTATGAGGACCCAAAATTATAGATTTGGTTGTCACAACCATATAAAACCCTTTTATGAAGGTATTTGTCAGTGAGAAAATTGCCAGGTGAGGACTGCTAAGCAGCCAGAAAATGACTCCGCTCACTCAACCTCTCTCCAAAGCTATTTATATGAATCCAAACATTACAGATTCCCTCATGAATAGTCCAGAATGAGGTAACAACCTCCAATACCGGATCACACACTCAGAAAAAAAAGCATTTGCACCATAACCGAGTAACAAGCAGCACTATCTAGTCATCCACTTGCAGCCAGAGAACGATGTTAGGAAGACAATAAGGCACTGTGTGTTTTTAAAGAAAATATATATACAAAAAAAATAGATAAAATGGTCGGAGCATTACAAGACAGCCGCATCTATTCGCTAACTTTTCTTTTTGGTACTGTTCAATTCACTTTCTCTTTACAAGTGGTGTTTAGGCAGCATATATGTATATGTACCTGTGTATACATATATACTGGGTGTATGTCTTTCTATATACATTTCTGTATTCTGTGTGAGTTGACATGTATATATTTGTATTTAAAAGAAAAAAAACAAC
The DNA here is from genome assembly GCF_051348905.1 of Ranitomeya variabilis. NCBI lineage: Eukaryota > Metazoa > Chordata > Amphibia > Anura > Dendrobatidae > Ranitomeya > Ranitomeya variabilis. The sequence goes on along the minus strand of NC_135234.1, from coordinate 13,578,124 downwards.
TGGTTAAACATAAGCAGAAAATCTGACGGTAATTTATCCACTGGTAAGAGCACGTTATCCATAGTGTCAGTGATTGAAATAAGGATTACCAGGAACTCTTGGCCTGCCTTTGGAAAATACGTTTTTGGTTTGATAATCAGGGTGTGGTGGGTGTTGTGTGAAAATGGTCATGAAAAAATAAGACAAAATCCTCCAAGCACCTTATTGTGGCAAGGGACGTGTCATTTCCTCTTATGTTGCGCACCTTGAGAGTGTTGGCGTGACGCACTCATGTAATGTGCACTTCTCCTGTCTGCTTTCCAAAATCATTCCGAATCTTTAACTATTTTTATTTTTAATTTCATGATTTTACAATTAGTACTTTTATAGTTCAAACCAATGTTCTTTTTGGCATCTTGCCTCATGGGTGACCCTGTGAGGGCGAACGATCCAGTGTGATTGGGCAGATGTGACCTATAAAATAGCTCAAATCCTTTCATGGGCCTGAATTCATTTACAACAATTAAGTAATTATGATCTTAATATAAGATATGGAGAAAACAAATATATTTTCAATTTGAAAGTTCTGGAGCAACTTCACGTGATTTAGACAAAAAAGTACGTAAAGATAAAAAGAGTTATTATCTCAGCTTTGAGATGAAATGATGATTATGTCCAAGATTTGGCAGTCCTAGTTTGGGGCTTTATAGATTTAAAAGACAGGACCCCAAAATCAGAGCTATGTGATAAAAAGTCAGAACTCGGAGATAGAAAATCAGGGCTGTTATAAAAAAGACAATGTGATAAAAAAGCAGAGCTCGGAGATAAAAAGTCAGGGCCATTATATAAAATGGACAATGAGATAAAAAAATCAGAGCTCAGAGATAAAAAGTCAGGGCTATTATATAAAATTGACAATGAGATAAAAAATCAGAGCTCAGAGATAAAAAGTCAGGGTTATTATATAAAATTGACAATGAGATAAAAAATCAGAGCTCAGAGATAAAAAGTCAGGGTTATTATATAAAATTGACAATGAGATAAAAAGTCAGAGCTCAGAGATAAAAAAAAAAATCAGGGTCGTTATATAAAAAGGACAATGAGATAAAAAGTCAGAGCTCGGAGATAAATAATCAGAGCCGTTATATAAAAAGGACAATGAGATAAAGAGCTAGGAGATAAAAAATCAGGGCCGCAATATAAAAAGGACAATGAGATTAAAAGTCACCTCGGAGATATTATCTCAGAGTAGCAAAAAGATGGAGCTTCTGGATTTGGAGTTCTCTGCATAATCAGAGCTATGAGATGATATCTCAGATCCTTTTTTATTAATCATGTTAATTTGCCTCCAAAGCTTGTGCTCAGTTTTTTTTATAATGCTTAGAGGAGAGTTTACTTCATTTCCTTAGCTCTTCTCACAAAAAGTGATATTGTATCACTGAGAGTAACGTCCATCTACAATGATACCACCGGCCATCCACGTGTCGTGACGGAGTGACCCTCGCTTTGTTTGCTCGTCTGTCAGGCCTGGTACCCCACAACCCTTCCCCAAACATCCTCCACTACATTATTATGTCTTTGTCAGAGGGCAGGCCAAGAGTTCTTAGTTGAGAGATAATTTTTTCTTTTTTTTTTCTCTTGTAATTGTTTTTGAGAATTTTTTTTTCAGTAACATTTGTCAATGGTAGAGAGAGGGAAAAAAAAGTGAACAGAAAAAATATAGACTTTTAAGATAAAAAAAATGAAGAAAAAAAAATGCATACGCCTTTTTATCAAGTGCTTTAAACTATAGAATTACTACACACATCCTGACAGCTTTTTATTTCCACAGTGGCAGAACCCTTAAGGCCATCTACTATTAGCCTCTTATCTTTCTCACCTATATTTACCTGTGATTTGTATTTGTTATTTAAACAGGACAAAAAAAAAGTTAAAAAAAAACACAATAAAAAAAGAACATAATTGTAGCGCTTCAATATTCTATTATATTACTATTGTGACATTTTTTGAATACTGTGAAAGTTTATCTCTTGCATATACTTTATACAGAAGTATTACGCCTTAAATACGAAAAAAAAAAAACTTTTACAAGTTTTCTGTTCTGTGTGGAAGAAGTTATCGATGTTGCTAAAGAATGATGTTTTTTTTGTTTATTTTATTTTTTTTAAATGTTACCAGCACTTTTTGTAAGTTTCACTTTCTGAGGTATTGTAAATTCACACTGTTTGTGAAGTTTGAATATGAAGGAAGAATAAAACAAAACTGAAAACATGTTTCCTTGGCGTTACGTCTCTTTAATTTGAAAAATACCGTTCATAAGAAAATGATTATCTTCTCCCCTGACGGCTCCATTACTTTCCAACGGGACGTTGCTTCAATCCTTTTGTCACCAAAGGTTTAGAGACACATTTCATTTTGATATTTGGCACAAAAAAAAGCCTCCGACCACTTCACGATCATGGGAACTTTCATTCAATTTGTGGTTTGTAAAAATTGCTTTTTTAAGTTTGTGGTTAAAGATCGTGCACAGACTGAGACCCAGACGACATGTGGACATATATATTGTGTATATATTGTATATGTACAACACAGTATGATGTCCCCTCAGTACATTCCCCCCCACACAGTGTGATGTCCCCTCAGTACATTCCCCATACACACAGTATGATGTCCCCACAGTACATTCCCCCACACACAGTATGATGTCCCCACAGTACATTCCCCCCCACACAGTATGATGTCCCCTCAGTACATTCCCCCCCACACAGTATGATGTCCTCACAGTACATTCCCCCACACACAGTATGATGTCCCCTCAGTACATTCCCCCCCACACAGTATGATGTCCTCACAGTACATTCCCCCCCACACACAGTATGATGTCCCCACAGTACATTCCCCCACACACAGTATGATGTCCCCACAGTACATTCCCCCACACACAGTATGATGTCTCCACAGTACATTCCCCCCACACACAGTGTGATGTCCCCTCAGTACATTCCCCATACACACAGTATGATGTCCCCACAGTACATTCCCCCACACACAGTATGATGTCCCCACAGTACATTCCCCCACACACAGTATGATGTCTCCACAGTACATTCCCCCCACACACAGTGTGATGTCCCCTCAGTACATTCCCCATACACACAGTATGATGTCCCCACAGTACATTCCCCCCACACACAGTATGATGTCCCCACAGTACATTCCCCCACACACAGTATGATGTCCCCACAGTACATTCCCCCACACACAGTGTGATGTCCCCTCAGTACATTCCCCCCCCACACAGTATGATGTCCTCACAGTACATTCCCCCCCACACGCAGTATGATGTCCCCACAGTACATTCCCCCACACACAGTGTGATGTCCCCTCAGTACATTCTCCTCACACAGTATGATGTCCCCTCAGTACATTCTCACACAGTATGATGTCCCCACAGTACATTCACCCACAGAAAGTATGATGTCTCCACAGTACATTCCCCCTACACACAGTATGATGTCCCCACAGTACATTCCCCCACACACAGTATGATGTCTCCACAGTACATTCCCCCCACACACAGTATGATGTCCCCACAGTACATTCCCCCACACACAGTATGATGTCCCCACAGTACATTCCCCCACACAAAGTATGATGTCCTCACAGTACAATCCCCCTACACACAGTATGATGTCCCCACAGTACATTCCCCCACAGAAAGTATGATGTCCTCACAGTACATTCCCCCACACAAAGTATGATGTCCTCACAGTACAATCCCCCTACACACAGTATGATGTCTCCACAGTACATTCCCCCACACAAAGTATGATGTCCTCACAGTACATTCCCCTACACACAGTATGCTGTCCCCACAGTACATTCCCCCACACAAAGTATGATGTCCTCACAGTACAATCCCCCTACACACAGTATGATGTCCCCACAGTACATTCCCCCACAGAAAGTATGATGTCCTCACAGTACATTCCCCCACACAAAGTATGATGTCCTCACAGTACAATCCCCCTACACACAGTATGATGTCTCCACAGTACATTCCCCCACACAAAGTATGATGTCCTCACAGTACATTCCCCTACACACTGTATGATGTCCCCACAGTACATTCCCCCTACACACAGTAAGATGTCCCCACTGTACAGTCCTCCACACACAGTGTTGGATTGCCCCCAGGCGCAGGGCAGTGGGGTACTCGGTACCGGGTCCCTTCTGTCTCGGTTCTGGGGATGTCACGGTGGCCCGACCCAGCCCGTGGCCCTGCTAAGGGGCGCCCAATTAAAGGTGTAGTTAGTTGTTTGTGCGGTGTTCGTGACGCCACCTGTGGTATTCGGTCAGGATGACCGACGCTGCTTAGGGGTCTGCTGGGGTGATGGAATGGCAGCTAGATGGTATACCTTCCCACAGGTGAAGTATGTCCCCAGGGCTTCCCAGTAAGGTAGATGGTGATGGTGTAGGTCGCAGTAAATAATGAGGACACAGGGTTACAGTCTCTTTACCTTTTACTGAAGACTTCAGCGTCCACAGTCCAGAGTACAGATCACAGGGCTGGCTGACTCCGGCCGGTCCGAAGGCACATCCAGAGTTCCCTTATCCAGGTGGAAATCAGTAGCCTTCCTACTAGCGCCTGTGTGTTGTAGTACCTCCCTGCTGAGCACCACGGGATAGTCCTCACAACTGTCGTGTATGTTTCTGATATTCTCTCCGTCCCCCTGATGGTATGGATAGGATGACCCGTATGACGGGGTAGGCCTGGAGCTATTTTACAGGGACCCTAGAGACGCCCCTCTCCCACAATTTGCCTCCGTTGTCTTCATTAGGTTAAAGGTTGGACAGCCAACTTGGAATTAACTGTCCTGCCGTAGTTTGAAGTAATGCGTAGAGCCTATTACTCCCTCGGTGTTCTGGCCACCGGCTACGTGCCTCAGTAGGATGTTGCCGATCTTAAGGCAGAACTCCTCCCGGTACTATCTCCTTGTGCTGTGATCTCGTTTCTCACTTCTCCACAATATACTCCGCTTCTTGTCCTTTCTTAGGATGCAGATATGCACGCCGCATGCCGATGTAGGCGGAGCTGACGGGAGGAGGTGCGGTGGTGGGCGGAGCTTCATGGAGGAGGTACGCAGCCCCCCGCAGCACCTCCATCCGCAAATGTGAAACCAGCCTTACTCATATCTCTTGGGGAGAAGCTCGTGGAAGGAAGACAAATATATTATGACTTCTCACAAAATTAGCTTACATATAAGTATAAACATGAGGTATCTGTATGACCTGCTTAAGTAGTAATCCATTTCCTTGATACTGCTGGTACGGGACATTAGGAAACGCACTGGTGTGTAGCTCTATTGTTGCACATCCAAAATATGTAACTTTCACACCTATACCACTACTTGGGGTCAAGTTATTCTCTCTTAAATAACTCTCATACACAAATGGAAGCACATGACTGCAAACAAAGATCTGGTTTTCTGCTAACCCAAGCATTCTTGAGGGAAGGGGATGAGTGGTTTAGAACAAGCCGTCAGAGTGAGGGGGAAAAGCTATTTAATTCCATGAAGAAGAAGGAGGGGCTGTGAGGGGGACCACGGCTGCAGCATGTGTATCTTACACAGACCTAATGGATGTAGTAGAGCTCAGTGTGCGTGATAATATAGAATCAAATGCGTCCTATTTCCTGACAGATGTCCTCACAGTACCTTCCCCCACACAGAGTATGATGTCTCCACAGTACATTCCCCCACACAAAGTATTATGTCCCCACAGTATATTCCCTACACACACAGTATGATGTCCTCACAGTACATTCCCCACACACTGTATGATGTCTCCACCTTACATTCCCCTACACACAGTATGATGTCCCCACAGTACATAACCCCAACACAGATGATGTCCAGACAGTACATTACCCCCACACACAGTATGATGTCCTCACAGTACATTACCCCCGCACTCAGTATGATGTCTCCACAGTACATTCCCCTACACACAGTATGATGTCTCCACAGTACATTCCCCCACACACAGTATGATATCTTAACAGTACATTCCCCCACACAAAGAATGATGTCCCCACAGTACATTCCCCCACACACAGTATGATGTCTCCACAGTACATTCCCCTACACACAGTATGATGTCTCCACAGTACATTCCCCTACACACAGTATGATGTCTCCACAGTACATTCCCCCACACACAGTATGATATCGTAACAGTACATTCCCCCACACAAAGAATGATGTCCCCACAGTACATTCCCCCACAAAAAGTATGATGTCTCCACAGTACATTTCCCCACACAAAGTATGATGTCCTCACAGTATATTCCCCCCACACACAGTATGATGTCTCCACAGTACATTACCCCACACACAGTATGATGTCTCCACAGTACATTCCCCCACACACAGTATGATGCCCCCACAGTACATTCCCCCACACACAGTATGATGTCTCCACAGTACATTCTCCTACACGCAGTATGATGTTCCCACAATACATTACCCTCACATGCAGTAAGATGTCCTCACAGTATATTCTCCACACACACAGTAGGATGTCCCCATGGTACATTCCCCAACGCACAGTATGATGTCCTCACAGTACATTTCCCTACACACAGTATGATGTCCCTGCAGTACATTACACCACACACAGTATGATGTCCCCACAGTACATTACCCCAGCACACACAGTATGATGTCCTCACAGTACATTCCTCCACACACAGTATGATTCCCCCCAGTACATTCCCCCACAACCAGTATGATTTCTCCACAGTACATTCCCCTACACACAGTATGATGTCCCCACAGTACATTACCCCAACACACACAGTATGATGTCCCCACAGTACATTACCCCCACACGCAGTATGATGTCCTCACAGTACATTCCCCCACACACAGTATGATGTCTCCACAGTACATTCCCCCACACACAGTATGATATCTTAACAGTACATTTCCCCACACAAAGAATGATTTCCCAACAGTACATTCCCCCACACACAGTATAATGTCCCCACAGTACATTCCCCCACACAAAGTATGATGTCTCCACAGTACATTCCCCCACACAAAGTATGATGTCCCCACAGTATATTCCCCCCCACACACAGTATGATGCCTCCACAGTACATTCCTCCACACACAGTATGATGTCCCCACAGTACATTCTCCTACACGCAGTATGATGTTCCCACAATACATTACCCTCACATGCAGTAAGATGTCCTCACAGTATATTCTCCACACACACAGTAAGATGTCCCCACAGTACATTCCCCAACGCACAATATGATGTCCCCACAGTACATTCCCCCCACACACAGTATGATGTCCCCACAGTTCATTCCTCTACACACAGTATGATGTCTCCACAGTACATTCCCCCACACACAATATGATGTCCCCACAGTACATTCCCCCCTACACACAGTATGATGTCTCCACAGTACATTCCCCCACACACAGTATGATGTCTCCACAGTACATTCCCCCCACACAGTATGATGTCTCCACAGTACATTCCCCCCACACAGTATGATGTCTCCACAGTGCATTCCTCCTACACACAGTATGATGTCTCCACAGTACATTCCCCCACACAGTATGATGTCCTCACAGTACATTCCCCCCACACAGTATGATGTCTCCACAGTACATTCCCCCACACACAGTATGATGTCCCCACAGTACATTCCCCCACACACAGTATGATGTCTCCACAGTACATTCCCCCTGCACAGTATGATGTCCCCACAGTGCATTCCCCCCACACAGTATGATGTCTCCACAGTACATTCCCCCACACACAGTATGATGTCCCCATAGTATATTACCACACAAACAGTCTATTTTTAGTCATCCTTCCCCCATTATGGCACATTGAATACCACACATAACTGTGGGGCCACTATACTATGTGGGGAAATTTACCATACACAGGATGATCCCACCAATGTCCACCACACACAGCATGCTACGCTCACAGTTGCCGCACATGATTCTTCGTTTGTCTCCTCCACACAATATATTTCCCCTAGTGTATATTTATTGTGTATGTCTCCAAACAGTATGACGCCCACACAGAAGAATCCCGGTGTGTTCTGCTTCTCTACTGAGATGCAGGTCCTTCCTTCATCTTTAAACACATGGAATGGTGAATGAAGGATCTGTAGGTTTCACTATTATATTTCACTTCATCTGAGTCCTCCAACCTCCCAGTACAGTTCCCCAACTTCCGGACTCTCCCGCTAGATCCAGGATGGTTGGGAGTCATGACTACTCCCCCACACCCCCACACTTGGTTAATATGTAATTTACTTTGAGACAACCACCCAAAAATGCATCGATAGATTAAAAAGTGTCCTTCTAAGAGGGCTCATCTCCTCAAAAAACATGGCCACCATATACAATATATTGTGGAACTAAAAATCTGTCACAAAAAATCTGGTCTGAAGAAGAGGGTGGTCTTACCCAAAGGGGGGTGGGATGGGGGTCTTTCTTAAAAGTGATAACATTTCTGTCCGTGTTACCTAAAGCAATCAATCACAGGGCAGCTTCAATTTATTTGAAAGTTTGGGAAAAATAAAGGCTGTATTGTGTATGGAAGAGGGGTAGACTTTCTGTTGGACACATGGGTGGATTAAGACTCAACGTTATAAGTTTTTATTCATTACCACAATTCCTAGCATGTCTTGACAGTATGTTTGGGGGTTGTTGTGTCCAATCTCTGTAGATCCAAGTAATGGTTACAACTGCATATTGTGATGATGTCTTACAAAAATCAGAAATGTGATGTATTTCTGAAGGACCATATTTTATTTACAGCTGACAGCAGCCTTCTGGCACTGAGCGAACACGTCTGCTCATTTCCAGTGTCTTACATGTTGTACAGGATGACATTAAAGTATTCATTGCTCACTTCCCTCTCTGCGTCTTCATTTGTGGGTACGACTTGGGCTGAATTTGGGATATTTGCACTTATGGGATTGGCTCTTCGTGTCTTTACGATGGTATTGGAGTAGAAGGCACCGGATTTCTTCTTCTAAAAAAAATAAAAATTATACAATATTATGGCTGAGTGATGATGATGCTGCCATCATCCATGGAACAATAATGCCCATCCGGGATCTACAGTGACCAAGTTGGGGGTCTATGCAATCGTCTTCATATCTGGGGGTGACATTGGATAAAAATACTGACCCCTTACATGACCCCCTCCTGCCCCGTCTGGCTGCAGACACAGCAACTCACTCTATCTGCGCTTCACCTTGCAATAGAAACTCCCGGCGACGGTAACTGTGACCACAAGAAGGATCCCGACTCCTGATCCAATCCACAGATAAGGTCCACGTCTCCAAGAGTCCTCCGCTGGGGAATAAAAGCGTAAAACACCAAGTCATAGAGTGCAAACCAGGTACTGGTGTATCTAAGCCCTTCATGTGTGATACTGACTGCTGAGCTGTGTAACTAAATTGATCCCGTGTGATACGTACATACAACCTGTAGGTAAATCCTCCCGGTATATACTCCATGTGGGAAGGTGTTGAAGACGCAGCAGTACTGGCCGGTATCGTTCCTGCTGACGTCTGAGATGACAATCCCATAATCGTTTGCCAGGGTCACGCGATCTGAGAACGCCGGCATCACCATTCCCTCAGTCTCATGGTCATTGATATGATACGCGATGTGCAGATCGTTGCAGAAGTTCCAGTTGACTTGGACAACTTTGGTGTCTTGTATGAGGAGCTGACACCTCAGGGTGACACTTGTGCCATCTGTAGCCGTTATATTCTGAGCTTTGAGGAACGTTTCCGCTACAGCAGCTACTGTAAAGATTAAAGACCCTCTGTCAGCAGAATATTCCAGAATGATCCATGGCCCCCTCAACTCCCACCACCGTCCTACAGAACAGCGACAACTAATCAATAAAAGGATTTAAAGTCATCACCGAGTACAGGAAGTCAAAGCTGCTGCACCGGAGACTTCCTCGCTGTACTGCACAGGAATGTCGAGAAGTCAGATGGTGCAAAGCTGTGAGGGATGGCTAACACTAGAGAAGACCGGGAAAGGATTCAGAAGGATCTAGATAAGCTTAAGCAAAATTCTACATTTTGGCAAGAAAAACAAAAATTACATCTACAGAATGGGAGGAATAGAACTAAGCAACAGCACGTGTGAAAAAGACTTGTGTATACTAATAGATCACAGACTGCACAGGAGTCAACAGTGTGATGCAGCAGCAAAAAAGGCAAACAGTTCTAGGATATATTAAGAGAAGCATAGAGTCTAGATTACGTGAAGTAATATCCCTCTCTACTCCTCTTTGTTCAGGCCTCATGTGGAATACTGGGTCCAGTTCTGGGCTCCACATTTTAAAAAAGAATTTGAAAACCTGGATCAAATTCATAGAAGAGATACCAGGATGGTGAGCGGACTGCAAAGTATGTCCTATGAGGATCGGTTAAGGGATCTGGGAATGTTTAGCTTGCAAAATAGAAGACTATTAGGAGACATAATAGCTATCTACAAATATCTGAAGAGCTGTCAGAGTGTAGAGGGATCATCATTATTCTCATTTGCAGGCGGAAACTCAAGACGCAATGGAATGAAACTGAAAGGGAGAAGATGCAAATTAGATGTATCTAATTAGAGAAAGCCTGTGAGTCCTCATTGCCCTTCCTACTATTAGAGAAAGCCTGTGAGTCCTCATTGCCCTTCCTACTAATAGAAAAAGCCTGTAAGTCTTCATTGCCCTTCCTACTAATAGGGAAAGTCTGTGAGTCCTCATTGCCCTTCCTACTACTAAGGATAGCCTGTGAGTCCTCATTGCCCTTCCTACTAATAGACAAAGCCTGTGAGTCCTCATTGCCCTTCCTACTAATAGAGAAAGCATGTGAGTCCTCATTGCCCTTCCTACTAATTGTGAAAACCTGTGACCAGGGGAGGATTATAATGAGGGCAATCTGGGCTACCACTTGGGGTGTACAGGGGGTCCACGGTCAAACTGCCCTCGTTATCCTTGACTTCTTCACTGTTAGAACAGCGCTGATCAGGGAGCCAAGGACACTGCCCTCAGCTCCACTACATGACAATAGAAGGAAAGCTGCAGAGCGCCATCCTTGGCTTCTTGCCCAGCGCCTTCTCTACGACGTAGGCAGCACAATATTGTCATCATCCAGCCTGGGTCATTCAGCAAGAATCAGGCTACAAGAAACCAATAGCGATCAGGACAGCGGGCGCCATGCGGGATCGTCAATTAGTGAATGTTTTGTTGTTTTCTTGGTAGGGGAGAGAGAACTTGGGGGGGAAAGGAGATCACAATGTGAGGACAGCACAATTATGGAGAGAGCACGCTAGAGGACACACACAGGACAATGACCTGTGAATTGGGGGGAATGAATTCGGGAGGAGAGAGGAATAGTAGCTAATTAATCTATATTTATATTGGAGGTGCACATCTCCATACGTACAGCCATGTGTGAGACAAGCAGCTCTCAATTTACAAAGTGAACTACACCCAGGGGTGGAGATATGATGAGCAGCTGTCTCTCCCAACTCTTCAGCTGCTCACAATCAATCTGTCATCATGACCGATTAACCCCTTTTAGTCCTATCTGTACTAAAGCATTACTCCACGTTTATCTCCCAACCACTACCCACCTTACAATTTATATATATTTAATCCAGAAAGATAGGCAGTGTTTATAAAACAATATAAAAGATTATACAAAATGGGAACAACACAATACGATATATACAATTATATAAAATAAAAGATATAACAAAAGAAAATTACTAAATGTGTGTCATGGAAATGGCTGAGAGCAGAACAGAACAGAAATCCAACTTCTGCTTTCTATTAGATCAAGGTTATGTCCACACACCTCCCCTTGGTGAGCTTATGTGGGGGATGGTTGTGGGCTGTGCAAGGTCTTTTAGAATTTTATGAGATCCTCGACTTACACGATAACTTCACCCCTGGAGGTCCCAGGTGGTAGATATAGTCATCATGATTGTTTTTGCGATTTTACCTTTATATAGAGATGAAACATTGTCTGCATTGCATCATCCATTGGTCCGTTATTAAGTTGGAAGGGTTTAAATGTCTTTACAATAATTTGAGTGAATGCGTTACATCACTACAGCGCTGAAAATATATTTCCAAAAAATATCGGATCAGTGCAAATACCAATATTTACCACTGACCACTGGCTTCAAAGTGTGTCAGATAAATATTTTGACCAGAAGAAGACCCTGTAATTCTCTGCATCTGAATGAACAAATCCCAACTTTGGTATCTGGTTCACAGAGCAGATCTTACTGTTGTAATTACCTGGTCACTGCAGGAGGCCACAACTTAAATGGAGGTTGGTATATCAGCTCTCTTCCCCAGTTATAATTAGTTTCCTCTTCCCCAGCCACAATTAATCCCATATGTTCAATGTGAGGGTGATAAGTCCCCTCTCTGGAGTTTTCTGTATGAATTTTTAATTTTTCTCTGCAACAGGGTGCATTGTCATACATTTTTCCTTCCCAATAGGCAGCACTGTGGCTCAGTGTTCAACACTGTTGCTTTGCAGTGCTGCGGTCCTGGGTTCAAATCCTACCAAGGACAACATCTGCAAGAACTTTGTATGTTCTCCCCGTGTTTCCATGAGTTCTTTCTGGGTTCTCCGATTTCCCCCCACACTCTAAAGACATAATAATAGTGAGTTCAGATTGTGAGCCCCAATGGAGACAGTGATGATGAATTCTGTAAAGCGTTGCAAAGTATGATGGCTCTATATAAGAGAGAAAAGTAAAAATAAATACATGTGTGTATATATATATATATATATATATATATATATATATATATATATATATATATATATATATACATTACTGTGCAAAATTATCGGGCAGATGTGGAAAACATGTTATAAAATACAACCTCAATTCTTAAAAATTTGAGACACTATGTAAAATGTGAAGAAATCAAGAATACAATTAAAAATCTCTTACTGTCATATTTTATCACACAGGACACAGATCAGAAGCTGAACGTTAAACAGTTTCCATTTCATTTGAAAAAAGTGAACTCATATAGAAATTGATGACAGCAACACATCTAAGAACAGTTGTGCCTTGGCCGTGTCCACCATTGTGCCTGGGATATGTCCACCATTGCACCTGGGCCGTGTCCATCATTATGTCTGGGCTGTGTCCACCATTGTGCCTGGGCCGTGTCCATCATTGTGCCTGGGCCGTGTCCACCATTGTGCCTGGGCCGTGTCCACCATTGTGCCTGGGCCGTGTCCACCATTGTGCCTGGGCCGTGTCCAGCATTGTGCCTGGGCCGTGTCCACCATTGTGCCTGGGCCGTGTCCATTATTATGCCTGGGCCGTGTCCACCATTGTGCCTGGGCCGTGTCCATTATTATGCCTGGGCCGTATCCACCATTGTGTCTGGGATGTGTTCACCATTGTGTCTGTTCTGTGTCCACCATTGTGTTTGGTCTGTGTCCACCATTGTGTCTGGTCTGTGTCCACCATTGCACCTGGGCCGTGTCCATCATTATATACGCCTACATAGAATATGGAGCTCTATACTCAGACAGTAAATATGGTGCTCTTTTCTGGGTGACTTATCTACCCTGCTGTGCACACCCTTTGTTTGTTCCCTTCCCCCATTTATACTTGATATTGTATTTAGGTTTTGTGTAATCCAATTATTTTATACACTAGATGGTGGCCTGATTCTAATGCATCGGGTATTCTAGAATATGTATGTAGTTTATTTATGAAGATTTAAGAATAATGCAATGAACACACAGGATTATCTGGGTAAAATATACACATTATCAGTGAAGCGGTGTTTAAATCCCGCGCCAACATCACTGATTGGTCGCGGCCGGCCTGGCGCGACCAATCAGCGAAGCGTGGTTCAAATCCCGTGCCAATTTCGCGGCCGGCATGCGCCTGTCGCTGATTGGTTGCGGGCAGCTGGCGAGACCAATCAGTGATGCGGGATTTCTGTCACAGACAGACAGAATTAAACGATTATATAGTAGATACCCGATGCGTTAGAATCGGGCCACCATCTAGTATTCATATAAACATTGGTGCTTACATTTATGTTTTAACCCATTGGAAACACTGCCATTGTTTTTCTCCTGTCTTTATTTTAAGAGTCAAAACTTTATTAGTCATCTATCGCTGATGACAGCTTGTTTTCTACAGGATGACTTATAGTTTTCAAAGACACCATTTATTTTACCATATGATAAACTTAAAAACGGGAATGTTTTTAACCTCCATGTTATTCTCTCCCTCACAGACTGTCCTCCATGTTATTCTCTTCCTCACAGACTGCCCTACATGTTATTCTCTCCCTCACAGACTGTCCTCCATGTTATTCTCTCCCTCACAGACTGTCCTCCATGTTATTCTCTCCCTCAGACTGTCCTCCATGTTATTTTCTCCCTCACAGACTGTCCTCCATGTTATTCTCTCCCTCACAGACTGTCCTCCATGTTATTCTCTCCCTCACAGACTGACCTCCTTGTTATTCTCTCCCTCACAGACTGTCCTCCATGTTATTCTCTCCCTCAGACTGTCCTCCATGTTATTTTCTCCCTCACAGACTGTCCTCCATGTTATTCTCTCCCTCACAGACTGACCTCCTTGTTATTCTCGCCCTCACACACTGTCCTCCATGTTATTCTCTCCCTCACAGACTGTCCTCCATGTTATTCTCTCCCTCACAGACTGTCCTCCATGTTATTCTCTCCATCACACACTGTCCTCCATGTTATTCTCTCCCTCACAGACTGTCCTCCATGTTATTCTCTCTCTCACAGACTGTCCTCCATGTTATTCTCTCCCTCACAGACTGTCCTCCATGTTATTCTCTCCATCACAGACTGTGCTCCATGTTATTGTCTCCCTCACACACTGTCCTTCATGTTATTCTCACCCTCAGACTGTTCTCCATGTTATTCTCTCCCTCACACACTGTGCTCCATGTTATTCTCTCCCTCGCAGACTGTCCTCCATGTTATTCTCTCCCTCACACACTGTCCTCCATGTTATTCTTGCCCTCACAGACTGTCCTCCATGTTATTCTCTCCCTCACAGACTGTCCTCCATGTTATTCTCTCCCTCACAGACTGTCCTCCATGTTATTCTCTCCCTCACAGACTGTCCTCCGTGTTATTCTCTCCCTCACAGACTGTCCTCCATGTTATTCTCTCCCTCACAGACTGTCCTCCATGTTATTCTCTCCCTCACAGACTGTCCTTCATGTTATTCTTGGACTCACAGACTGTCCTCCATGTTATTCTCTCCCTCACAGACTGTCCTCCATGCTATTCTCTCCCTCACAGAGCTTCAAGTTATTCTCGTTCTAGTATATGTATGTAGTTTATTTATGATCGCTGATTGGTCGAGGCCGGCCGGGCGCGACCAATCAGCGATGCGGGATTTTGGTTACAGACAAACAGACCCTTAGCCAATTGTATATATGGATGTGTAAGTCAATAAAATTACCATTTAATTATTCATAAAACGCTGTCTCACCATATTTACTGTTTGAGTATAGAGCTCCATATTCTATGTAGGCTTATATGATACTTGGGAGCTACTCCTCTTGCTTTTTGCAAATGATACAGTAGGTGCTGAATATGTGTATTTGCTTTGTCTGTTCTTGTTAACTACGTGTCCATCATTATGCCTGGGCAGTGTCCACCATTGTGCCTTGAACGTATCCACCATTGTGTCTGGTCTGTGTCCACCATTGTGCCTGGGCCGTGTCCACCATTGTGTGTGGTCTGTGTCCACCATTGTGCCTGGGCCGTGTCCACCATTGTGCCTGGGACGTGTCCACCATTGTGTCTGGTCTGTGTCCACCATTGTGCCTGGGCCGTGTCCACCATTGTGCCTGGGCCGTGTCCACCATTGTGCCTGGGACGTGTCCACCATTGTGCCTGGGCCGTGTCCACCATTGTGCCTGGGCCGTGTCCACCATTGTGCCTGGGACGTGTCCACCATTGTGCCTGGGCCGTGTCCACCATTGTGCCTGGGCCGTGTCCACCATTGTGTCTGGGCCGTGTCCACCATTGTGCCTGGACCGTGTGCAACATTGTGCCTGGACCGGGTAAACCATTGTATATGGGTCGTGTCCACCATTGTGCCTGTGCCCTGTCCACAATTGTGCCTGGGCAATGTCAACCATTGTTGTGCCTGAGTCATGTCCATGAATATGCTTTGATCTAAACTCTCCATTATAGCTATGGCAGGATGTTGAGGTTCGTTGTTTTGCTGGATGGTGAACCTACACCCGTCTTTTCCAGCCTCTTAGGGTATGTGTCCACGTTCAGGAAACGCTGCGTTTTTGACGCTGCGTTTTTCCGCAGCGTCAAAAACGCAGCGTCCAGATGTTACAGCATAGTGGATGGGATTTCATTAAATC
Organism: Ranitomeya variabilis; assembly: GCF_051348905.1. Classification (NCBI taxonomy): domain Eukaryota; kingdom Metazoa; phylum Chordata; class Amphibia; order Anura; family Dendrobatidae; genus Ranitomeya; species Ranitomeya variabilis. Next base: position 13,561,660 of record NC_135234.1, on the reverse strand, counting down.
CCGACTCCACTATGCATTAAAAAACGCATGCGTTTTTGCTGCGAAAACGCACATGCGGTGCGTTTTTTCAAAACGCAGCATGTTGCTACAATGAGCAAAACACGCAGGTACACCGCAGGTGACCTGCCAGTGACCTCAGGTGCAGTTTTGGTCAGGATTTTACTTGCATAAAATCCTGACCAAAGCCTGAAGCAAACCTGAACGTGGACACATACCCTAACAGGTTTTCCTGAAGGATTGCCCTGTATTTAGCTCCATCTATTTTTCCATCAACTCTAACAAACTTCCCTGCCCCTGCTGAAGAAAAGCCTCCTTACAGCAGGATGCTGCCACCACCATGTGTGACAGTTAGGTCACATTCACACTGTCAGTATTTGTTCAGTATTCTACATTAGTGTCTGTAAGAAAAATACAGCAGAAGATGACAAATACAGAAGCGGTGACGTGTTTCTATGATACTTTTCCTTTGATTGTGCCACTCCTGGTTTTGGCTACAAATACTGATGTAAAATACTGACCGAATACTGAATGTGTGACCCCGGCCTTATTCTGAGAATAAATTACACTCCATTGGACTCAGTTTACTAATTATGTGACTTCTGCAAGCAATTGGTAACTCAGAATTTTATTTAGTGACATCAGACTGCAGGGGAATGAATACAAATGCACCTCACAATTTTCAGATTTATATACACTGCTCAAAAAAATAAAGGGAACACTAAAATACCACATACTAGATATCTCTGAATTAAATATTCCAGTTGTAAATCTTTATTCATTATATAGTGGAATGTGTTGAGAACAATAAAACGTAAAAATGATCAATGTAAATCACAACTAATATCCCACGGAGGTCTGGAGTTGGAATGATGCTCAAAATCAAAGTGGAAAATTAAGTTACAGGCTGATCCAACTTCAGTGGAAATGCCTCAAGACAAGGAAATGATGCTCAGTAGTGTGTGTGGCCTCCACGTGCCTGTATGATCTCCCCACAATGCCTGGGCATGCTCCTGATGAGGCAGCGGATGTTCTCCTGAGGGATCTCCTCCCAGACCTGGACTAAAGCATCCGCCAACTCCTGGACATTCTGTGGTGCAACGTGACGTTGGTGGATGGTGTGAGACATGATGTCCCAGATGTGCTCAATCGGATTCAGGTCTGGGGAACGGGCGGGCCAGTCCATAGCTTCAATGCCTTCATCTTGCAGGAGCTGCTGACACACTCCAGCCACATGAGGTCTGACATTGTCCAGCATTAGGAGGAACCCAGGGCCAACCGCACCAGCATATGGTCTCACAAGGGGTCTGAGGATCTCATCTCGGTAACTAATGGCAGTCAGGTTACCTCTGACAAGCACATGGAGGGCTGTGCGGCCCTCCAAAGAAATGCCATCCCACACCATTACTGACCCACTGCCAAACCGGTCATGCTGAAGGGTGTTGCAGGCAGCAGATCGCTCTCCACGGTGTCTCCACACTCTGTCACGTCTGTCACATGTGCTCAGTGTGAACCTGCTCTCATCTGTGAAGAGCACAGGGCGCCAGTGGCGAATTTGAAAATCCTGGTGTTCTGTGGCAAATGCCAAGTGCACGGTGTTGGGCTGTGAGCACAACCCCCATCTGTGGATGTTGGGCACTCAGACCATCCTCATGAAGTCGGTTTCTAACTGTGCAGACACATGCACATTTGTGGCCTGCTGGAGGTCATTTTGCAGGGCTCTGGCAGTGCTCCTCCTGCTCCTCCTTGCACAAAGGCTGAGGTAGTGGTCCTGCTGCTGGGTTGTTGTCCTCCTACGGCCCCCTCCACATCTCCTGGTGTACTGGCCTGTCTCCTGGTAGCGCCTCCAGCCTCTGGACATTACGCTGACAGACTCAGCAAACCTTCTTGCCACAGCTCGCATTGATGTGCCATCCTGGATGAGCTGCACTACCTGAGCCACTTGTGTGGGTTGTAGAGTCCGTCTCATGCTACCACGAGTGTGAAAGCACAACCAACATTCAAAAGTGACCAAAACATCAGCCAGAAAGCATTGGTACTGAGATGTGGTCTGTGGTCCCCACCTGCAGGACCACTCCTTTATTGAGGGTGTCTTGATAATTGCCAATAATTTCCATCTGTTGTCTATTCCATTTGCACAACAGCATGTGAGATTGGTTGTCAATCAGTGTTGCTTCCTAAGTGGACAGTTTGATTTCACAGAAGTTTGTTTTACTTGGAGTTATATTCTGTTGTTTTAGTGTTCCCTTTATTTTTTTGAGTAGTGTATATAAAATATTGATATTGATAAAACCCTGTATCATTTCCTTCACACTTCACAAACACTTGCTACTTTGTGTTGATGTCACATAAAATACATTTAAGCTTGTGGGTGTAGCGAGAAAAATCTGTAAAAGTTCACAGGGTATGAATACTTTTTCAAGGCACTGTAAATCTTTTTATAACCCTCTTTTAAATCTGTAAAAGAGAAAATAAATAAATATGTAGCATAATTGGTATTTCGGTGTCCACTATTATCCAAGTTAAAATATCATCAGATTTCTCCCATGTGCACAAAAACACAAAATAGAAATGACAGAAACGCTGTTTTATAGTCACTTTACCGCCTTCAAAAATGTTTAGAAAAAAAGTTCAGATAAGTCGTACGGACCCCAAAAACTACAGTTTGTACCATAAAATAAGCTCTTATGCAACTCTATCAGCAGAAAAACAAAAAAAGTTATTGATCTCAGAAGATGAGGAGAAAAAAAAAAAATCGAAAGCAAAGAGGAGCCCACTGGGTCGACCAATGGCCGCAGAAACCTGGAGCCGATCCTGCATGTGGACGACGTACCCTGTATCCCTACATAGTGACGGACATTGGAGAATCTTTAAGACGTGAACGTCAGAGGATCCGAAACCAAGCAAACATTCACTGCCAGCAAGCAGAGCTCTTGAAAGAGTAGGTGAGAATTGATCTGGATAAACCCTGGTAACGTTGGGACTCACCGGTGGTGGGGAGGAGGAAGACAATCATCTGCAGAGCACAGTCCCTGGGATGAGGAGTCATTGTGGAGGGGCCCAGGGTCCTCACCATCAGATGCTAGAGAAGTGAGCGGAGGAAGTTAGTGTCCAGAGTCTACAGAGGAGGAAACGTATAAACCACACGTGAAGATTTGTGGGGGGGAGAGGCTGCAGATGCTTACACGGTAGTCTACACAGGGTGTGAATATTTACACAAGGTACAGATGTAAAAGAATCTGCCAAACTGCCAGGCTTTTATCGGGGTCTGACATCCTCCTCATTCAGGGGTCAGTTCTGGAACTCCAACTATAGAAAACAAAGGTAAAGATGAGGCCACAGCTCAGAGTGGGTGCAAGCAATGTTTAGAGGGGTATTCCAGAATATAGAAGTCATCTCACGTATCTAACAGTCGGACCCCCACTGATCACAATTCCCATGGGGCCACTGGAGGAAGCGAGGTGAGGATAATGGTTGAGCAAGGGCCCTGCAGTTTCCTTCTAATGGGGATGTGATATAAGCGGTGGACCCCCACTAATAATAAAAGTCCAGAATGATGGGTTCATAGTCAATACACAAGCACAAATGAGGAGAAGGAAACTACTGGAGCAGGGGGTGCACAAGCTCAGGTAGATCTATGAGGAGGACAACCCCAGAGACGTCAGAGGTTCTGGTGGGAGCCTCATGTGCCCCCCTGGTAGGGTATAAGGACTAATCAGGGGCAGCATTGCTCATAGAGATGTGACTGGCTGTTGGGGGCATTGTTCAGTATTTGATGTCTCAGACTTGGGGCTCTGTTGTACTCCAGATCAGGGGTCCACAAACAATGGGTGTCATCTCTGCACTGGTCATGGTCTCCAGACCGTCCGCGCCTCCAGATCTATAATCTAGGAGGTCGTCAATGTCTTCTATACGAGGATTGCACGGTGGAGATGAGACACCAAAAAAACCCACTGCAGGTCTGGAGCAGTGTCAGTACGCACCCATATATGAGACAAGGTGCTATGATCGTGCAACACCCCAGGTAACCGGTTGTTGCAGTGATGTTGCCTTCCTTTCCAGGAGGATGATGTCACGCTTGGAGGCAAGGGAGATTCTCTCTTATCTGGTAAGGCACTCACATTCAACACATCTGAATCTAGGCCAGGAGGGGGAGCTCAGGACCCGGATTCAGGGGAGATTCCTTAGACTTTATGTATCCTGGTCTGGAGGAGGAGCAAGTCAGTCTGAGAGAGGAGAGTAGTGTAGAAGCTTACAGGGAAAAAAGCACAGAGGAGGAAGAGGCTCAGGAGGGGAACAGCGGAAGGATACCCTAGGAGCCAGAGCGCAGAAGCCAGGTACCGGGAGCCCGAGGTCGTATTGTTCTCCAGGACACGCGACAGAACCGGAGGGCATAGGACTGTATGTCAATTGCCAGCATCAAGTCTGAGGTGAAGCAGTGACCTTAGAGCCCGGGTCATGATAGAGATCCTATAAACAGGCTCGAACTGCCTATCGTACAGACATCTGTCTTAGGACAGGAGAGAGGGGACTTGCAATAAGCTTCAAGCGGCAGGGACCTAATCAACTAAATAGAGCAAGTAGGAAAGGCTTACGGACCTCACCTGGGTGAGGGATCTCCTATTGCCTCCAAGCCGGCTGGACCACAGCTACGCTGCACTTGGTACCTTCAACTGAGGACTACTACTACCATCGGTAAAGCAGGTAATGACTGCAAACCTGTGTCCTCATTCTTTGCTATACCATCCACCACACCATCGGTGCACTACACTTGGGAAGCCCTGGTGTTGTGAATTCTGCTCTTGGGTTCCCTCCGGTGGTTGTTGGCGGTAATACAGTTGTCCCTGGGTTGCAATCCTGAGCAGGTGTCCCTGCTGATTGCAGCTCTCTCTGGGTATTTAGGTTTGCAGGATCCATTAGCCCTTGCCAGTTGTCCATTGTTCGTGGAGGTCTTACATCTCTGGTTCCTCCTGCCCTGCTGCCAAATCAGCCAAGATAAGTGTCTGGGTTTTGTTTCTGCAGCACACATGCTGTGTGCTTTACTATTCAGTACTATTCATTGTTTTTTCTTGTCCAGCTTAGTCTGTGTTTGGATTTTTTCAATCATGTTGGATTCTCAGGAGATGCAGATATACGTTCCATGTCTTTAGTTAGATGTGGAATTTTTGTATTATCTGCTGTGGATATTTTTAGGGTTTTAATACTGACCGCTTAGTATTCTATCCTATCCTTTTCTATTTAGCTAGAGTGGCCTCTTTTGCTAAATCCTGTTTTCTGCTTGCGTGTGTCTTTCCTCTAATACTCACAGTCAATATTTGTGGGGGGCTACCTATCCTTTGGGGTTCTGCTCTGAGGCAAGATAGAATTCCCATTTCCATCTATAGGGGTATTTAGTTCTCCGGCTGTGTCGAGGTGTCTAGGATGTGTTAGGTACACCCCACGGCTACTTCTAGTTGCGGTGACAGTTTAGGGTTTGCGGTCAGTACAGGTTCCACCTACTCCAGAGAACGTCTCATGCGGCTCCAAGGTCACCGGATCATAACAGTACAACTGGCCAATAATTAGTTAAATGCATCTCAGAAGAAGGGAAGAAAGGTGTTGAGCCTTTTTTTTTTCTGTAGCCTGTTTTGTCTTTCCTTCCCTCTTTTTCTCTGGGTGGCTGAGGAGTCTTGTGCTAGCATGGATGTTCAGGGATTAGCTTCTCGTGTAGACCAGCTTGCTGCTAGGGTACAGGATATTTCTGATTATATTGTTCAGACTCCAGTTTTAGAGCCTAAGATTCCTACTCCTGATTTGTTTTTTGAGGACAGGTCCAAATTTTTGAGTTTTAAAAACAACTGTAAACTGTTTTTTTTCTCTGAAACCTCGATCCTCTGGTGATTCCATTCAGCAGGTTAAAATTGTCATCTCCCTGCTGCGTGGTGATCCTCAGGATTGGGCATTTTCCCTGGAATCTGGGAATCCGGCCTTGCATAATGTAGACGCCTTTTTTCAGGCTTTAGGATTATTATATGATGAACCAAATTCTGTGGATCAAGCGGAGAAGACCTTGTTGGCCCTGTCTCAGGGTCAAGAAGTGGCAGAATTGTATTGTCAGAAATTGGTCTGTGTTGACTAAATGGAATGATGATGCTTTGGCGGCAATTTTCAGAAAGGGTCTTTCTGAATCCGTTAAAGATGTTATGGTGGGGTTTCCCACGCCTTTCGGTCTGAGTGATTCTATGTCTCTGGCCATTCAGATTGATCGGCGCTTGTGGGAGCGCAGAACTGTGCGCGCTGTGGCGTTGTCCTCAGAGCAGATGCCTGAGCCAATGCAGTGTGATAGGATTCTGTTGTGAATTCCATTCTTGAACTCCCTCCTGTGGTCATGAATGATACTTCGGCGAGTTCTGTCCATGGACTCCCTCTGGTGGCTGTGAGTGGAACTGCTGGTTCTGAGGTTGCTTCCTCAGCTGCCCTCGTTTGCGGCTGGGTTGGCTTCTCTATTTAACTCCACTCAGATCGTTACTCCATGCCAGCTGTCAATGTATTAGCACTGGTTCAGATCTCTCTTGGATCTTTCTGATGACCTGTCTACTCCAGCAGAAGCTAAGTCCCTGCTAGTTCATTTGTTGTTCATTGTGTACTGAATATATTTCTTAGTACTTGCTAAGTTCTAGTCCAGCTTGCTAACATGATATTGCCTTGCTAGCTGGAAGCTCTGGGTTGCAGAGTGGCACCTCCGCACCGTGAGTCGGTGCGGGGGTCTTTTTGCACACTCTGCGTGGCTTTTTGTAGTATTTTGTGCTGACCGCATAGATCCCTTTCCTATCCTCAGTCTATCTAGTAAGTCTGGCCTCCTTTGCTGAAACCTGTTTCATCCCTGTTTGTGACTTTCCTCTTAACTCACAGTTAATATATGTGGGGGCTGCCTTTACCTTTGGGGAATTTTCTCTGAGGCAAGTTAAGGCTTATTTTCCTATCTTTAGGGGTAGTTAGCTCTTAGGCTGTGAAGAGGCGTCTAGGGAGAGTTAGGTACGCTCCACAGCTATTTCTAGTGTGTGTGTTATAGGATTAGGATTTGCGGTCAGCAGAGTTCCCACTTCCCAGAGCTCGTCCTGTCTTCTAGTTTAACCATCAGGTCATTCCAGGTGCACCTAAGCAGCAGGTCCATAACAGTACAGCTGGCCTACAAAGTGTTAATGCATCTCAATAGAGGGATAAGAGAAGTTCTGAACCCATTTTTTTTCTTTTCAGTGTGTTTTGTCTTTCTTTTCCCCTTAACCTCTGGGTGGTTCAGGACTCAGGTGTAGATATGGACATTCAAGGTCTGTCCTCTTGTGTTGATCACCTCACTGCGAGGGTACAAAGCATTCAAGATTATGTAGTTCAGAATCCTATGTTAGAGCCTAGAATTCCAATTCCTGATTTGTTTTTTAGAGATAGATCTAAATTTCTGAATTTCAAAAATAATTGTAAACTGTTTCTTGCTTTGAAACCCCGCTCCTCTGGTGACCCCATTCAGCAAGTTAAAATCATTATTTCTTTGTTACGTGGCGACCCACAAGACTGGGCATTCTCCCTTGCGCCAGGAGATCCTGCATTGCTTAATGTAGATGCGTTTTTTCTGGCGCTTGGATTGCTTTATGACGAACCTAACTCTGTGGATCAGGCAGAGAAAATCTTGCTAGCTTTGTGTCAAGGTCAGGCTGAAGCGGAGGTATATTGCCAGAAGTTTAGAAAGTGGTCTGTGCTTATTCAATGGAATGAGTGTGCCCTGGCAGCAATTTTCAGAAAAGGTCTTTCTGAAGCCCTTAAGGATGTTATGGTGGGGTTTCCCACGCCTGCTGGTCTGAATGAATCAATGTCCTTGGCCATTCAGATCGATCGGCGCTTGCGTGAACGCAAGGTTGTGCGCCATTTGCGGTGTCCTCTGAGCAGAGGCCTGAGCCTATGCAATGTGATAGGACTTTGACCAGAGCTGAACGGCAAAAACACAGATGTCAGAATGGGCTGTGTTTTTACTGTGGTGACCCCACTCATGCTATCTCTGATTGTCCTAAGCGCACTAAGCGGTTCGCTAGGTCCGTCACCATTGGTACTGTACAGCCTAAATTTCTTTTGTCCGTTACTCTGATTTGCTCTTTGTCGTCCTACTCTGTTATGGCATTTGTGGACTCAGGCGCTGCCCTGAATTTGATGGACTTAGAGTTTGCCAGGCGCTGTGGTTTTTTTCTTGGAGCCCTTGCAGTATCCTATTCCATTAAGGGGAATTGATGCTACGCCTTTGGCCAAGAATAAGCCTCAGTACTGGACTCAGTTGACCATGTGCATGGCTCCTGCACATTAGGAAGATGTTCGCTTTTTGGTGTTGCATAATTTGCATGATGTGGTCGTGTTGGGTTTGCCATGGCTACAGGTCCATAATCCAGTATTGGATTGGAAATCAATGTCTGTGTCCAGTTGGGGTTGTCAAGGGGTACATGGTGACGTTCCGTTGTTGTCAATTTCTCCTTCTACTCCTTCTGAAGTCCCTGAGTTTTTGTCGGATTACCGAGATGTATTCGATGAGCCCAAATCCAGTGCCCTACCTCCTCATAGGGATTGTGATTGTGCTATTAATTTGATTCCTGGTAGTAAATTTCCTAAGGGACGACTTTTCAATTTATCTGTGCCGGAACACGCCGCTATGCGGAGTTATATAAAGGAGTCCTTGGAGAAAGGGCATATTCGCCCGTCGTCGTCACCGTTGGGAGCAGGGTTCTTTTTTGTGGCCAAGAAGGATGGTTCTCTGAGACCTTGTATAGATTACCGCCTTCTCAATAAAATCACGGTCAAATTTCAGTACCCTTTGCCTCTACTGTCTGATTTGTTTGCTCGGATTAAGGGGGCTAGTTGGTTCACCAAGTTAGATCTTCGAGGGGCGTATAATCTGGTGCGTATTAAACAGGGCGATGAAGGGAAAACAGCATTTAATACGCCCGAGGGCCATTTTGAGTGCCTGGTGATGCCATTTGGGCTTTCTAATGCTCCATCTGTGTTTCAGTCCTGTATGCATGACATCTTCCGAAAGTATTTGGATAGATTCATTATTGTATGTTTGGATGATATTTTGGTCTTTTCGGATGATTAGGAGTCTCATGTGAGGCAGGTCAGAATGGTGTTCCAGGTTCTTCGTGCTAATTCTTTGTTTGTGAAGGGGTGTAAATGTCTCTTCGGAGTTCAGAAGGTTTCCTTTTTGGGTTTCATTTTTTTCCCCTTCTACTATCGAGATGGATCCTGTTAAAGTTCAGGCCATTTATGATTGGACTCAGCCTACATCTGTGAAGAGCCTTCAGAAATTCTTGGGCTTTGCTAATTTTTACCGTCGCTTCATCGCTAATTTTTCTAGTGTTGTTAAACCGTTGACTGATTTGACCAAGAAAGGTGCTGATGTGGTGAATTGGTCCTCTGCGGCCGTTGAGGCTTTTCGGGAGTTGAAACGTCGTTTCTCTTCGGCCCCTGTGTTGTGTCAGCCAGATGTTTCGCTCCCTTTTCAGGTCGAGGTTGATGCTTCTGAGATTGGAGCAGGGGCTGTTTTGTCTCAAAGATCTTCTGATGGCTCTGTGATGAAGCCATGTGCTTTCTTTTCTAGAAAGTTTTCGCCTGCTGAGCGTAATTATGATGCTGGCAATCGGGAGTTGTTGGCTATGAAGTGGGCGTTCAAGGAGTGGCGACATTGGCTTGAGGGAGCCAAGCATCGCGTAGTGGTCTTAACGGATCCCAAAAATCTAACTTATCTCGAGTCTGCTAAGCGGTTGAATCCTAGACAGGCTCGATGGTCGCTGTTTTTCTCCCGTTTCAATTTTGTGGTTTCATACCTTCCGGGTTCTAAGAATGTGAAGGCCGATGCCCTTTCAAGGAGTTTTGTGCCTGATTCCCCGGGAGTTCCTGAGCCGGCTGGTATTCTCCAAGAGGGGGTAATTCTGTCTGCCATCTCACCTGATTTGCGGCGGGCGCTGCAGGAGTTTCAGGCTGATAGACCTGACCGTTGTCCAGCGGAGAAGCTGTTTGTCCCTGATAGATGGACTAGTAGAGTTATCTCTGAGGTTCATTGTTCGGTGTTGGCTGGTCATCCTGGGATTTTTGGTACCAGAGATTTGGTGGCTAGGTCCTTTTGGTGGCCTTCCTTGTCACGGGATGTGCGTTCTTTTGTGCAGTCTTGTGGGACTTGTGCTCGGGCCAAGCCCTGCTGTTCTCATGCCAGTGGGTTACTTTTGCCCTTGCCAGTCCCGAAAAGGCCTTGGACGCATGTTTCCATGGATTTTATTTCAGATCTCCCTGTCTCTCAAAGGATGTCGGTCATCTGGGTGGTTTGTGATCGCTTCTCTAAGATGGTCCATTTGGTACCCTTGCCTAAATTACCTTCCTCCTCTGATTTGGTTCCACTATTTTTCCAGCATGTGGTTCGTTTGCATGGCATTCCGGAGATCATCGTGTCGGACAGAGGTTCCCAGTTTGTTTCAAGGTTTTGGCGGTCCTTTTGTGCTAAGATGGGCATTGATTTGTCTTTCTCTTCGGCTTTCCATCCTCAGACAAATGGCCAAACCGAACGAACTAATCAGACTTTGGAGATCTATCTGAGATGCTTTGTTTCTGCTGATCAGGATGATTGGGTGACCTTCTTGCCATTGGCTGAGTTCGCCCTTAATAATCGGGCCAGTTCGGCTACCTTGGTTTCGCCTTTTTTTTGTAATTCTGGTTTTCATCCTCGTTTTTCTTCAGGGCAGGTTGAGCCTTCGGACTGTCCTGGTGTGGATTCTGTGGTGGACAGGTTGCAGCACATTTGGACTCATGTAGTGGACAATTTGACATTGTCCCAGGAGAAGGCTCAACGTTTCGCCAACCGCCGTCGCTGTGTTGGTCCCCGACTTCGTGTTGGGGATTTGGTTTGGTTGTCGTCTCGTCATGTCCCTATGAGGGTTTCTTCTCCTAAGTTTAAGCCTCGTTTCATTGGTCCTTATAAGATTTCTGAAATTCTCAATCCTGTGTCGTTTCGTTTGGCCCTTCCAGCTTCTTTTGCCATCCATAATGTGTTCCATAGGTCGTTGTTGCGGAGATATGTGGCGCCTATGGTTCCCTCCGTTGACCCTCCTGCTCCGGTGTTGGTCGAGGGGGAGTTGGAGTATGTGGTGGAGAAGATTTTGGATTCTCGTATTTCGAGACGGAAACTTCAGTACCTAGTCAAATGGAAGGGCTATGGTCAGGAGGATAATTCCTGGGTTTTTGCCTCCGATGTCCATGCGGCCGAGTTGGTTCGTGCCTTTCATTTGGCTCATCCTGATCGGCCTGGGGGCTCTGGTGAGGGTTCGGTGACCCCTCCTCAAGGGGGGGGGTACTGTTGTGAATTCCGTTCTTGAACTCCCTCCTGTGGTCATGAATGATACTTCGGCGAGTTCTGTCTGTGGACTCCCTCTGGTGGCTGTGAGTGGAACTGCTGGTTCTGAGGTTGCTTCCTCAGCTGCCCTTGTTTGCGGCTGGGTTGGCTTCTCTATTTAACTCCACTCAGATCGTTACTCCATGCCAGCTGTCAATGTATTAGCACTGGTTCAGATCTCTCTTGGATCTTTCTGATGACCTGTCTACTCCAGCAGAAGCTAAGTCCCTGCTAGTTCAATTGTTGTTCATTGTGTACTGAATATATTTCTTAGTACTTGCTAAGTTCTAGTCCAGCTTGCTAACATGATATTGCCTTGCTAGCTGGAAGCTCTGGGTTGCAGAGTGGCACCTCCGCACCGTGAGTCGGTGCGGGGGTCTTTTTGCACACTCTGCGTGGCTTTTTGTAGTATTTTGTGCTGACCGCATAGATCCCTTTCCTATCCTCAGTCTATCTAGTAAGTCTGGCCTCCTTTGCTGAAACCTGTTTCATCCCTGTGTTTGTGACTTTCCTCTTAACTCACAGTTAATATATGTAGGGGGCTGCCTTTACCTTTGGGGAATTTTCTCTGAGGCAAGTTAAGGCTTATTTTCCTATCTTTAGGGGTAGTTAGCTCTTAGGCTGTGAAGAGGCGTCTAGGGAGAGTTAGGTACGCTCCACAGCTATTTCTAGTGTGTGTGTTATAGGATTAGGATTTGCGGTCAGCAGAGTTCCCACTTCCCAGAGCTCGTCCTGTCTTCTAGTTTAACCATCAGGTCATTCCAGGTGCACCTAACCACCAGGTCCATAACAGGATTCTGTCTAGAACGGAACAACAAGGATTCATACGTCCGAATAGGTTGTGTTTTTATTGTGGCTATGCTTCTCATGTCATTTCAGTCTGCCCTAAGCGTACAAAGAGGATCGCTAGTTCATTTAGCATCAGTACTGTACAACCTAAATTTCTGTTATCTGTGTCCTTGATTTGCTCATTGTCATCATTTTCTGTCATGGCGTTTTTGGATTCAGGCGCCGCCCTGAACTTAATGGACTTTGAGTTTGCCAGGCGTTGTGGCTTCCCCTTGCAGTCTTTGCAGAACCCTATTCCTTTAAGGGGCATTGATGCTACACCTTTGGCTAAAAATAAACCTCAGTTTTGGACACAGTTAACCATGTGCATGGCACCAGCCCATCAGGAAGATTGTCGTTTTCTGGTGTTGCATAATTTGCATGATGTTATCGTGCTGGGTTTTCCGTGGTTGCAGGTACATAATCCTGTGTTGGATTGGAAATCTATGTCTGTGACTAGTTGGGGTTGTCAGGGGGTTCATAATGACGTTCCTTTGATGTCAATCTCCTCTTCTTCCACTTCTGAAATTCCAGAGTTTTTGTCTGATTTTCAGGATGTATTCGATGAGCCCAAGTGCGGTTCCCTTCCACCGCATAGGGACTGTGATTGTGCAATTAATTTGATTCCTGGCTGTAAGTTTCCTAAGGGCCGACTCTTCAACCTGTCTGTGCCTGAACATACCGCTATGCGGAGTTATGTTAAGGAGTCTTTGGAGAAAGGACATATTCGGCCATCTTCTTCACCGTTGGGAGCGGGATTTTATTTTGTTGCTAAGAAGGATGGCTCCTTGAGACCCTGTATTGATTATCACCACTTGAATAAGATCACGGTCAAGTTTCAATACCCTTTACCTTTGCTTTCCGATTTGTTTGCTAGGTTTAAGGGGGCTAGTTGGTTTACGAAGATTGACCTTCGGGGGGCATATAATCTTGTTCGTATTAAGCAGGGTGATGGAAAACTGCGTTTAATACGCCCGAAGGCCATTTTGAATACCTTGTGATGCCATTCGGGCTCTCTAATGCTCCATCTGTTTTTCAGTCCTTCATGCACGATATCTTCCGGACTTATCTTGATAAATTCATGATTGTATATTTGGATGACATTTTAATTTTTTCCGATGATTGGGAGTCTCATGTGGAACAGGTCAGGATGGTATTTCAGATCCTTCGTGACAATGCTTTGTTTGTGAAGGGGTCTAAGTGTCTCTTTGGAGTGCAGAAGGTTTCTTTTTTGGGCTTCATTTTTTCTCCCTCATCTATGGAGATGGATCCAGTTAAGGTTCAGGCCATTCATGATTGGATTCAACCCACATCCGTGAAGAGCCTTCAGAAATTTTTGGGCTTTGCTAATTTTTATCGCCGTTTCATTGCCAACTTCTCCAGTGTGGTTAAACCCCTGACCGATTTGACGAAGAAAGGCGCTGATGTGACGAATTGGTCCTCTGCGGCTGTCTCTGCCTTTCAGGAGCTTAAACGTCGATTTACTTCTGCCCCGGTGTTGCGTCAACCGGATGTTTCTCTTCCGTTTCACGTTGAGGTTGACGCTTCTGAGATTGGGGCAGGGGCCATTTTGTCTCAGAGGGATCCTGTTGGTTCCTTGATTAAACCGTGTGCCTTCTTTTCCCGTAAGTTTTCGCCTGCTGAACGCAATTATGATGTCGGTAATCGGGAGTTGTTGGCTATGAAGTGGGCGTTTGAGGAGTGGCGACATTGGCTTGAGGGAGCCAAGCACCGTATTGTGGTCTTGATCGATCATAAAAATCTGATTTACCTCGAATCTGCCAAGTGGCTGAATCCTAGACAGGCCCGATGGTCACAGTTTTTTTCCCGTTTTGATTTCGTGGTCTCGTATCTTCCGGGTTCTAAGAATATTAAGGCTGATGCCCTCTCTAGGAGTTTTTTTGCCTGATTCTCCTGAGGTCCTTGAACCGGTCGGCATTCTGAAAGAAGGGGTGGTCCTTTCTGCCATTTCCCCTGATTTACGACGGGTTCTTCAGAAATTTCAGGCTGACAAACCTGACCGCTGTCCAGTGGGGAAATTGTTTGTTCCTGACAGATGGACTAGTAAAGTGATTTCTGAGGTTCATTGTTCTGTGTTGGCTGGCCATCCTGGTATTTTTGGTACCAGAGATTTGGTTGGTAGGTCCTTTTGGTGGCCTTCTTTGTCACGTGATGTGCGTTCTTTTGTGCAGTCCTGTGGGACTTGCGCGTGGGCCAAGCCCTGTTGTTCCCGTGCTAGTGGGTTGCTTTTGCCTTTGCCGGTCCCTGAGAGGCCCTGGACGCATATTTCTATGGATTTTATTTCTGATCTTCCGGTTTCCCAGAGGATGTTGGTTATCTGGGTTGGTTGTGACCGGTTCTCTAAGATGGTTCATTTGGTACCTTTGCCTAAATTGCCTTCCTCTTCTGATTTGGTTCCGTTGTTTTTTCAGCATGTGGTTCATTTGCATGGTATTCCGGAGAATATTGTGTCCGACAGAGGTTCTCAGTTTGTTTCTAGGTTTTGGCGGGCCTTCTGTGCTAGGCTGGGCATTGATTTGTCTTTTTCTTCCGCATTTCATCCTCAGACAAATGGCCAGACCGAGCGAACTAATCAGACTTTGGAAACTTATCTGAGATGCTTTGTGTCTGCTGATCAGGATGATTGGGTGGCTTTCTTGCCATTGGCCGAGTTTGCCCTTAATAATCGGGCTAGTTCGGCTACCTTGGTTTCGCCCTTCTTTTGATATTTTGTTTTTCATCCTCGTTTTTCTTCAGGGCAGGTTGAGCCTTCTGACTGTCCTGGTGTGGATTCTGTGGTTGACAGGTTGCAGCAGATTTGGGCTCATGTGGTGGACAATTTCGTGTTGTCTCAGGAGGAGGCTCAACGTTTTGCTAACCGTCGTCGGTGTGTTGGTTCCCGGCTTTGGGTTGGGGATCTGGTCTGGTTGTCTTCCCGTCATGTTCCTATGAAGGTTTCTTCCCCTAAGTTTAAGCCTCAGTTTATTGGTCCTGTAAGAATCATGTCGGTCTGGTAGTCGGGGGCAGGTATATCTCGCCCAGGTATTTGTCTTATGTGAATTAGGCCGCTCAGTATCTTCAGGATACCGAGGGGTTAATAAGTGCAGGAATAAAGGCTGACCAGCTGGAGGTTTCAGGTGTCAGCCTGGGGCACACAGATTGCCTGTCTGTGTGAGACAAACGTGAGTGAGAGCTGTGCTCAAGGACTGTGTGTTGTTAGCTGGGTGGGAGAAGCCCCCCCAGTTGTTAGATAGCAGCTTATTTGTTTAGTTAGTGCCGGACAGGCTAGGATTTATTTTTATGTTTTGTTTTTTCCTATGTTGCTTTCACGTTAATAAATCTGACCTGAGGTCAGTCATCTTGGAAACCTGCTGTCGCCTCAGAGTTCAATGCACAAACCACGTGACCTTTGACCCCAGCAAAGGCGATCCCGGAGTGTTTTGTTACATTGTGGTGGAGAACGCGGGCATCACGTGGCACAGGCGACAGTATGGAAGATGTGGTGAAAGCCCTAGTACAGTCCACTGCCGTACAGCAGCAGGCCACTGCCGCACAGCATGAAGCTAATCGCTTGATGGCCGCACAGCTGAAGGAGTTATTGGACATGACGGTTGCAGACCGCCAGCTTCTCCAACAGGTGGCGCAGCGCCTGGTGAGCATGCCTGAGGTAGACCCGGAAGCAGAGTCCAGAAGGATCCATGTGAGTCGGTACTGGCAAAAGTTGACTGCAGAAGATTACGTCGAAGCATACCTGACAACGTTCGAGCGGATGGCGTTGAGGGAGAAGTGGCCGAAGGCACGATGGACCGATTTGATTGCTCCGTTTCTCTCCGGCGAGGCCCAAAAAGCTTACCATGACTTAGACCCGGAAGTCGCTCAGGACTTTGAGAAGCTGAAAGTTGAGATCCTGGCCCGGCTAGGTGTGACGACGGCTGTCCGTGCGCAGAGGGTACACCAGTGGACCTACCAGCCAGATAAACCGCCGCGGTCTCAGATGTTCGACCTGATCTACTTGACAAAGAAATGGCTGCAACCCGAGGTACTGACAACCCCAGAAATAATTCAGCGGGTTGTCCTGGACAAGTATCTGAGAGTGCTACCTCCAGCGCTGAAAAGGTGGGTAAGCCAAGGAAATCCCACGACAGCGGATCAACTTGTGGACTTGGTCGAGCATTATTCCGTGGCAGAAGGACTTCCCGACGACACCGCCAGCACCCGGTCTGTGCCTTCTCCTCGTGGAACCGGTAAGACTGTTCCAGCGACTACGGGTGAAGGAAAATCGCCAAAAACTGTGGGGGAGGAACACGGGGCTGCTCGCACTCCGAGACCGAGAGTGATGGACGGTGGGCTCAATAGGGGGCCTGTTAGGTGTTTCCGCTGCCATGAGAAGGGCCATATTTCTGCGAACTGTCCTGTTACCACTGAACCCATGCAGTGCGATGTTACAGACTCTAAGAAACGCATGTCTTTGGTTACACGGCTAGTGAATGTGAATGCGGGTCAAAATGATATAGCGAAACACCTGTGTGAATTATCTGTTGATGGGAAAAGTGTTGTGGCATTACTAGACTCTGGAAGTGTGGTGACTCTGGTGAAAGCTAGTCTGGTGGCACTTCCATCGGGTTCGTCTGACAAATTTTCTGTAACGTGTGTGCATGGTGACACCTGTTCGTACCTAACGGCGGTCATATCGGTTTCCACTCCCTATGGGTCTGTGCAACACAAAGTGGGACTCGTTCCCGCATTGTTACAGGATGTGATCCTGGGCAGGGATTTTCCCCATTTCTGGCAGTTGTGGGAGAATCAGTTGCTCCCTCACGGTAGCTGTGAATCTTTTCCCATGCCATCTGGAGGTCCCGAACTCCTAGAGGAGGTCCCACAGGCAGACGTTGCTGGGGAGGTTATTGAATCTAACCTTCAGTTCCCCTTCTCAGTTATGGCGGGGGAAACTGAGGAAACTGAGGAAACTCAGCGAGAGGCGGAGGCAGACAGCCATCCAGCACCCTGCCTACCAGATTTGGGAGTCCAGTTGGATGACTTCCACAGCGAGCAAATGAGAGATCCTACCCTGACTCCGGCTAGGAAAAATGTAAAAATGATAGATAGCGTACCCGTAGAACCTGACACTAGGCTAGCGTACCCGTACATGGTTCTTGAAAATGATTTGCTCTACCAGGTAGAGAAAAAAGGGGAAGATATTATGCAACAGTTAGTGGTACCCAAACCTTATCGGCGGAAGGTACTGGACCTGGCCCACGGACATATAATGGGGGGACATCTGGGGGTACAGAAAACCACAGAAAGGATATCGCATTGTTTTGTGTGGCCCGGAATACATAATGATGTGCGTAACTATTGTGAGTCCTGTCCAGAGTGACAAATCTCTGCGCCTAAAACTCAGTTCTGTAGCCCTTTGGTACCCCTCCCTATTATTGGGGTCCCGTTTGAGAGAATTGGGATGGATTTGGTTGGGCCCCTTCCCCGGTCCGCACGTGGGCATCAACATATCCTCGTCATCATGGACTATGCCACTCGTTACCCAGAAGCCATCCCTTTGCGTAACACTGCTACCAAAACGATCGCCAAAGAGTTGGTACAAGTGTTTAGTCGGGTGGGAATTCCAAAACAGATACTCACCGACCAGGGGACTCCCTTTATGTCAAGGGTGATGAAGGAGCTCTGCAGGCTCTTACATATAGACCAGTTGCGTACGTCTGTCTATCACCCTCAAACAGATGGCCTGGTTGAGCGGTTCAACAAAACCTTAAAATAGATGCTCCGGAAGGCGATAGACAAAGATGGGAAGAACTGGGATTACTTGCTACCCTATTTACTGTTTGCCATTAGGGAGGTTCCCCAGTCTTCCACGGGGTTTTCGCCTTTCGAACTGTTATACGCCCGACGTCCCGGGGGACTGTTGGACGTCGCAAAAGAAACCTGGGAAGGTCAAGTCACTCCTTTTAAAACGGTGATCGACCATGTAACACAAATGCAGGACCGTATTGCCGCTGTCATGCCCATGGTTAGGGACCATATGTTACGGGCCCAGGGAGCCCAGAGGCAAAGTTATGATAGAGGCGCTAAGGTCGGGGATCCGGGGATAGGGTGTTGGTCCTAATCCCTACAGTGGATAGTAAATTTCTGGCGAAATGGCAGGGCCCCTTTGAGGTTATGGAAAGAGTTGGTGAAGTGAACTATAAAGTGTACCAGCCCGGTAAGAGAAAACCAGAACAGATTTATCATGTGAATCTGATAAAACCCTGGAAAGACCGCTCTGCCCTAACGGCGGATCTGCCCCGTCCAGTTTGCGCACCTACCGTACCGGAGGTACAGATTGCCGAGACTCTCTCGGAACAACAAAAATCTGAGGTTAAGCAGTTTTTGTTACAGAACCGACAGTTTTTTTCGGAAAAACCTGGCCGGACTAAGCTGGTGAAACGAGATTGTTACAGAGCCTGGTGTCACAATTCATGTAAAGCCATACCGGATTCCGGAAGCACGCCGTGAAGCCGTCTCCCGGGATGTGGTGGCAATGTTGGACTTAGGAGTCATTGAGGAGTCACACAGCGCCTGGTCCAGTCCAATCGTATTGATACCTAAGCCGGATGGCTCCATACGGTTCTGTAATGACTTTAGGAAACTGAATGCGGTTTCTAAATTTGATGCGTACCCTATGCCTCGGGTCGATGAGTTAATCAACCGGCTTGGCAAAGCCTGATATATTACGACCCTGGATCTAACAAAGGGGTACTGGCAGATCCCTCTGGCCGAGGCGGCCAGAGAGAAGACAGCATTTGCTACCCCGGAAGGGCTGTTTCAGTATGTCTACATGCCGTTTGGACTTCACGGAGCTCCAGCAACGTTCCAGAGATTGATGGATCGAGTCTTGAGGCCCCACAGGCAGTACGCTTCGGCCTACCTGGATGACATCGTAATCTACAGCATGGACTGGGAAACTCACCTCCGGAAAGTACAGGCGGTGATTGATGACCTGCGAGACGCAGGCTTAACGGCGAACCCCAAGAAATGTCACATCGGGCTTGAAGAAGCCCGATACTTGGGCTACGTGATTGGCAGAAGAGTGGTTAAACCACAGATCGACAAAATACAGGCAATTCAGGGCTGGCCGCAACCAGTGAACAAGAAACAAGTACAAGCTTTCCTGGGGATCGCCGGCTATTATCGCCGGTTCATACCCAATTTTGCAGCCATGGCCACCCTCTTGACGGATCTTACCAAAGGGAAGGATTCCGTCATGGTAAAATGGTCCTCAGCGGCTGAAGAGGCCTTCCACAGCCTGAAACGAGCTTTGTGCTCTCAGCCCGTACTAGTGACTCCTGATTTCAGCCGCGAGTTTGTGGTCCAAACTGATGCTTCTGATACTGGGGTCGGAGCTGTACTTTCCCAGGTGAGGGACGGAGTCGAACACCCGGTCCTCTACCTCAGCCGAAAACTGAATGTACATGAGCAGAGGTATGCCGTGGTTGAAAAAGAGTGCCTAGCCATTAAATGGGCTCTCGATTCCCTCAAGTATTACCTGGCAGGTAGGAAGTTTAGGCTGGTCACGGACCACGCCCCTCTCAAGTGGATGCACCTCCACAAGGACCGTAATAGTCGGGTAACCCAGTGGTTCCTTGCCCTGCAGGCTTACTCTTTCACGGTGGAGCACCGCCCCGGGGTGCAAATGGGGAACGCTGATGCTCTGTCCCGGGTACACTGTTTCGAGAGTGTTCTTGCTCGACCTGAGTGGTCTGAGCAGGGGGGGAGGATATGTAAGAATCATGTCGGTCTGGTAGTCGGGGGCAGGTATATCTCGCCCAGGTATTTGTCCTATGTGAATTAGGCCGCTCAGTATCTTCAGGATACCGAGGGGTTAATAAGTGCAGGAATAAAGGCTGACCAGCTGGAGGTTTCAGGTGTCAGCCTGGGGCACACAGATTGCCTGTCTGTGTGAGACAAACGTGAGTGAGAGCTGTTCTCATGATCTGTGTAATGTTAGCTGGGAGGGAGAAGCCCCCCCAGTTGTTAGATAGCAGCTTATTTGTTTAGTTAGTGCCGGACAGGCTAGGATTTATTTTTATGTTTTGTTTTTTCCTATGTTGCTTTCACGTTAATAAATCTGACCTGAGGTCAGTCATCTTGGAAACCTGCTGTCGCCTCAGAGTTCAATGCACAAACCACGTGACCTTTGACCCCAGCAAAGGCGATCCCGGAGTGTTTTGTTACAGTCCTTATAGGATTTCTGAGATTATTAATTCGGTGTCTTTTCGATTGGCCCTTCCGGCCTCTTTTGCTATCCATAATGTCTTCCATAGATCTTTATTGCGGAAATATGTGATGCCCGTGGTTCCCTCTCTTGATCCTCCGGCGCCATGTTGGTTGATGGGGAGTTGGAGTATGTGGTTGAGAAGATTTTGGATTCTCGCTTTTCAAGGCGGAAGCTTCAGTACCTTGTCAAATGGAAGGGTTATGGCCAGGAGGATAATTCTTGGGTTTTTGCCTCTGATGTCCATGCTGCTGATCTGGTCCGTGCCTTTCATCTGGCTCATCCTGATCGGCCTGGGGGCTCTGGTGAGGGTTCGGTGACCCCTCCTCAAGGGGGGGTACTGTTGTGAATTCTGCTCTTGGGTTCCCTCCGGTGGTTGTTGGCGGTAATACAGTTGTCCCTGGGTTGCAATCCTGAGCAGGTGTCCCTGCTGATTGCAGCTCTCTCTGGGTATTTAGGTTTGCAGGATTCATTAGCCCTTGCCAGTTGTCCATTGTTCTTGGAGGTCTTACATCTCTGTCTGGTTCCTCCTGCCCTGCTGCCAAATCAGCCAAGATAAGTGTCTGGGTTTTGTTTCTGCAGCACACATGCTGTGTGCTTTACTATTCAGTACTATTCATTGTTTTTTCTTGTCCAGCTTAGACTGTGTTTGGATTTTTTCAGTCATGTTGGATTCTCAGGAGATGCAGATATACTTTCCATGTCTTTAGTTAGATGTGGAATTTTTGTATTATCTGCTGTGGATATTTTTAGGGTTTTAATACTGACCGCTTAGTATTCTATCCTATCCTTTTCTATTTAGCTAGAGTGGCCTCTTTTGCTAAATCCTGTTTTCTGCTTGCGTGTGTCTTTCCTCTAATACTCACAGTCAATATTTGTGGGGGGCTACCTATCCTTTGGGGTTCTGCTCTGAGGCAAGATAGAATTCCCATTTCCATCTATAGGGGTATTTAGTTCTCCGGCTATGTCGAGGTGTCTAGGATGTGTTAGGTACACCCCACGGCTACTTCTAGTTGCGGTGTCCGTTTAGGGTTTGCGGTCAGTACAGGTACCACCTACTCCAGAGAAAGTCTCATGCGGCTCCAAGGTCACCAGGTCATAACACCCTGGGGACCCCGCTTCACCTGTGCGAAGCGTCACCATCTTGCCACATACCATCACCCCAGAGGACCCCTTTAAGCAGTGTTGGTCCCCACTGACCAAACACCACAGGTGGCGTCACGAACAATAGACTTTATTCACAAATCCCCCCTTCAATTGGGCGCCCAGGGCCACGGACCGGGTCGCAGCCACCGTGACATCCCCTTTAAGTACCGAACCCGGTACCGAGTACCCCGCTGCCCTGGTAGGGTGATTCAATCGTCACCTAAGGTAAGTAGGTGATCAGTGCCGGAGCCCCCCCATCCATACAGGCGGTGGAATAGACTACCCTCCACCCCCCATGGTCACTGCTCTTGACCACAGGCCTCCGCTTTCCCATGAACGTTATCTCTTTAAGTGAAGCCTGGATCAGCCTGTGATGGATCCTCCGGGGAGACCACAGGTGAGTATGGAAGATATTGAGATGATCATAGAATCCATGCTCGGACAACGGCTATAGTCTATTTTTTGCTGTTCCACTTTTTTCCTCTCCTTCTTTCAAGAGCCGTAACTTTTTTTCATTTTTCGGTCCACACAGATGTATGAGGCTTATTTATTGTGGGGCGAGTTGTCATTTTGGATGCCGCCATTCACGTTACCATAAAAATGGATTGAAAAAAGGGGGAAAATTACAAATGTGGTGCAATAGCGAAAACAAAACAATCCTCCATTCCAGCAAAGTTTGGGGGATTTGTTCTTACTCCGCTCATTGTACCGTAAAAATGACTTGGAAACAGGATTCTCCAGGTCGGAGCCATTACGATACCACACTTTTTTTTTTTTCTTTAAAGGCTGAAAAAATAAATTGGAATTTTGCAAATGAAAAATAATTTTTTTTACTGTTGCCATTTTCTGAGATCAGTAACTTTCTTACTTTTCCGTTGATGGAGCTCAGGGTTTTTCTTGAGTGGTGAGCTGACGGCTTTATTGGTTCCTTTCTATGTTAGATTTACCATTTTTAGCTTTTAGGCTTTTTGTTTATTTTTCTCTTTACAACGTTTACTGTTTGGTTTTATTAATTTTGTATTTTGATAGATCGGACTCTGACAGACGCAGCAATAACAAATATGCTCATTTATTTTCTTTATTATTAACCCCTTAAAGGGAATGTGTCACCTAATTTTGCCGCTACAAACTGCGGCCACCGCCATCAGGGGCTTACAGGGCCTGTTGAGGGCAGAGCAAAGTACTGCAGTGCACCGGCGCCGGTCCTCTCTGACCTTTCCAGTGCCTGCGCACTGCAGTACTTTGCCCTCAACAGGGCAGAGAATTACGCCTGCGCCGGAGCCGTGACAGGAAGCAAAGAAGAGGAGGTCATCGTATGAAGATGGGAGGCGCCGGACCTAGACCGCGACACCCATCAGACCCGGCCACCCCTGGGTGAGCAAAATCTAACTTGCTTTTCTTATCTTTCAGGTTACATCAGGGGCTTATCTACAGCATTACAGAATGCATTACAGAATGCTGTAGATAAGCCCCTAATGGCGGTGGCCGCAGCTTATATACGAAAAATGAGGTGACAGATTCCCTTTAACGTCTAATGACGGATGTATCCGATATTGGACACCTCCCCCTGTTTGCTGCGGACTCCAGTGATGAGCTTGCACCTTTTCCGGCACATGACAGCTGATCTGATCAGCTGTCATGTGCCCCTAACAGCCACGGGTGGAATCGCCTATCCACCCACAGCTGTTAGCATGTTAAATGCTGTGAATCTCTAATCTCGCCCATCGGCACCCATGCCACATGACCACGGGTCGCCGATGAATTGGCATGACAACCTGGTGTCTGCAGGAGACCCTTGTGGTTGTCATTGACAGATCACTATGAGCGCCGCCCAGCGGTCAGCACTCACAGCGAGTATTTCTGCTACATAGAGTAGAGCTGCAGCCCTATGTGTAGCACAGACGATTGGATGATCGCAGCTTCTACTCTCCCATGGACACCATAGAAGCAAATAAAAAGTGATTTATTTTTTTTTTAAATAAAAAAAAATATATATATATGTATATTATTAATATTATTATTATTATTTATTTCTATAGCACCATTGATTCCATGGTGCTGTACATGAGAAGGGGTTACATACAAATTACAGATATCACTTACAGTAAACTAACAATGACAGACTGATACAGAGGGGCGAGGACCCTGCCCTTGCGGGCTTACATTCTACAGGATGGTGGGGAAGGAGACAATAGGTTGATAGGTATATATATATATATAATAGGTATAGGTATATGTATATATATATATATATATATATACTAGACTGTGGCCCGATTCTAACGCATCGGGTATTCTAGAATATGCATGTCCCCGTAGTATATGGACAATGATGATTCCAGAATTCGCGGCAGACTGTACCCGTCTCTGATTGGTCGAGGCAACCTTTATGACATCATCGTCGCCATGGCAACCATTAAGACATCTACGTCATAGAACTTAACACAATTGAATGAAATTATGAAACAGATCATCCAAATATATAAACCACATTACATGAACTGTAACTGTATTTAAATAAATCATCGGACAAAAGAAGGACATTGACACTATAATATATTTATTAACAATATCAAGCCAAAATATTTTTGTACACCACATTTCTTGTGAATACCTTTGTACTACCTATAAGCAACTTTCCTTGTAAAGGGGTAGGAAGAACTTGCACCTTGACGTTGGATCTCATTTTAACTCTTGAAAATGCAACGTAGAGTTGTCCATGACCAAAAACGGGCTGCGGTAGATATATGCCAACACGGTGTAGAGTTTGACCTTGGGACTTGTTTATTGTCATGGCAAAAGCTGGTTTTAGTGGAAACTGTCGACGCCGAAGCCTAAATGGAAGACCGGTGTCTGAAGGACATAAATCAATGCGTGGAATGAACACTTCATCTGCTTTTGCTGATCCAGTGATCACTCTTGCTTGAATGACGTGAGAATGGAGTCCAGTAACAATAAGGCGAGTTCCATTACATAGACCATTTTTCGTATTTAGATTCCGCAGCAACATTATGATTGTTCCAACTTTCAGTTGAAGTCTATGGGATGGCATTCCTGATGGCGTAAGACTATTTAAAAATTCAACTGGATAATGCTCTCGTTCATCTTCATTGTCTACATCCACTGAATCATCACTTTTATACAACTTATACTCACCAGGCCTTCTATCCATCACCTGGGAATTTAGCAGAGCCACGTCATCATTCTTGGGACAGAGAATTGCATGAGAAGAGGCCCTCTCAACACTGCTTTGGTCATTCACATCAATTTCAATGCATTGTCCAAAAACATCAGTTACGATGCAGTCAGTGCACAACATGTCTTCTGGTATTTCAATAATATCTTCTCCAAGGTTGTATTCGTTGCTAAGTTCACCGTTGCCAAGTTTAAGAAGCCAGTTGCTATACTCTGGGTCCGAAGATCGCATATTGTTAATTAGTTGGAGTTTATTGAACTGTTTCCAAAGGTCAGACATTTTTAAGCTGGACTCGATAACATCTGTTCTTGTTCCATTTGGTATGACTGGAAGGCATTGCCTAAAATCTCCGCCGATGACAAAAACTTTACCTCCAAACGGAATTTTATTTTTTTCAGCAACATTTGTAGTCATTACTTCACGCAGAAGTCTGTCAATTAAGCTCAAAGCATATTTGGGTGCCATGGTGCACTCGTCAAGTATGAAAACATGTGCATTTTTTAACAGTCTTCCTGCAAATGTGTCTTGTTTTATTCTGGAAATAGAGATTTCATTGACTGGAACTGGTATCCCAAAGAGTGAATGGATAGTGCGACCTCCTCGTAAAAGGTTTGCTGCAATCCCTGTTGTAGGCGACGGCAATACGACTTTTCCCAACCCTCTAACGTGATGCATTATAACTTCATAGAGGTATGTTTTACCGCTCCCTCCTGGACCGTCAATAAAGAAACATTTTGGCCTTGCATCTGCTTGGTTTTCTATAGCGCTCACAAAAGTGTCATATGCAATCCGTTGTTGTTCATTTAAGGAGTTTCTCTTCTCTGTTGCCAACAATAATTCATAAGCTTCGTCATACTCTGGAACTTGTGGAACTTGAATGGCAGGCTGGGGCAAATTAAAGTCTGAAAACGTTTTTCCATGTAGTAGTAAGATATTTTGGACATCTTGCATGGCATAAGATTCGCAATTTTGACAACTTCCACTTCTGTTGTGAAGACGTAAGCAGTAGTCCTCGATTAGATGTTCTTTAAAATTTGTCCAAAGTTGAGCTGGATTTGTAGGCGGTCCAAATACACAGATGTAGGCAAACAATTCACGAAGTTGCTTAGGCATATGTAGGGTAACTGCATCTTCTAAAGTAAGTTTCCACACAGTATCATCCAATAGAAGTCCTAAAGCCAAAGCTGCAGCTTTAAATGTATCGTGCAATACTCCGTTAACTGTTTTCAAATCGTCATAAGTTTTAGCTCCTTTGATATGTAGTAGTAACAGCCGAAGGCAATATCTTTCTTGATCCTTGACACTAACAGTATACATGCGTCCAATTATTCTGCTAACTCCTCGTTGTCTTGGATTCCAAGTTTTATTCCAAACGTAATGCTCTGGAATCTCTCGGTACAAATACTGCCTTGCGTTTTCGTCACGTTGGTTCAGCAAAAACCATTCCATTAATGTTGATGTCGTGCTTAAAGTTTTTGAGACATCTTTGACTTCAGCATCTTCAAAGAAATAAAGCTGCTGTTGATTTGGTAAATGAATAGCTAAACGTATAATGGCATGGGACTGTGAATGCATTGGAAACGCAAATATCCTCCAAGCAGCTTCTGGAGCACTGACATATCGTGAGTCAACAAAAGTTGATGATTCATCGTGATTGACTGTTTTCTGTTGTATTTCGATGTTAGCTTTGTCATGCCCCTTGTAGATGTACTTGAAGAGATATTTTACACTTTTTATTGAAGCACAGATTTCTACGTTGATGTGACAGTTGTAGCATTTTGATAAGTACGGGTTGTATGGGACTATCCATGAGTTATTTATAATTTTATTGTTGCAAGCTATGTTATCAATGTGTTGTCGCCGATAGGATGGGTAGCCATCCAAGTCTTTAACAGTGTGCTGTTTCAACTCCTTTGGAAACCCTTTTGTACACTTTCCGTTTTCCATGCATGGACTTTTTGGATTTGCTACACCGCATGGGCCATGAATCATATGAGAGACAACAATATTATACAGTTCAGGATACTTTTCTTGGTTAGGAATTTCAGCCCACACTATATTGTCGATTTCTTCCTCCGTACGAATCTTGGAATCCGTGTCTAAGATAATTAGTATATGCGCATGTGGGAGACCTCGTTTCTGAAACTCTATGACGTGTACCATTGCTACGACTGTTCCAAAAAGCCCATTTTTGATGTCTTTCAAAAGGCTGATGAGTTTCAGTCGAAATACGCGTGCGACTAAGTCCGGCCTGTGTTCAACTTTTTGCCAGGGTTCTAGATTTTCGGTAATTTCTGGCCATTTAGGATTACAGGTCATTGTCACAAAAATGTCAGGTCTTCCAAACTTTGTTACTATTGCCATTGCATCTTGATAACGCTGTTGCATGTTGCGGGGGCTACCTTCAAACGACGACGGGAGGATTACTGTTTTTCCAATTGGAATTCCCTTTTCAATTGATTGTTTTTGCAAATGTTCTTGAAGAACGCAGTAGTCTTCGACTTTAAGTTGTTTTTGGCTCATTCTTATGAAATTTAGACGATTAGCTTCAATTTTAACATATGCGTCAACTAAGTACTGTTGTGTCAGTTTCCCACCGTTTAAAATAGGATTGAAGTAATTTCGGACAGACAGACGAAAACTGTAGTATTGCAGTTGTGTAATTCTTCTTGAAGTTCCTTGTTGGTTTAAGTTTTCATGCCACCCTTGTTCACCTCTTGGAAAGAATAGCGGATACAGAAGAGCATCAAGGTTGCTGTGCAAAATGCTAATTCATTGTGTCTTAGGAACCAAAGGGTTGTTTTGGTCTGGCTTAAGATGGACTAATATATCCCTTTGAAAAGGAGGTTCTCCATCATCGTTTTGAAAAACAACTGCGACCTCACTTACACGTGGTTTGTTGTAAAGTCGAGGATTCTGTTTACGTTCTTGTTTAATGGCCATGACAATAGAAGGCATTTCAGTACCATTTTGTATAGCCCTCTGTTCCTCCTCAGCTTGAACGTCTTTTAGCATGCGATATGCGGCAGCAAATGGGCTTATTTTTTGTAAATGTACAGCAATTTGGTTCATCAGTTCAGCATCACACTTTTCGTTTTCTTTTAGGTTCATTCTTTGTTCTGTAGCCTCATTTGTATCAATGATGTATAATTGTGCAAATTTTGGTGGTTGTCCTATTTCTGGGTGAAGTGTTCCAGTGCGATGGTAGATCTGGCCGTGAATTTTAAAACAATACGGTCCGAATCCAGGGGGCGGTGCAATGTTGGCACCGAATGAAGCAAACGCATGAGAACTGTTGATGCTTCTGATATTTTCCATAAAATTTCTACTGTGTTGATGCATTCCTTTCATTAACTGCTCAAACAGATCTGAGTAGTGAGGTCTCGGTAGCATAACTTTTCCTTTTTGGCAGCATTGAGTAAACTGATTGTCAGATGGTTTTTCATCAATGAAATTCAGAGAGTCACATTTAGAGCAAACTGCATTCATATTCCCACAGTAGTGTTCATGAATTGTACTTTCATTGTCTGTTACGTAATGTGCAAGTTGTTGAATATTGTCCTGTTCGTGCCTTAGTTGGTAGAGCATTCGTTTTTTATGAATTTGGCGATCATGTTGTTCCTGTCGTACAACAGTTTGTTGTGGTGTCTCCTGTTGGCGAAATTGTCTGTGAGATTCCGCATCCTGGGCTTGTCTGGCGGCGGTTTGTTGTGGTGTCTCCTGTTGGCGACATTGTCTGTGAGATTCCACATCCTGGGCTTGTCTGGCGGTGGTTTGTTGTGGTGTCTCCTGTTGGCGACATTGTCTGTGAGATTCCACATCCTGGGCTTGTCTGGCGGCGGTTTGTTGTGGTGTCTCCTGTTGGCGACATTGTCTGTGAGATTCCACATCCTGGGCTTGTCTGGCGGCGGTTTGTTGTGGTGTCTCCTGTTGGCGACATTGTCTGTGAGATTCCACATCCTGGGCTTGTCTGGCGGCGGTTTGTTGTGGTGTCTCCTGTTGGCGACATTGTCTGTGAGATTCCACATCCTGGGCTTGTCTGGCGGCGGTTTGTTGTGGTGTCTCCTGTTGGCGACATTGTCTGTGAGATTCCACATCCTGGGCTTGTCTGGCGGCGGTTTGTTGTGGTGTCTCCTGTTGGCGACATTGTCTGTGAGATTCCACATCCTGGGCTTGTCTGGCGGCGGTTTGTTGTGGTGTCTCCTGTTGGCGAAATTGTCTGTGAGATTCCACATCCTGGGCTTGTCTGGCGGCGGTTTGTTGTGGTGTCTCCTGTTGGCGAAATTGTCTGTGAGATTCCACATCCTGGGCTTGTCTGGCGGCGGTTTGTTGTGGTGTCTCCTGTTGGCGACATTGTCTGTGAGATTCCACATCCTGGGCTTGTCTGGCGGCGGTTTGTTGTGGTGTCTCCTGTTGGCGACATTGTCTATGAGATTCCACATCCTGGGCTTGTCTGGCGGCGGTTTGTTGTGGTGTCTCCTGTTGGCGACATTGTCTGTGAGATTCCACATCCTGGGCTTGTCTGGCGGCGGTTTGTTGTGGTGTCTCCTGTTGGCGACATTGTCTGTGAGATTCCACATCCTGGGCTTGTCTGGCGGCGGTTTGTTGTGGTGTCTCCTGTTGGCGACATTGTCTGTGAGATTCCACATCCTGGGCTTGTCTGGCGGCGGTTTGTTGTGGTGTCTCCTGTTGGCGAAATTGTCTGTGAGATTCCACATCCTGGACTTGTCTGGCGGCGGTTTGTTGTGGTGTCTCCTGTTGGCGAAATTGTCTGTGAGATTCCACATCCTGGGCTTGTCTGGCGGCGGTTTGTTGTGGTGTCTCCTGTTGGCGACATTGTCTGTGAGATTCCACATCCTGTGCTTGTCTGGCGGCGGTTTGTTGTGGTGTCTCCTGTTGGCGACATTGTCTGTGAGATTCCACATCCTGGGCTTGTCTGGCGGCGGTTTGTTGTGGTGTCTCCTGTTGGCGACATTGTCTGTGAGATTCCACATCCTGGGCTTGTCTGGCGGCAGTTTGTTGTGGTGTCTCCTGTTCCCGATGTTGTCGTTTTCTTGCTGCTGCTGCTCCTTTTCTGTCATCCTCATTGGCGTATTTTCGTTTACGACCCATTCTAAGATAGAAACACAGGGAGATGCCGCCTATCCAGGCACTTGACAGCAGTGGAGGACAATGATGACTGTGCCCGTCGCTGATTGGTCGAGGCAACCTTTATGACATCATCGTCGCCATGGCAACCATTATGACATATAGGTCGATACTGTGCCTGTCGCTGATTGGTCGATTCTAAAGCATCGGGTATTCTAGAATATGCATGTCCCCGTAGTATGTGATTCGTGGCAGACTGTGCCCGTCGCTGATTGGTCGAGGCAACCTTTATGACATCATCGTCGCCATGGCACCTATAAGGTATGGACCTTATATGGCTATAGGTCCATACCTTATATGGCTATAGGTCCATACCTTATATGGCTACAGGTCCATACCTTAGGGCTATGCGTCCATACATTATATGGCTATAGGTCCATGCCTTATATGGCTATGCGTCCATACCTTATATGGCTATAGGTCCATACCTTATATGGCTACAGGTCCATACCTTAGGGCTATGCGTCCATACATTATATGGCTATAGGTCCATGCCTTATATGGCTATGCGTCCATACCTTATATGGCTATAGGTCCATACCTTATATGGCTATGCGTCCATACCTTATATGGCTATGCGTCCATACCTTATATGGCTACAGGTCCATACCTTATATGGCTACAGGTCCATACCTTATATGGCTATAGGTCCATGCCTTATATGGCTATGCGTCCATACCTTATATGGCTATAGGTCCATACCTTATATGGCTATGCGTCCATACCTTATATGGCTACAGGTCCATACCTTATATGGCTACAGGTCCATACCTTATACGGGATTTCCAGGACAGACAGACAGACAGACAGACAGACAGACAGAAAGACAGACAGACAGACAGACAGACAGAAAGACAGACAGACAGACAGACAGACGGAAAAACCCTTAGACAATTATATATATAGATATATATATATATATATATATATATATATAAGTTCAAATCACCCCCATTTGCCCTATTCAAAATAAAAAACAACAACACATTGCCGTGTTCAGAATCGCCCTATCTATCAATATAAAAAATGCATTAATCCGGTCGGTAAACTGTATAATGAGAAAAACCTCTAAACGCCATAATGACTTTTTTTGGTCGCTGAAACTGTGAGGATAGGCCAGGGCCGAAGTCGTGGCTGGGATTAGTGGCTCTTGCACACCCTGGCCTCCCGTCACATGAGCACAATGTCCCTTCTGCAGCCTACCTTCTGCTTCACCTTCTGCACCATCAGGGTTCCGTCGGGCAAGCTGAAGTTACGCTGCGTCCGTGGTTGTACAATAAGAGACAGAGTCCATTTCAAACTTATAACGCAGAACTTTACTCTTTGATTGTTGCAGCACATTCTTGTCAGTTACAACATCAGCATTAGGTTCCATACAGTCTCCCTACACTTTCTCCTATGTCCTTCAGTACATTACGGGGTCGTATCAGCTCTTGCGATAATATAGCATCCTTCCTGTGCGAGTTCACTATGCCTGAGAGTTCCCTCGTCCGTTTCGCGCCGGAACGGAGGGCGTCAGCCCATGCGGTGATCTGCTACATGACGAGCGACCTGTGTCCCTGCACTGGTCAAGGACCACTTTGCAAGCTCCAGCCCCAAGCTGCGGGAACGCTGCTGCCTCAGCTGCACTTCTGTCCATCCGGACGCTGAATGGCTGGGCACCTTGCTTAACGTTGCGGAGCTGTCCTTCCAACACGGGCACTAGGCCCCTACTGAATATAAACAGGAAGACACTTTCCTCTTAACACAGCCAGCCCTTCCTACATAACTATGTATAATATTGTGCCCCATCTAGTGTCAGATTTAGGGAACTACACTTACCCTATCACTATTGACATATACATACAGCAACATGGAATATGTACATATCTAACACATAGCAAAATACTATATACATAGCAGCATGACTTACTATACAACCTTTAACCCCTTAACCCCCAAGGTGATTTGCATGTTAATGACCGGGCCAATTTTTACAATTCTGACCACTGTCCCTTTTTGAGGTTATAACTTTGGAATTCTTCAACGGATCCTGATGATTCTGACATTGTTTTCTCGTGACATATTGTACTTCATGATAGTGGTAAAATGTCTTTGATATTACCTGCATTTATTTGTGAAAAAAAAAACGGAAAATTGGCAAAAATTTAGAAGATTTTGCAACTTTCCAACTTTGAATTTTTATGCCCTTAAATCACAGAGATATGTCATACAAAACACTTAATAAGTAACATTTCCCACATGTCTACTTTACATCAGCACAATTTTGGAACCAACATTTTTTTTTGTTAAGGAGTTATAAGGGTTAAAAATTGACCAGCAATTTCTCATTTTTACAACACCATTTTTTATTAGAGAACACATCTCATTTGAAGTCATTTTGAGGGGTCTATATGATAGAAAATAACCAAGTGTGACACCATTCTAAAAACTGCACCCCTCAAGGTGCTCAAAACCACATTCAAGAAGTTTATTAACCCTTCAGGTGCTTCACAGGAATTTTTGGAATGTTTAAAAAAAAATGAACATTTAACTTTTTTTCACAAAAAATGTACTTCAGATCCAATTTGTTTTATTTTACCAACAGTAACAGGAGAAATTGGACCCCAATAGTTGTTGTAAAATTTGTCCAGAGTACGCCGATACCCCATATGTGGGGGTAAACCACTGTTTGGGCGCATGGCAGAGCTTGGAAGGGAAGGAGCGCCATTTGACTTTTCAATGCAAAATTCACTGGAATTGAGATCGGATGCCATGTCACGTTTGGAGAGCCCCCTGATGTGCCTAAACATTGAAACCCCCCACAAGTGACACCATTTTGGAAAGTAGGCCCCCTAAGGAACTTATCTAGTTGTGTGGTGAGCACTTTAACCCACCAAGTGCTTCACAGAAGTTTATAATGCAGAGCCGTAAAAATAAAAGAATCATATTTTTTCACAAAAATTATCTTTTCGCCCCCAGTTTTTTATTTTCCTAAGGGTAACAGAAGAAATTGGACCCCAAAAGTTGTTGTGCAATTAACCCTGAGTACGCTGATACCCCATATGTGGGGGTAAACCACTGTTTGGGCGCATGGCAGAGCTCAGAAGGGAAGGAGCGCAGTTTGACTTTTCAATGCAAAATTGACTGGAATTGAGATTGGACACCATGTCGCGTTTGGAGAGCCCCTGATGTGCCTAAACATTGAAACCCCCCACAAGTGACACCATTTTGGAAAGTAGACCCCCTAAGGAACTCATCTAGATGTGTTGTGAAAACTTTGAACTTCCAAGTGTTTCACTACAGTTTATAACACAGAGCAGTTAAAATAAAAAATCATTTTTTTCCAACACAAATTATTTTTTAGCCCCCAGTTTTGTATTTTCCCAAGGGTAACAGGAGAAATTGGACCCCAAAAGTTGTTGTCCAATTTGTCCCGAGTACGCTGATACCCCATATGCGGGGGGGAACCACCGTTTGAGCGCATGGCAGAGCTCGGAAGGGAAGGAGCGCCATTTGGAATGCAGACTTAGATGGAATGGTCTGCAGGAGTCACATTGCGTTTGCAGAGCCCCTAATGTACCTAAACAGTAGAAACCCCCCACAAGTGACCCCATATTGGAAACTAGACCCCCCAAGGAACTTATCTAGATGTGTTGTGAGAACTTTGAACCCCCAAGTGTTTCACTACAGTTTATAACGCAGAGCCGTGAAAATAAAAAATCATTTTTTTCCACACAAATTATTTTTTAGCCCCCAGTTTTGTATTTTCCCAAGGGTAACAAGAGAAATTGGACCCCAAGAGTTGTTGTCCAATGTGTCCTGAGTACGCTGATGCCCCATATGTTGGAGTAAACCCCTGTTTGGGCGCACGGGAGAGCTCGGAAGGGAAGGAGCACTGTTTTACTTTTTCAACGCAGAATTGGCTGGAATTGAGATCGGACGCCATGTCGTGTTTGGAGAGCCCCTGATGTGTCTAAACAGTGGAAACCCCCCAATTATAACTGAAACCCTAATCCAAACACACCCCTAACCCTAATCCCAACCCTAATCCCAACTGTAATTGTAATCCAAACCCTAACTTTAGCCCCAACCCTAACCTTAGCCCCAACCCTAACCCTACCTTTAGCCCCAACTCTAACCCCAACCCTAACCCTAACCTAACTGTAGCCCTAACCCTAACTTTAGCCCTAACCCTAATGGGAAAATGGAAATTTTATTATTTTTCCTAACTAAGGGGGTGATTTACTTTAATAGCGGGTTTTTAGCGGATTTTTATGATTGGCAGCCGTCACACACTAAATATAGTTTTTGCGTCTCCACATTTTGAGAGCTATAATTTTTCCATATTTTGGTTCACAGAGTCATGTGAGGTCTTGTTTTTTGCGGGACGAGTTGACGTTTTTATTGGTAACATTTTCAGGGAACGTGACATTTTTTGATCGCTTTTTATTCCGATTTTTGTGAGGTAGAATGAACAAAATCCAGCTATTCATGAATTTCTTTTGGGGGGGCGCTTATACCGTTCCGCATTTGGTAAAATTGATAAAGCAGTTTTATTCTTCAGGTCAGTACGATTACAGCGATACCTCATTTATATCATTTTTTTATGTTTTGGCGCTTTTATATGATAAAAACTATTTTATATTAAAAAAATAATTATTTTTGCATCGCTTTATTCTGAGGACTATAACTTTTTTATTTTTTCGCTGATGATGGTGTATGGCAGCTCGTTTTTTGTGGGACAAGATGACGTTTTCAGCGGTACCATGGTTATTTATATCCGTCTTTTTGATCGCGTGTTATTCCACTTTTTGTTTGGCGGTATGATAATAAAGCGTTGTTTTTTGCCTCGTTTTTTTTTTTTTTGCGGTGTTCACTGAAGGGGATAACTAGTGGGACAGTTTTATAAGTCGGGTCGTTACAGACGCAGCAATACTAAATATGTGTACTTTTATTGTTTTTTTTTTATTAGATAAATAGACAAATAGATTTATTGGAACAATATATTTTTTTTCCTTTATTTAGGTTTTTTTTTTTTTACACATGTAAATATTATTTATTTTACTTATTTACATTGCCCCAGGGTGGGACATCACATTATAGTGACAGATCGCTGATCTGACACTTTACAAAGCACTGTGTCATATCAGTGATCTGACGTGCACTCCTGCAGGCTTACCAGCGCTTGCTCTGAGCAGGCGCTTGAAAGCCACCTCCCTGCAGCACCCGGAAGAACCCCTGCGGCCATTTTGCATCCGGGGCCTGCAGGGAGGAGGAGGTAGGAGACCCTCGGAGCAATGCGATCACATCGCATTGCTCCGAGGGTCTCAGGGAAGCACACAGGGAGCCCCCTCCCTGCGCGATGCTTCCCTGTGCCACCAGAATGCTGTGATCATGTTTGATCGCAGTGTTCCGGGGATTAATGTGTTGGGAGCGGTCCATGACTGCTCCTGGCACATAGTGCCGGTTGTCCGCTGTAATAATCAGCTGACACCCAGCGGCGATCGGCCGCGCTCACCCCGTGAGCGCGGCTGATCGCGCTGGACGTACTATCCCGTCACTGGGAATTAAGTCCCAGGTCACCTCGACGGGATAGTACATCCATTGGGGTTAAGGGGGTAGAGGTGCGGCACCCCCTTACGCAACATTGCAATAAAATGCAAGAACGGGGGACCAAAAGAATGTATCTACACCAAAATGGTATCAATAAAAATGTCAGATATGCGCACAAAAAAATAATCCTTCTCCCAACCCCAGATGCCGAAAAATGGAGACGCTATGGGTCACAGAAAATGGCGACATTTTTTTTTTACAAACTTTTTTTACAACATTTTTTCACCACTTTAATAAAAAAGAACCTAGACATGTTTGGTGTCTATGAACTCGTAATGACCCGGAGAATCGTAATGACAGGTCCGTTTTAGCTTTTAGTAAACCTGGTAATAAAAAAAAATTGCGGAATTGCACTTTTTTTTTGCAATTTCACCACACTTTTATTTTTCCCCGTTTTCCAGTACACAATATGGTAAAACCAATGGTGTTATTCCAAAGTACAACTCGTCCCGCAAACAATAAGCCCTCACATGGCCAAAAAAAGAGTTATGTCTCTGGGAAGGAGGGGAGCGAAAATTGAAAATGCAAAAACGGAAATAAAAAAAGGGGGAGATTCGATAATTATTTTTTTTATATTTTTAAAGTTTTTTTAATTTTTTGGTTTATTTTTCAGCCACTTTAAGGGACTTAAACCTGAGATCATTTCATTGCATGTTCTATCTTCTAGTATTGTCTACTGTAGACAACATGACGTTCTCTTATGAAGTATGGCCGCCCACGGAGGACAAAGATGGCTATCAGTGATCGACTGTGGCAACTAAAATGTTAAACACCGATCAAAGCTTTGCTTTCATTTTACCATAGTGACCAATCAGAACGCAGCTTTATTTATTTATTTTTTTTAAATCTCTGGTAAAATGAAAGCTGCAGCGTGATTGGTTGTTATGGTGAAGGAGGAGGGGCTTTGGAGCCAGGAGAGTTGGGTGGCGGCTCCATGTGTGCTCTGGTTTCGGATCTTCATTCATTACTCACAGATGCAGATTGTAATTATTAGAATGAAGGATTAGGAGTTTGGTAAAACGCAGTCAGCGACATTTTCCTGCTTGCTGACAGTCTCCGGCTAAGAAAACTATTTTGCATTGAGATTGAACATTAATATATTCGCCCTCTCTGATCGACATGACTGAGCGCTCCCCAATATTTATCAGCCATGATCCCGGGGGTCACTGATGGGACACGTCCTGTCTTGTACTCATCACATGTCGTGCACCCGCCATCAGGGTCACATCCTCACAGACTGCGGAATAAGGAAACGACTACTAGAGTGACTGCTGATTATCGGCGGTTCCTCCACCAGTCAGCAGTAAGGAGGACGACGGGCAGCACCGGAGACCAGGAGTCCGTGCATCTTATAACATTCATAGAAGCTTTATTAAATACACATTAATACTGACAAAGGAAGTGTAGAGTGCTGCGCTGCTCTCTCCCCTGTGCTCACATACTGCGCTGCTCTCCCCTGTGCTCACATACTGCGCTGCTCTCTCCCCTGTGCTCACATACTGCGCTGCTCTCTCCCCTGTGCTCACATACTGCGCTGCTCTCTCCCCTGTGCTCACATACTGCGCTGCTCTCTCCCCTGTGCTCACATACTGCGCTGCTCTCCCCTGTGCTCACATACTGCGCTGCTCTCTCCTGTGCTCACATACTGTGCTGCTCTCTCCCCTGTGCTCACATACTACGCTGCTCTCTCCCCCGCACTCACATACTGCGCTGCTCTCTCCTGTGCTCACATACTGTGCTGCTCTCCCCCTGTGCTCACATACTGCGCTGCTCTCTCCCCCGCACTCACATACTGCGCTGCTCTCTCCCCTGCACTCACATACTACGCTGCTCTCTCCCCCGCACTCACATACTGCGCTGCTCTCTCCTGTGCTCACATACTGTGCTGCTCTCCCCCTGTGCTCACATACTGTGCTGCTCTCTCCTCTGTGCTCACATACTGCGCTGCTCTCTCCCCCGCACTCACATACTGCGCTGCTCTCCCCCTGTGCTCACATACTGCGCTGCTCTCTCCCCTGTGCTCACATACTGCGCTGCTCTCTCCCCCGCACTCACATACTGCGCTGCTCTCCCCCTGTGCTCACATACTGTGCTGCTCTCCCCTGTGCTCACATACTGCGCTGCTCTCTCCCCTGTGCTCACATACTGCGCTGCTCTCTCCCCTGTACTCACATACTGCGCTGCTCTCTCCCCTGTGCTCACATACTGCGCTACTCTCTCCCCTGTACTCATATACTGCGCTGCTCTCCCCTGTGCTCACATACTGCGCTGCTCTCTCCCCTGTACTCATATACTGCGCTGCTCTCTCCCCCGCACTCACATACTGCGCTGCTCTCCCCTGTGCTCACATACTGTGCTGCTCTCTCCCCTGTGCTCACATACTGCGCTGCTCTCTCCCCTGCACTCACATACTGCGCTGCTCTCTCCCCCGCACTCACATACTGCGCTGCTCTCCCCCTGTGCTCACATACTGTGCTGCTCTCCCCTGTGCTCACATACTGCGCTGCTCTCTCCCCTGTGCTCACATACTGCGCTGCTCTCTCCCCTGTACTCACATACTGCGCTGCTCTCTCCCCTGTGCTCACATACTGCGCTACTCTCTCCCCTGTACTCATATACTGCGCTGCTCTCCCCTGTGCTCACATACTGCGCTGCTCTCTCCCCTGTGCTCACATACTGCGCTGCTCTCTCCCCTGTACTCATATACTGCGCTGCTCTCCCCTGTGCTCACATACTGCGCTGCTCTCTCCCCTGTGCTCATATACTGCGTTGCTCTCCCCTGTGCTCACATACTGCGCTGCTCTCTCCCCTGTGCTCACATACTGTGCTGCTCTCCCCCTGTGCTCACATACTGCACTGCTCTCTCCTCTGTGCTCACATACTGCGCTGCTCTCTCCCCTGTGCTCACATACTGCGTTGCTCTCCCCTGTGCTCACATACTGTGCTGCTCTCCCCCTGTGCTCACATACTGCACTGCTCTCTCCTCTGTGCTCACATACTGCGCTGCTCTCTCTCCTGTGCTCACATACTGTGCTGCTCTCTCCTCTGTGCTCACATACTGCGCTGCTCTCTCCCCTGTGCTCACATACTGCGTTGCTCTCCCCCTGTGCTCACATACTGCACTGCTCTCTCCTCTGTGCTCACATACTGCGCTGCTCTCTCCCCTGTGCTCACATACTGCGTTGCTCTCCCCTGTGCTCACATACTGCATTGCTCTCCCCTGTGCTCACATACTGCGCTGCTCTCCCCCTGTGCTCACATACTGCGCTGCTCTCTCTCTCCTGTGCTCACATACTGCGCTGCTCTCCCCCTGTGCTCACATACTGCACTGCTCTCTCTCCTGTGCTCACATACTGTGCTGCTCTCTCCTCTGTGCTCACATACTGCGCTGCTCTCCCCCTGTGCTCACATACTGCGCTGCTCTCTCCCCTGTGCTCACATACTGTGCTGCTCTCTCCCCTGCGCTCACATGCTGCGCTGCTCTCTCCCCTGTGCTCATATACTGCGCTGCTCTCTCCTGTGCTCACATACTGCGCTGCTCTCTCCTGTGCTCACATACTGCGCTGCTCTCTCCTGTGCTCACATACTGCGCTGCTCTCTCCTCCATGCTCACATACTGCCCTGCTCTCTCCCCTGTGCTCACATACTGCGTTGCTCTCCCCTGTGCTCACATACTGCATTGCTCTCCCCTGTGCTCACATACTGCGCTGCTCTCCCCCTGTGCTCACATACTGCGCTGCTCTCTCTCTCCTGTGCTCACATACTGCGCTGCTCTCCCCCTGTGCTCACATACTGCGCTGCTCTCTCTCTCCTGTGCTCACATACTGTGCTGCTCTCTCCCCTGTGCTCACATACTGCGCTGCTCTCTCCCCCGCACTCACATACTGCGCTGCTCTCCCCCTGTGCTCACATACTGCACTGCTCTCTCTCCTGTGCTCACATACTGTGCTGCTCTCTCCTCTGTGCTCACATACTGCACTGCTCTCTCCTCTGTGCTCACATACTGCGCTGCTCTCTCCCCTGTGCTCACATACTGCGCTGCTCTCTCCTCTGTGCTCACATACTGCGCTGCTCTCTCCTCTGTGCTCACATACTGCGCTGCTCTCTCCCCTGTGCTCACATACTGTGCTGCTCTCTCCCCTGTGCTCACATACTGCGCTGCTCTCTCCTCTGTGCTCACATACTGCGCTGCTCTCTCCCCTGTGCTCACATACTGCGCTGCTCTCCCCCTGTGCTCACATACTGCGCTGCTCTCCCCCTGTGCTCACATACTGCGCTGCTCTCTCCCCTGTGCTCATATACTGCGTTGCTCTCCCCTGTGCTCACATACTGCGCTGCTCTCTCCCCTGTGCTCACATACTGTGCTGCTCTCCCCCTGTGCTCACATACTGCACTGCTCTCTCCTCTGTGCTCACATACTGCGCTGCTCTCTCCCCTGTGCTCACATACTGTGTTGCTCTCCCCTGTGCTCACATACTGTGCTGCTCTCCCCCTGTGCTCACATACTGCACTGCTCTCTCCTCTGTGCTCACATACTGCGCTGCTCTCTCTCCTGTGCTCACATACTGTGCTGCTCTCTCCTCTGTGCTCACATACTGCGCTGCTCTCTCCCCTGTGCTCACATACTGCGTTGCTCTCCCCCTGTGCTCACATACTGCACTGCTCTCTCCTCTGTGCTCACATACTGCGCTGCTCTCTCCCCTGTGCTCACATACTGCGTTGCTCTCCCCTGTGCTCACATACTGCATTGCTCTCCCCTGTGCTCACATACTGCGCTGCTCTCCCCCTGTGCTCACATACTGCGCTGCTCTCTCTCTCCTGTGCTCACATACTGCGCTGCTCTCCCCCTGTGCTCACATACTGCACTGCTCTCTCTCCTGTGCTCACATACTGTGCTGCTCTCTCCTCTGTGCTCACATACTGCGCTGCTCTCCCCCTGTGCTCACATACTGCGCTGCTCTCTCCCCTGTGCTCACATACTGTGCTGCTCTCTCCCCTGCGCTCACATACTGCGCTGCTCTCTCCCCTGTGCTCACATACTGCGCTGCTCTCTCCTGTGCTCACATACTGCGCTGCTCTCTCCTGTGCTCACATACTGCGCTGCTCTCTCCTGTGCTCACATACTGCGCTGCTCTCTCCTCCATGCTCACATACTGCGCTGCTCTCTCCCCTGTGCTCACATACTGCATTGCTCTCCCCTGTGCTCACATACTGCGCTGCTCTCCCCCTGTGCTCACATACTGCGCTGCTCTCTCTCTCCTGTGCTCACATACTGCGCTGCTCTCCCCCTGTGCTCACATACTGCGCTGCTCTCTCTCTCCTGTGCTCACATACTGTGCTGCTCTCTCCCCTGTGCTCACATACTGCGCTGCTCTCTCCCCCGCACTCACATACTGCGCTGCTCTCCCCCTGTGCTCACATACTGCACTGCTCTCTCTCCTGTGCTCACATACTGTGCTGCTCTCTCCTCTGTGCTCACATACTGCGCTGCTCTCTCCTCTGTGCTCACATACTGCGCTGCTCTCTCCCCTGTGCTCACATACTGCGCTGCTCTCTCCTCTGTGCTCACATACTGCGCTGCTCTCTCCCCTGTGCTCACATACTGTGCTGCTCTCTCCCCTGTGCTCACATACTGCGCTGCTCTCTCCTCTGTGCTCACATACTGCGCTGCTCTCTCCCCTGTGCTCACATACTGCGCTGCTCTCCCCCTGTGCTCACATACTGCGCTGCTCTCCCCCTGTGCTCACATACTGCGCTGCTCTCTCCCCTGTGCTCACATACTGCGCTGCTCTCTCCTGTGCTCACATACTGCGCTGCTCTCGCCCCTGTGCTCACATACTGTGCTGCTCTCTCCCCTGCACTCACATACTGAGTGAGTGTGGCACTGAGTCTATAACAGCTCAGGATCTGGTGGTCTCTGGGGTCTGGGAGTTTATCCAGATATGGAGCCTCTCTATAGACACCGGTACACAGTCAGTTTGTGTGCGGTGATGATATCGCTCCTCCAGTCACTTCTCCTGGCCCTCGGCTACTATCTTCCTGATTATGACTTTTATCAGGCTGCTGTGATTGGTGTTTAGGTCAATATGGGCTGTTTTCAGGGTCCTGGTTTGGGTTTGCAGTTCCAGTGGAGCCTGGTTGAGCTGTTCCGGGGGTCCTTGTTTGGATGCGCAGTTCCAGTGGAGCCTGGTTGAGCTGTTCTGGGGTCCTGGATTGGGTGGGCAGTTCCAGTGGAGCCTGGTTGAGCTGTTCTGGGGTCCTGGTTGGGGTGCGCAGTTCCAGTGGAGCCTGGTTGAGCTGTTCTGGGGTCCTGGTTGGGGTGCGCAGTTCCAGTGGAGCCTGGTTGAGCTGTTCTGGGGTCCTGGTTTGGTAGCGCAGTTCCAGTGGAGCCTGGTTGGGCTGTTCCGGGGGTCCTTGTTTGGGTGCGCAGTTCCAGTGGAGTCTGGTTGGGCTGTTCTGGGGTCCTGGTTTGGGTGCGCAGTTCCAGGGGAACCTGGTTGGGCTGTTGTGGGGTCTTGGTTTGGGTGCGCAGTTCTAGTTGAGCCTGGTTGGGCTGTTCCGGGGGTCCTTGTTTGGGTGCGCAGTTCCAGTGGAGCCTGGTTGGGCTGTTCTGGGGGTCCTGGTTTGGGTGCGCAGTTCCAGTGGAGCCTGGTTGAGCTGTTCTGGGTTCCTGGTTTGGGTGGGCCACCTTCATGTAGCAGGGCTTTATGGTAATACAAGCTCGAACTGCTCCTAAGTTGGTGACCATGGAAGGACAGCTCCCTCTTCTGGACTGCGCGGTGTAGGGGAATCTGCCTCACTCAGTCCAGCAGACACTGTTGGTGGTGCTCCGATGGCCCTTGGAGAAGGGGCTTACAGCAGTGTAGATGGAATATTTCTGTTGGGCTGGAGTCCCACCTTAGGATGTGTGAGGACCCCGGACTTCACTGCCGTACAGGAGGATTGAGGCGATGATGCTCATCTATATATCTCACATCTGTCCTAATGGACCTTTTGGTTGCCCCATTGGGGGTTGTAGTTATGCACTTGTAGACCCTCGTCTGCACATTTAGTACGTCAGATGAGGCCCCCGTGGCTCAGGGCCCGGATATCAGGCCTGTATCTGTATCCAAAGTCTCAGTGTTATGTGATGGTCACTGATTGTCTTCTATAAACTAACTTCTCTCTTTGACCAAATCATCCTCACCCATTGGCCCCTTTTTGGGGCACATTTCTATAACCTGGCCCGCTCCCAGGACTCATAGGCACATGATGTAGTGTTACCGGCTGCGCTCTGCTACACGCTCGGCTCTGCTGCGCACTGTCTTTCGCAGCCAGATAACTTGGCACAGGAGTCGGATCGTTCTGTCTCCGCCGCCTTCAGTTTGGCGACAATTCCAGTTGTAGAAATCATTGGAATAGCACAAATGAATCTCTGCGAGAGACACTGATAATTGCGGCTTTCAGACACCGTGTCCCCGGGGGGCCGCAGGATAACCTCGGGCGCTCCCCGCCAGGAACGCCGCTTCTCTGCTGGTTATTATGATCACAGCCGATCCATGATATTAATAAAGCTACGTTATGCCGGAGGGTCACAGCACGGCCCCCAAATCATCAAGTCAATTCTAGGAAGTCATCTCTATTTGTTCTAAGGATGGTGTCGCCATTTCTCAGTCCTGTACTAACCTAGAAAAGCCGGGAACTATCCATTATGGCTGCCAATATACAGCGGGCGAAATAAGAATTAAACACATCACCAATTTCCTAGTAAATCTATTTGTGAAGGTGCTATTGACCAGATGTCGGAGACAACCCATCCAATCCACACAGGAAAGAAATCATCTATAGAGGTTCATAAATTATGTGTAACTTTAGACGTGTTCAATACTTATTTCACCCGCTGTAGCTGCCATGATGCTTCACACTTACTTTGCGCATATAATGCAGTGGAGCATCGCAGGAGCAATAATGGCGGCTGTATGTCTTGTCCCCCAGCCAGCAGATTATATCATGGGCTTCATGCAATACAAAATGTCGGAGTGGCCCATGATCAGCCAAAGATGTTATGTACATTATGGCTTTGTTGATTCTTGGCACTTATCGGTTTAGGACCTGCAGGACGACCCGTGGTCACTTATCGGCTTAGGACCTGCAGGATGACCCGTGGTCACTTATCTGTTTAGGACCTGCAGGACGACCCGTGGTCACTTATCGGTTTAGTACCTGCAGGACGACCCGTGGTCACTTATCTGTTTAGGACCTGCAGGACGACCCGTGGTCACTTATCGGTTTAGTACCTGCAGGACGACCCGTGGTCACTTATCTGTTTAGGACCTGCAGGACGACCCGTGGTCACTTATCGGTTTAGTACCTGCAGGACGACCCGTGGTCACTTATCTGTTTAGGACCTGCAGGATGACCCGTGGTCACTTATCGGCTTAGGACCTGCAGGACGACCCATGGTAACTTATCGGTTTAGGACCTGCAGGATGACCCGTGGTCACTTATCTGTTTAGGACCTGCAGGACGACCCGTGGTCACTTATCGGCTTAGGACCTGCAGGACGACCCGTGGTCACTTATCGGTTTAGTACCTGCAGGATGACCCGTGGTCACTTATCAGTTTAGGACCTGCAGGACGACCCATGGTAACTTATCGGCTTAGGACCTGCAGGATGACCCGTGGTCACTTATCGGTTTAGGACCTGCAGGATGACCCGTGGTCACTTATCGGTTTAGTACCTGCAGGACGACCCGTGGTCACTTATCTGTTTAGGACC
This sequence comes from Ranitomeya variabilis, assembly GCF_051348905.1. Taxonomy (NCBI): domain Eukaryota; kingdom Metazoa; phylum Chordata; class Amphibia; order Anura; family Dendrobatidae; genus Ranitomeya; species Ranitomeya variabilis. The sequence goes on along the minus strand of NC_135234.1, from coordinate 13,517,331 downwards.
TGCAGGACGACCCGTGGTCACTTATCGGTTTAGTACCTGCAGGACGACCTGTGGTCACTTATCTGTTTAGGACCTGCAGGACGACCCGTGGTCACTTATCTGTTTAGGACCTGCAGGACGACCCGTGGTCACTTATCGGTTTAGTACCTGCAGGACGACCCGTGGTCACTTATCTGTTTAGTACCTGCAGGACGACCCGTGGTCACTTATCGGTTTAGTACCTGCAGGATGACCCGTGGTCACTTATCTGTTTAGGACCTGCAGGACGACCCGTGGTCACTTATCGGCTTAGGACCTGCAGGACGACCCGTGGTCACTTATCAGTTTAGGACCTGCAGGATGACCCATGGTCACTAAGGCCTCTTTCACACTAGCGTCGTGCACTGCACGTCGCTATGCGTCGTTTGGTTGAAAAAACGCATCCTGCAAAAGTGCTTGCAGGATGCGTTTTTTTCACCATTGATTTGCATTAGCGTTGCATTGCGACGCTTTGCCACACATCGCAACCGTCGTGCGACGGTTGCGCCATGTTGTTACATAGTTACATAGTTATTAAGGTTGAAGGAAGACTTTAAGTCCATCTAGTTCATCCCATAGCCTAACCTAACATGCCCTAACATGTTGATCCAGGGGAAGGCAAAAAAAAACCATGTGGTAAGAGTAAGCTCCACCATGGGGAAAAAAATTCCTTCCCGACCCCACATACGGCAATCAGACTAGTTCCCTGGATCAACGCCTTATCAAGGAATCTAATATATATATACCCTGCAACATTATACTTTTCCAGAAAGGTATCCAGTCCCCTCTTAAATTTAATTAATTAATGAATCACTCATTACAACATCATACGGCAGAGAGTTCCATAGTCTCACTGCTCTTACAGTAAAGAATCCGCGTCTGTTATTATGCTTAAACCTTCTTTCCTCCAGACGTAGAGGATGCCCCCTTGTCCCTGTCTCAGGTCTATGATTAAAAAGATCACCAGAAAGGTCTTTGTACTGTCCCCTCATATATTTATACATTAACATAAGATCACCCCTTAGTCTTCGTTTTTCCAAACTAAATAGCCCCAAGTGTAATAACCTATCTTGGTATTGCAGACCCCCCAGTCCTCTAATAACCTTGGTCGCTCTTCTCTGCACCCGCTCTAGTTCAGCTATGTCTTTCTTATACACCGGAGACCAGAACTGTGCACAGTATTCTAAGTGTGGTCGCACTAGTGACTTGTATAGAGGTAAAATTATGTTCTCCTCATGAGCATCTATGCCTCTTTTAATACATCCCATTATTTTATTTGCCTTTGTAGCAGCTGCCTGACACTGGCCACTGAATATGAGTTTGTCATCCACCCATACACCCAGGTCTTTTTCATTGACGGTTTTGCCCAGAGTTTTAGAATTAAGCACATAGTTATACATCTTATTACTTCTACCCAAGTGCATGACCTTACATTTATCCCCATTAAAGCTCATTTGCCATTTGTCAGCCCAAGCTTCTAGTTTACATAAATCATCCTGTAATATAAAATTGTCCTCCCCTGTATTGATTACCCTGCAGAGTTTAGTGTCATCTGCAAATATTGAAATTCTACTGTGAATGCCCCCTACAAGGTCATTAATAAATATGTTAAAAAGAAGAGGGCCCAATACTGACCCCTGTGGTACCCCACTGCTAACCGCGACCCAGTCCGAGTGTGCTCCATTAATAACCACCCTTTGTTTCCTATCCCTGAGCCAGCTCTCAACCCACTTACACATATTTTCCCCTATCCCCATTACTCTCATTTTATGTAACAACCTTTTGTGTGGCACCGTATCAAAAGCTTTGGAAAAGTCCATATACACTACATCTACTGGGCTCCCTTGGTCCAGTCCGGAACTTACCTCTTCATAGAAGCTGATCAAATTAGTCTGACATGAGCGGTCCCTAGTAAACCCGTGCTGATACTGGGTCATGAGGTTATTCCTCTTCAGATACTCCAGTATAGCATCCCTTAGAATGCCCTCCAGGATTTTACCCACAGTAGAGGTTAAACTTACTGGCCTATAATTACCGAGTTCAGTTTTTGTCCCCTTTTTGAATATTGGCACCACATTTGCTATACGCCAGTCCTGTGGTACAGACCCTGTTATTATGGACTCTTTAAAGATTAAAAATAATGGTCTATCAATGACTGTACTTAGTTCCTGCAGTACTCGGGGGTGGATCCCTTCCGGGCCCGGAGATTTGTCAATTTTAGTGATTTTTAGACGCCACTGTACTTCCTGCTGGGTTAAGCACGTGACATTTAATTGGGAATTTTTATCACTAGTCATATTGGCTGCCATGGGATTTTCTTTTGTAAATACTGATGAAAAAAAGTCATTTAGCAGATTGGCTTTTTCCTCATCCTCATCCACCATTTCCCCCAGACTATTTTTAAGGGGGCCAACACTGTCATTTTTTAGTTTCTTACTATTTATGTAGTTAAAGAATATTTTGGGATTATTTTTACTCTCTCTGGCAATGAGTCTCTGTAGTGAGCTGGCCGGCTGTGACTGTTCTGTTATCATTGACATAGAAGAATCTGTGACAGACACTGCCCCCGTGTGGCCAGAAGTTATACCTATGCCGAATGTGATTACAGAGAAACAAACTGTATTGGCTAGACTCCCCCCTGTTATGTCATGTGAACAGGAAGGAGAGGGAGAAGAAGAGCCCGGGAAACCAGTCGGTGCAGAGAGAGGTCTGTGTGTGCTGGTGTCCTCCTGCTGAGGCGATATAGAGGATTGCCTGGATTACCCCTCTCTCTTGGAAGCTGACATCCAGATTGTTCCCCAGCTCCCACACTGCGGAGCACTCAGCGGTGACATCTTCACAGATCCTGGAGCTCATGAACTGTAAGCGGGTCCTCTATTGAGAGGCCGAACATTCCACCCTTACCTGCTGAACCCCAAGGACTACAGTCTGGACCTGAGAGACAAAGTTTTGTTCACTCCCTGTTGTTTTCCTCTTTG